>NC_134569.1:121634066-121986566 GCF_050947875.1 Dermacentor variabilis
TATGATATGACTAATAAAAATCGGGCCCCTCGGTTAACCCCCTTTCTTCTCGTTTATATATATATATATATACATATATATATATATATATATATATATATATAGACACTCGAAGCGAATTTTTGCCGTCGTCACAGCCGTCGGCGTCACCGTGACGTTAAATCATGGGGTATTACGAGCCAAAACCACGATCTGATTATGAGGCACGGCGTAGTGGGGGATTCCGGACTAATTTGGACTACCTGGGATTCTTTAGCGTGCACCTAAGTCAAAGCGCAGGGGTGTCTTCGCATATCGCCCCCATCGAAATGCGGTCGCCGCGGCCAGGATTTGATCCCGTGACCTCGTGCTGAGCAGCCTAACACCACAGCCACTAGGCAACAACGGCGGGTTCACCTCAGTATATATATTTAGCCCTGTTGAAGTTTCTACGTGGCACGAAACTAGACGAGCGGCTCAAGTAGGGCCACCGCCTAATGCACATAAGCACTCACCACTTCTCTCATTATCATGATCACCATGCATCCTGGTACTTTCACTCCCCTTCCCTCTTCCCCAGTGCAGAGTAGCAGAATAAAGTGCACTAGCTCAGGTCGGCCTCTCTACCTCTCTTATCAATAAGGTGACACTGCGGGTGCCACCTTCGTCGACGCAGCTGAGTACCAAGATGGACGGCGCTTTGCGGTGGTTACCACGGCAGGCGGCTTGCTCCGACATGCTGCCAGCATCGTTACCTAAAATGCCGAGACGGCCGAGGAAGTGGCCATCGCCTTGGCCCCTCTTGACCCAGCCTGTCACACCATACCGAGCAATCAACAACTACATCAAAGTTCATATTTCTCAGCAATCACTCCGTATCTTACGACAAGCCCTGCATTCGCCTGAAAATCAAATCACCCTCGTCTGGATCCCAGCACACGCCGGCCTTGTCCACCCGCACCTCACCAACCTCAACGAGGTTACACACTCCGTAGCACGAGGACTAGTCAACCGTGCCGGAGACGGTGCAGGTGCACCCGCAGGACGCGACCGCCTGACAAGATACAACGACCTTGTGAAGTCATTTTACCTCGCAAGAAGAACCTTCCCCACCCCTCACCGCAAGTTAAACAGGGCACAGGCAACCACCCTTCGCCTGTTACAGACGAATACATGCCCCTCGCTCACACGCTAGCACACTATATACCCCGACATCTACCCGAGCCAGACGTGCAAGGTCTGTAAAACTGAATCAGCAACTCTCCCCCACATGCTATGGGAGTGCAAACCTCAATACCCAGACCTTAATCCCGTGACCCTCTCGTCGAGATGGCACGCCGCCCTGCGCAGCTTCCATCTCGACAACCAACTCTGGGCGACCCAGCACGCCTACGAAGCGGCGAGGAGGCAAGACCTCGACGGCCCATCGTGGGAGGCCTAGGCCCAGCCGAATGAACTGCTGGTGCTCATTAAAGTTCTCCCTCTCTCTCTTAGGTACATGCATGCTATATGCCATGCCGTGCTGTATAATTTGTATGTTTGTATGTCAACGTACTTTTTTGAATGCCCTTTCTGTTACGATCCCTGACGGAATTGACAGTATTGGATAAATAAATAAATAAATAAATAAATAAATAAATAAATAAATAAATAAATAAATAAATAAATAAGGTGCGTTATATGCGGGTTGTATTGCCACACCATTATATCAATAAAGTTGCTCATACCAGGTCTTACGTTCTTGACAAAATTATTTCGCAGGATTTTGAGATGTCAGCCCACAAACTAATATCGTGAAACAAAACAGTGACATCTCATGCCCTTTATCTTTTGTTTTTCAGCGGAATAAAGCTTTAAATTGACGCGTCGTTATCCTAACGTCGTGGCTTTTAATTCGGGTAGCACTAACATTTCATGCAATGGTGACATAACTGCGCATACCATAAAAACCACAAGAAGCTGATAAACCTTCGGGTATTGGGAGACTACTCAGCATAGCGTGCAAGTATGACAGTACGTGGAGCTGTAATTATATTTCATACTTCAGGATCAAGTCCTTGTCCTTTATTTATGTCGGCGAGGTGCAGGGAGTGGGGGAAGTTACTCCTCCTTCTCCTGGAAATGTAATTTTTATTGGTTTCCAAATGCTTTCATAAACCTGGCAGTTTTTCAGGAATGGCTTCAAGGACAACATTTTCTGCGCAGAGAAGAGTCGTCGTGGGAAATATAAATAATATTTTATTCCAAACGACTTGATAACGTCTGTGCAGAGAGCCAGCTGGCCACCTCTACTGCCACCGCTCACGTTTTGTAACATGAATTCTATGAATTCTCAGGAGGCCTTATATAATACGCCAGTTGCGCGTCGTCGATGTTGCGGCGAAGGAACGTCAACCAGCATGAGAACGTAAATATTGGATTTAATTTAAACATATAGACATATGCGCGTCAAGGCTACGTGGCTTAGAATAGGTTTAAGTTCAGACAGAGTTTAGTTGGCATTCATTCTGGGATCAGCGCAGCCTAGCTTTTTCACTGTCGATTTCACAAGCCTACACGCAACAGCACAAAGCATGATGTCAAGCGTGAACTTATCGCAATATGAAGGTCGCCCAGCTGACCTTTATACAGGCGGCGAGTAAGTTATGACTCTTCAACTTGAGAAAAAGTTTAACGCGGCTTTCCGATTAGTTTTTTTTAATGCAGTAACAAATGCGCTGTAAAGGTTTTAGTACAGTCTGTTTTTATTGTTCTGCATTAGGTAAAACGATAATATACGCTTGGAGGTCCCCACATGCATGCAAATGACCCAGAAAACACTGGCGCTCAGAGCGGCTTAGGGAAGATTAAAACATTTTAGAACAACCTCATCGTCTTACGTGGGCTCTGTGCTTCCAGTGTGAACGGAACGCGTCGGCAGTTTATCACGCACGCTATACCTTTGAAGAGCTTTTTTTTTCTACACTACTACAGGAACGCTACTACAGTAATACAGGAAGTGCAGATACACGAAATGAGCCTGTGTACTTACAATCGCGAATGATAATCCTCATTGTTCTCAGAAATCTGGACTACGCTAATGCCACGGTGTATCGAACGATGTAAATGCTGTACTAGTTTCTCATGTTGGCATATTAGAGCCTTCATTCACAGCGAGAAAAAATCTAATTGAAAAGAAAGTCGCTGTAAAATTCTAGTGTGCCTTTCCGCAATTTTCTGGCCTTTTAGGTAGGCCAGTCCTGGGGAGCAGAGTTAATTGAGCCGCATTCTTTTACGCATGCAACCAGCACATTTAAGTGCAACATATATGGGTAACACTGATGCTGCAGTACTTAGTGCCAAGAAAGCGGTAACATGGTGTCAAGCATTGCATTAGATTTGACGTTTAAATTTATTTCATGCAAGTGAACGAATAATGAACTTTTGCTTTCTCTATGCGGAGACATCACCATGTGTTCGCTAGCTACGAAACTTGACTGATAGTGGTTCGACTCTAACTTGTGGCTTGCTTTTGTTCTACTCAGTATAGGCACAGAAAAATTTGCAGTGTTTTTAGGCCTTGTCCTAATGACTGGGAGAACTTACGCGAGAAACAACTACTGAAAAAATATGTTAGTGGCGATAAACATGCGCACAACACGGTTCACGCCTTATAAATTTATATTTTACATGCTCTCCGGGTATTATTTCTGGCAATGTTATTTGTTATTGTTTTACTAGAATTGGCGTTTTGCGGCTCAAAGGCGTCGTGAGATGATTACGGTTATGAAATTCAGCGTTCTGTCATATTATCTGGCCGGCTCATTCATATATCGTGGGTGCTAATATGCAATCATTACCACGTGCAGCTGTACCATATCGCTTCCACGGCAAGGATTAGCGTGTGCTTGCTGTGCTTATAGGCCACTTGTGATTGTCATGCCAATAGACTTGGATGTTCTGAATGCTCGCAACTCATCGGAGGTATAGAGCTTGCAGCTACCTAATGGCACATTAACTCACAGTTCGCGATCGTTTCCTAACGAAATCAAAGAAGCATCACATTCCCTGTCGAACGCTCTAGTCCTCAAGTCTTAATTTTCGAATGTGCGGCATGTAATCTTCAGGAACACATTTCCGAACAAATCTGCCAATAATTTGGGAATGTTATCTAACTATCTGCCTATGAAGCTTTCTGCACTCTTTGCTTCAGCGTTCTCAGCCAGGCCGGCTCTCATGTTCTGTGGAAACGCACATATGTGCACAAATCAAATATTCATGAAATATAAATGCTCTTGGGCAGGAGCAAGTGAGTGTCACATTCCGTACGCAACATTTTGAGCACAGCAGAACCACAAGAACTCGAAATCACGGCGAAACACGGAAACAGCAATATGTACAATTTCACAAGAACGCCAAGAATAAGAATGAGAAGAACGAAGTCAAACGTGCCATAATTAAATTCAGTAACTTTCTGACATTCGTGATTCTTGTAGAAACTCTGCTATTAAGCGTGCATCACTTTGTTGGAATTTTCCTGTTGGTCGTGGACCCACGATCTTTCATGATGATAGTCGTAGCCTGTCAAAACATGTATTGTTGCCAATAGTTCCTAACTGTGGATCTGCCATTTTTTGACACTGTAAAAGAGTATCTACGCCTTCATCCTTTTCACAGGAGCGTACCAGCGCTGTCAATTTTTCCGATGTTGCACAAGAAGTCCTTAGTACATGCCAGTATATCTTAATGATCTACATCTACATCTTAGTATCGGCTATGCCAAACGGGAGTATGTGAACCATCGTTTAAGCAGAGCGGCTTCTTTTAATCGATATATTGAATCACGTGTCCTGTCTTTGTCGTATGACCTGGAGTATTCAGCCCTACTTACGAGGAGAGCTTCCCTGGAAAATAAATAGGCTGCAGATATTTTAAGATACAACGCCAATCACCGGACACTATAGGTAATGACGCCTAGTTGTCTATTCCAAATGACGTCCAGTGCCTTGTCAGGTTCATAGATTCACAGATACACAAAACAGTTTCGTTGTTCTTCCGTTTTGCGTTCCGCACTGACTACGTCTTCCATACAAAGTCACCTACTTTAAAAAAAGCTAGCCATTTTGGTTCTTGCAAAAAGTATTCGATTGAACACAATATGCTAATAAAACTATTCCGTAAGAAAATTCCTTTTTCTGGTCTGTTTCAAAATTTCCACAATAGATAGAGGAAAGAGACATCAAAAAAAAAGGAAAAAAAAAACGAAGGAAGCTAGACAGGTGGCAGTACATTATTCATTTTGGTGAAGGAAATGGTGCCAAAGCATCAGGTATTCAGAGCTAAAGCAGATTAGGAACAACGTAAACAACCAATGACTAAGCTTCTGCTGAGTTGCAGCGCGTGTTTTCAGTTGTTTATGCATGGTGCCGTTCGAATAACAGCGCTCTGACGAATGTACAGACATTCATGGTGATTGAGAGTGACTCTGTAAGCCCATTTATGTAGGATTCAATTTGCTGCTGTGTGATAAATATTGACGGATATGCTCTTAGCTTTCTAGACAGTTTGGAAGTTGTGTGCCACAAGTTATTTCTAAGCTCGTTTAGCACATTACCATGATCAATTCTCAGCTGCAGCATTTCTGATAGAGCCCCTTTCTTATGCCAGAACATCGCTAATGACGAGCTTGTGGTCGTCATTTTTGTTGATCAACGCTGCCACTATTGAAACTGCGCATGTGCTAGCGTTTCACACTATCGTGACTATAAAGATGGCGGTTAAATTTCTCAAAGCAAGTGAAGTGGCGAACCAAAGCCTTGGAATATCGAGTTTAGTTTGCTTTCATGAGCAGCTGTAGCGGTGCATCGGTTCTTCTGCTGATTTCGTAAGAAGATTCGGTCAAGCTAGGATGGTCTTGAATGAGGCGATGTTATATCGGCCAAATAATGTCATCTAGTTGTGTGGCCTTTACAAAAATCGATAGACTGTCCTGGTCCGATTGTTCGCGAAGTATGTACGTCTGACGCGTGTATGGAGCATCAGCTAGCCTTTCAGCGCCTGTATTATTTATGTTTTGTCTAAAGCAATAGACATGGACTACATGAATGTAGCATACCGAAGTAACAACAATCCTTGAGATTTTTGCGTGAGTTTGCTCACGAAAGATGAGACATAGAGCGCTGTGAGCTAAAGGAAGAGAGGTTTTACAGTGAGCACACGTCTTCTTTGCCATCCTACATTTGGCAAAAGTAATGCAATGCAATGAGTTCAAAAGCAACGTATGATAGAAAATAAAAGTGAGAGGGTAGAGAACGAACAATGAACGTTACACCTAATAAACAATCACTAAGGCCATGACGATTCCGGGAAATGTTGTGCAGGGAATCTAGGAGCTTCGATTGCGTTAATTGTATTTTGATAAGCTCATGACCATTCGAATATAAGTACTTCGAGGGTGCGATAGTCGTCATTTAAGCTCGCATATCCGTCTTGGAACGCAAACTGTAAGACACGGTTTCGAAGGCATTAAAGGGAGAGACAGAAAACTAGAAGGAAAGTGAGGGAAGATAAGCAGGGATGGGTCGTAAGATAGAGAAAATAAAAGCCATCACTTTGGCACGCCACATTTACCGGCAAAAAATAGTTAACTTTTCTTTATAGATATTATCGGCAAATGTGAATTGTCAAAGAGAATTTCTTGCCATTATTTATCATATATCGGAGCGCGTGGGACGACACACGCTGTCTGATCTATCTTTTCGTTGTGCAGCGCCACGATTGGTACGTGATAGTGTGATTATGCGTGTATGTAGCAAACCGTTTTCCCCAATAAAGTTTGCTGAAAGCTAGGGCATCCGCGTTTACTTTTTTGTTTTGTTTTGTTTTTTTCACGCTGTACGTATGCTCACATTACTTTAAAGCGCCAAGGCATCAAGGTCAGTAGCGAATTAACTGAACCATTTGCTGCTGTAATAAACATTGTAGCTTTTGTTTTCATTGGACGTACAACGGACATGTTGCAGTTACATTTGGGTTAGCTGGTAGGAGGCAGCAAGGACTGCAACAAAAGCCAATTCTTATATGACTGCGTCAATTACGGTTCGCTGCCCAGCCCCCACTCCATTGTTAGCGTTAACGGCGCGGCGACTGCAAGCGGCTATGCTGCGTAGGCGGACGGCGCATTGCATGTAATGTGAAATCAATCGCTATAGGACATTCCTGCCGTGGTTCTGTTACGAAAGCACGCCTGCGCCCACGTTGTGTCGCATTCCTTCGCGATGGATTTCCACGAGTAAAACGAACCGACCGCAATAACGATCACCATGTCGAAAGGTTTTATGCCCTCATACTCTGCTTGATCTATGTACCCGTCGTTTTGTACCTAAGCAGTGAAAACTAGCGTAACAAGCTATGTAGATTCCAGGAAAACCTTTCATAACAGCACAATGACAGGAAATCCCTAACGATTAGTTTCGCATCGTAATTTACGTATGTTCCTGTAATTTGGGAAATGATCATTCAACACGACCGTAAAATTTGATAACGTCGAGCCATTTGTATTCAGGGGTGGCCGCTAAATTATTGGCTTTGCACATAATCATTGCCTGTGTGCTATTTGGATCGGACTGCTGGTACGATCTGTTGGGAACTCGGCGCTGACGCCCGTGGTTGTACCTGGGTCGCAAGCCCCAAGGGTAGCGTTGGCCTGGCGGCCTGGGGTACAACTCGAAGCATCCGAAGGTCCCGGCAAAGCATGAGTCGACTGGTAACAACGAAACAACTTGTTTATTTTAACATCGCAAAGAGTTGGTGGTCAGGTTTGACCGTAGTAGAGAGACGGGAGAGCACTTCACTCAACAGAAGAAATCGGAGCCCTCCTCTGGCGTCCGGGGGCAGCTGTTTTTATACTCTCGCAGTTGAGGGCAAGAAGGAACCCCTCAAAAGACGAGCACGTGAATGTACAATGGGCTAATGGTGACGCACACTGTCGTAGCGATGCCGTAGCACCATGTCGTGGCGCTGCGCACGATCTCGTAGCACCTGGTCGTGGCGCTGCGCAGCACACTGTCGTGGCGCTGCGCAGCATACTGTCGTGGCGCTGCGCAGCACACTGTCGTGGCGCTGCCGGTCGGACACAATGACTGTAACGAGAAGATGGTCCCTGCTTTGGCATCGCCTGTTTCGGGCACAATGACTGGAACGAGATCCCTGCTTTGGCATCGCCTGTTTCGGGCCCAATAACTGGAATGAGATCCCTGCTTTGGCATCGCCTGTTTCGGGCACAATGACTGGAACGAAATCCCTAGGCGGTCGCATCGCCGCAGACGCGCCTGGAAACACCTGGCGATGAGTGTTGCGGTGACGACGATCGGGCCAAAATGTCCGCCGCCCCGCCGCCGTCGCGCCGGCAAAACCACGTGTCGCAGGCGAAACGCAACAGACCGCCCCGCCGGGGAAAGGAGATCCCGATGGACAGGGGACTGCATCCGCTGTCCGGAGGGATGTCGCTCGATGATGCTCATAACCGAAGTCGGGCGTCCCTTGACGTTTCTTGAGCGCAGCGCACAGAGAAGGCCTCGTTCTCTCGTTCAGGTTCGCACGGGACACTGCAAAGTGACTTCGGGAGAGTTCACATTTTTGTTCTCGTTCCCGGCAAGCGTTAGAACTACGCTGAAAACTCAACCGCTCAGTCAGCAAGCACGGCACAACCCTCACTAAGCCCTGCCAGGCTCTTTCCCCTTTTTATACCACTGCCTAGTTCCTTACAGTAGTCTAGCATCACTCAGAACGCGTCCACAAATTGAAAAATTGCACTAGAAAGCATATCATCACTTTGAAACACTAAACAAAAGCAATATGTTAAAAAAAATCCTGCCTCAGGAAGAAAAACATCAGTAACAAACAATTTTGAGGCTGATTCCTACGTTAGGGGCTTCGACTTAAGCCATCGGCGTTACCGTTGAGACTCCCCTTTTTGTAACGCACCTCAAAGGAATATTGTTGTAAAGCGAGGCTCCAGCGCAGGAGGCGGCCATTTTTGGGAGAGATGGTCTGCAGCCATTGGAGAGGGCAGTGATCTGTCTCAATGATAAACCTCGAGCCGGCTAGATAGCATGACAATTTCTGAACGGCCCACACGAGACATGCACACTCTTTCTCGGTGGCGCTATACGCCTGCTCACGACTGGTCAGCTTACGACTAGCATACAGGACGGGGTGTTCTACTTCTCCATTTTCCCGTTGGCACAGTACAACGCCCATGCCTCGCTCACTAGCATCGCACTGAACAATGAACCCTTTTGTATAGTCTGGCGATCGTAGCACAGGCTGGCTTGTTAGGGCACTCTTTAGGGCGCTAAAAGCTCTTTCCTTTGTCTCGTCCCAGACGACTGTTTGAGGCTCTGTCTTTCTTAGAGCATCCGTCAGGGGAGCCGCGATATCAGAGTACCTAGGGATGTACCTCTGATAGTAGCCGGCGACACCTAAGAACGACCGAATATCGGTCTTTGTGCGCGGTTGCGGAAAGTCTCGCACAGCGGCCACTTTTATTTCAGAGGGGCGGCGACGACCCTGACCAATCACGTGACCGAGGTAGACAACCTCGGCCTGTGCTAACTGGCACTTAGGAGCCTTTACTGTCAAGCCTGCTTCGCGCAGGCGGGTTAGCACTGCCCGCAAGTGTGTCATATGCTCAGACCAGGATGCGGAGAATATCGCTACGTCGTCTAGATACGGTAAAGCGAATTCTTGCTGTCCCCGCAACACTTTATCCATGAGACTTGAAAAACAGTATGGCGCGTTCTTTAAACCAAAACTCAACACTTTAGGACGGAATGTTCCCATTGGTGAAATGAACGCCGCATACCTACTAGCCTCTTCTGTAAGTGGAACCTGCCAATAACCCCTGACAAGATCTAGGGTGGAAATAAACTGAGCGCTACTAACTTTCTCAAGGCGCTCCTCGATGTTAGGGATCGGATAAATTTGATCCTTAGTGATGGAATTAAGCCTGCGGTAGTCGACGCAAGGACGAGGTTCCTTGCCCGGTACCTCAACTAAAATCAAAGGGGAGGTATAATCACTCTCACCTGCCTCAATAACACCGAGCTGTAGCATTTTCTTTACCTCAGCCTCCATAATATCGCTCTGGCGGGGTGACACCCGATACGCCTTGGATCGTACTGGCTCTGTGGAGGTAAGTTCTATATCATGAGTAAGTACAGAAGTCCTACCAGGCCTCTCAGAGAACAGACCTTGAAACTCTTGTAATAGCTGGTGTAGTTCGGTTTTCTGCTCAGGCGACAGCGGTGCTTTACTGATAAGGTCACTAATGACTTGACCGGTGTCTTCCCTGTTCGTCACTGAGCCTAGTCCCGGAAGCTCGACCGGAAGCTCTTCAGGAACGTTTACCATCATGCACACCACTGCTTCCCTTTGTCTATAAGGTTTGAGCAGATTACAGTGGTAAACTTGCTGTGCTTTCCGCTTTCCTGGCAGACTTACCACGTAGTTAACGTCCGACAGTTTCTGAACAATTCGCGCTGGGCCCTCCCACTGCACGTCTAGTTTGTTGTTTAGCGATGTGCGCAATATCATGACCTCATCGCCAACCTCAAAACGACGGGCCCTGGCTGTCCGATCATAATAAACCTTGGCCCTCTGCTGGGCCTTTGTCATTGCTTCACCTGACAACTCCTGTGCCCTTCTTAAGCGTTCGAGGAGCTTAAGCACGTACTCCACCACGACTGGGTCGTCGCCCCTACCTTCCCATGATTCTCGAAGCATGCGAAGCGGAGATCGAAGCGAGCGACCGTACACCAGTTCAGCTGGCGAAAACCCCGTAGCCGCATGCGGCGCGGTCCTTAAAGCAAACATCACCCCAGGCAGACACAGCTCCCAGTCAGTTTGATGTTCAAAACACAAGGCTCTCAACACGCGCTTCATGACGGAGTGGAGCTTCTCAACGGAATTCGACTGTGGGTGGTACACTGAGCTGTGTAGCAGCTTTACCCCACACCTTTCGAGAAAAGTTGTCGTCAAAGCGCTAGTAAACACTGTGCCCTGATCTGATTGAATTTCTGCAGGAAAACCAACTCGCGCAAATATGGACAGTAGTGCATTAACTATCTCAACTGAGCTGAGTTCTTTAAGCGGCACTGCTTCAGGGAACTTTGTCGCTGGGCAGATCACAGTCAAAATGTGTCTGTACCCCGTGGCTGTTACCGGCAGAGGTCCCACTGTATCAATAACGAGCCGTCTAAAAGGCTCCGTAATGATAGGTACCAATTTCAACGGCGCCCTCGATTTGTCCCCTGGTTTGCCCACCCGCTGACAAGTGTCACATGTCCTCACGAAATGGTCTGCGTCCCGAAAACACCCTGGCCAATAGTACTCTTGCAAGAGACGGTCCTTAGTTTTCTTAACTCCTAGGTGTCCGGACCACGAACCCCCATGTGACAAGCGCAACAGATCCTGACGATAGCATTGAGGCACGACCAGCTGATCGAACTCCACTCCTCGGCGGTCTAGATACTTCCGGTACAGGACTCCACCTCTTTCCACAAAACGCGCAGTTTTCCTGGCGATACCTTCTTTGACATTGCAGCGCACGTTTTCCAGGCTGCCATCCTTTTTTTGCTCGGCTATCAAAGCCGTCCGGCTGACTTTTAGCAACCTATCAAGTCCGTCTGACGTAGGCGCGATGAGCAAATCAGTAGATAGCTCTTCTAACTTTCCCGCGTCGGGATTTTCCTCTCCAGTATCTGGCGCCTTCAACGCTACAGACTCAATTTTATTCTGTTCGGGCGTGCTCTGAATATCAGCTTGCTGCGCCTCTGACCCTTTTTCGTTGTTTGATAACGTCGGCCCCGCAACTACCGCCTTTGCAGCGAGCTCCCGAACCTTCGATCTGGTTAAGGCCTGAACACTAGCTTCACCAAACAAAAGCCCCTTCTCGCGCAGGAGGTGATCGGACCTGTTTGAAAATAGGTACGGGTACTGGGGTGGCAGCATAGATGACACTGCCGCCTCCGTCTCAAGCGCTCCGAAAGGTCCTTCAATAAGCACTTTTGCTACCGGCAGACACACGCTATGAGCTTCCACGGCTTGCTTGATCCACGCGCACTCGCCCGTGAACATATGGGGTTCTACGTAAGACGGGTGAACTACATCCATCGTAGCTGCGGAATCGCGAAGCACTCGGCACTCTTTCCCGTTTACGAGGAGGTCTCGCATGTAAGGCTCAAGAAGCTTCATGTTCTCGTCAGTGCTGCCTATTGAAAAAAACACAACTTTTGGTGTTGTTTCCGGACACTGCGCCGAAAAGTGACCCGGCTTCTGGCACGTATAACAAACGCCCGCTCGCCTCATCTCGAACCGCTTTCTGCGTTCGGCTTCGGCTGCCGTCTCTTTACGTTTGGTCGGATTGCTTTCACTCGCATCCTCACTACGCGTGTCCCCCTTAAATCTCATGGGCGTGAACCTTGGCCTCTCAGACTTGGAGCCAAATTCACCCTTTTGACCGTCCTTAGCTCCGCGAGCTCGACGCGTCACAAACTCCTCGGCTAGCTCAGCGGCTCTAGCCACCGTACTCACGTCTGGCCTATCCAAGACCCAGTATCGCACGTTCTCCGGTAACCGACTATAAAACTGTTCTAGCCCGAAACACTGCAGAACTTTATCGTGGTCACCAAACGCTTTCTCTTCTTTGAGCCACTCCTGCATGTTCGACATAAGCCTATACGCAAACTCTGTATATGACTCACTTTTGCCTTTCTCATTTTCCCGAAACTTCCGACGGAACGCTTCCGCAGACAGCCGGTACTTTTTTAGCAGACTCGATTTTACTTTGTCGAAATCCTCTGCCTCCTCTCTATCCAAGCGAGCGACTACGTCGGCCGCCTCGCCGGGTAACAAAGTGAGCAAGCGCTGTGGCCACGTTTCCCGAGAGAACCCCTGCTTCTCGCACGTTCGCTCAAAGTTAACCAGGAACAAACCAATGTCCTCTCCAAGCTTAAACGGCCGCATCAGGTCAGTCATTTTGAACAATACGCGTTCTCCTGCACCATGTGCCTGACTTCCATTACGAGCGCGTTCCATCTCTACCTCGAGACGCTTCATTTCCAAAGCGTGTTCGCGCTCTTCTTTTTCTTTCTGCTCTTTAAGTTCGCGCTCCTGTCTTTTTGACGTCTCCTCAATAGTCTCAAGGCATTCCGACAGCTCGTCATCCTCAGCCTCTAACTCAAGAATAGCCTTTAGCAGTTCAGGTTTTCTGAGTTTGTCCGAGACATCCAGACCCAACTCTCTTGCAAGCTCCAACAATTTCGGTTTGCGCAACGACTTCAAATCCATGGCTGCTCTGAATGCTGCTTTCTCTACTGCTTACTATTGTCTTGCCGCAAACTAACCCGGCAGCAACGACAACCACAATTACCAGCTCTGTTTCTGACACTAACAAAAAGCCTGGCAAAGCTCAGAAGAAGAAAGTCCCGCACTCACCAAACCTCGCAGGCAGGAATTCCGCGCAGTCGTTCCGCTGCAGGCAACCAGTCGTCACACAGGGCTCGTTGCACTGCTCCCGGATCGTCGTTGAGCTGCTCAGCATACAGTCAACTGCATCTCTTTGCTGCTGGCCTCCGTTGTCGTGATCTCGCCGCTGGCAGACAGTTGTTTGAAGTCGTAGGCGATCTCACCGCTGGCAACCAGATGTTTTGAATCGCGACACTGGAGCGATCGGATGGGACTGCTGGTACGATCTGTTGGGAACTCGGCGCTGACGCCCGTGGTTGTACCTGGGTCGCAAGCCCCAAGGGTAGCGTTGGCCTGGCGGCCTGGGGTACAACTCGAAGCATCCGAAGGTCCCGGCAAAGCATGAGTCGACTGGTAACAACGAAACAACTTGTTTATTTTAACATCGCAAAGAGTTGGTGGTCAGGTTTGACCGTAGTAGAGAGACGGGAGAGCACTTCACTCAACAGAAGAAATCGGAGCCCTCCTCTGGCGTCCGGGGGCAGCTGTTTTTATACTCTCGCAGTTGAGGGCAAGAAGGAACCCCTCAAAAGACGAGCACGTGAATGTACAATGGGCTAATGGTGACGCACACTGTCGTAGCGATGCCGTAGCACCATGTCGTGGCGCTGCGCACGATCTCGTAGCACCTGGTCGTGGCGCTGCGCAGCACACTGTCGTGGCGCTGCGCAGCATACTGTCGTGGCGCTGCGCAGCACACTGTCGTGGCGCTGCCGGTCGGACACAATGACTGTAACGAGAAGATGGTCCCTGCTTTGGCATCGCCTGTTTCGGGCACAATGACTGGAACGAGATCCCTGCTTTGGCATCGCCTGTTTCGGGCCCAATAACTGGAATGAGATCCCTGCTTTGGCATCGCCTGTTTCGGGCACAATGACTGGAACGAAATCCCTAGGCGGTCGCATCGCCGCAGACGCGCCTGGAAACACCTGGCGATGAGTGTTGCGGTGACGACGATCGGGCCAAAATGTCCGCCGCCCCGCCGCCGTCGCGCCGGCAAAACCACGTGTCGCAGGCGAAACGCAACAGTGCATGAATACATTCCGTTGTTGAGTCTTGTAGATATCAGAGCTTCTGCGGGTGTTAAAAAAACAATAAGAACAGACTATAAAAATTGTGTCAGGGGAATTACGTTGGGACTGACGAGAATAGAGCATCTTCTTTTAAATAATTTAGCCATTGGGTTCCACATTGAAAGTATCTGATATACCGTGGGTACGGAGGTTCCAAGCTTAGGGGAGAGCTTAACGTGGTATTCCTTTGAGCGCGTTGGCATAGCGAATCTATGGGAGGCAGTCAACTGAAAAACTACACAAGCTTTTGGTGCCTATATCTTTCTTCGTTCGTGCGGTTTGTGTATCGTTAAGCGCTGCCTGCCTGCCATGCATCCCAGGAAAGAGCAAAACAGGCGGCGCTTCCCTGGAATGGAGACAACTAGGCTCAAAGTTTTCGGAAATTGCACAGTTCGAAGAGGAGCGACGAACAGTAAGGAAACCTTTAAGGCAGGCTGCTCAAAATGAAGCCGAATGTGAGGCCGGATTGCGATATCGAGGCAAAAAGTTGGCAGCGGCAGTAAGCGAGATAATAAAGTTAACGTTCAAATGGATATGCAACACTGATGGCTTAGCTTAAGATAGCTATGAAACGCGCACTAAAAGAAAACTGTGACCATTCACTTCACCGAGAGAGATAAACAGGATGGCAATTAAAAGCAGGGTGGTTAAATGGATAAGATTCTGGTTTGTTACCCTGCACTGGGGGAACGGTAAGGTAAAATTAAAGACGGAAAGAACAGCGGAAACAAAAAGCAAATAAACGAAAATAGAAAGGATAGAGAAGGTCGTGAACGTCTGTAAGAACTACAGTGTGTCCAATAGGCCACCCGAACGTAAAAATTTCAAGAGTGTCTTCACTACCTTGTGATGAGAAAAACGAGAACAAGGTGAATGCGGGAGCCAACGTTTCGACAAGTGCACTTGTCGAAACGTTGGCTCCTGCTTTCACCTTGTTCTCGTTTTGCTCACCGTCTTGAATTTCCATCTCCCGCCTTCCCCGTGTTTTCCCTGGATCACTACCTTGTGGTGTGACGACTGCTGTATAGGTCGGCGTTCCAGGACTGTCTGCTCCGCACCAGCGCCAATATCCACCAGTACAACGAACAATGTATCTCTTATGTAAGGACGCACAGGTGTTTAGGGGTAATCATCGGCCGTGAAATCTATAGGAGTCCCCATGTGGCCTACCTAAAGAAGAGCCTGACAGCCATCTCATCTTTTCAATTTTCTTAGAGAGAAAGCATAGGGTACTTCAATACAAGTTATGGTGCTACTGTACCGCACGCTGCTTCTCGGGTATCGGAGGTACGTCTTGGCAGTGGTGACCAATCCGTACACTCGAAAGTGCTTAGGCCCAGGGGCTTAGAGCTTGTATAGGGCTGCCACGATGTAAATGAACATCCGAAACCATTGCAATTGCATATGACTACACAGCGAACATTCACATTGCTATGGAAGTGCTCAGAGTACACGTCTGGCACCTTGCTTGTGCCCCTCTCCACTATCTCATTTCACTGCCAGAAAACAGACCACGTGCCTCTTTTTGTCAGACCATACGGCCTTATCGTGTATACCTGCCATCAGATTACACAGCTGCAGCAAGAGTTTTGCTTCTCCCTTGGTGCTTGGCTCAGCCGTAAGTTGCATTTACTAAGTTGCGTCGCATTTACTAAGTCGTTTGCTTTCCGCATCGGATGGGAGGATAGTGCTTCCTGTGACCACTGCGGTGATGACGAAACTATCGAACACGTTGTTTGTCATTGTCCCTGATACAGAGCACAGAGGCAGTCATTCGCGACCATCCACATGCGGTTCCGTAAAGCCTTTAGCCTACAAATTTGAGGACATAGTGAGGTGCTTCCTAAAGACAGCGCAATTGCTATTATATTTACTGACGTTACACATATATGTGTTAGCGCATTTTAGGAAATGAGAACAGCCCCAACCTCACCTGACCCTCAATCTTAATGGCGAAAATTGTTCAGTTTTAGTGTGAGCAGTTATCGGTGAACATAATTTATTCTTAGTAGTGCATCCGTGTATCAAATACACAGATGTGATATGGGCTTTATATGCCAGTATATAGACACAATAATGCCAAGAATTTGGTATTTTCAATATTAGTGTACAGAACTTTATGGCACCCGCTCGCTGAAGCCTTCGGAACACCAAGTGCAATGGCTGCGTTTTAGTTCCCATTACTTTCAACAAACTTCTGGAAACCACTTCTAATGCGATAACATCATATCGTGCGTATCAATCCGGACCGGTGGGGTGGTTTGAAGTTTTGTAACGCGGGCTGGTTCCGGAGGTATAGTGTAAAAGGCCGAGGATAGGTAGATCGTGATGCCGGTATCCTCCCTGCTGTGCTCCCTGTCGGAGCCGAAGCGTCCGCAGATGGTGCGCATCGCTTCGTAGAAAATACCGACTCCACGCAGCGAGACCGACGCTATGCCCGGCCGAGCGCTTGACTCGTTAGCGCTGAAAAGAGAAAGTCGGCGCTGTGTACCCGGGTTTTTTAAACGCAGGGCGATCCCTGAGACTGTGCAGAATGCTTGGACAGGTCGTTCCTGGTACCAGTGCTCGACACATGTCCTCACGAATGGTTAACATGGCTTCGAACACACGCGTCGATTCTCGAGGTTGTGCAATCAAAAGCGTAGTGGGCCGATCCTGATACCGTGCAGTATGCGTCCTCCCTGCTAAGCTCACTGGCGCAGCCGCGGTGCGGGAGAACGTGGCGTGTTTCGGCAGCAAGAACGAAGTCGTTATGACCGGAGTGTTTAACGTGGCCTATTGTAACAGGAGATGGAGGAGTTTGGGTACTTACTCGTGAACGACCGAACGCGATACAGGGCGTTCGAGCTATCATGCATTGCGCCTTTAAAAAAAGACGGGCCATTCTACGCGAAGATAAAAAAAATTAAATGATATGGTTTTACGTGCCAAAACTACGATCTGATCCGTGTAGTGGGAAACTCCGGATTCATATTGACCACCTGGGGCTCTTGAACGCGCTCCTAAATCTAAGTACATGGATGTTTTCGCATTTCGCCCCTATCGAAATGCTGCCGCTCCTGGTTGGGATTTGGTTCCTCAACCTCGTGCTTAGCAGCGCAACGCCAAAACCACTAAGCGACTACGGCGGGTTACGCGAAGATAGCCAAGTGCGTATTGTTCACAATCGTGTAGAGCAGCCGCCAGTAACATTGTTTGTTGATGCCACTCAGTTCAATAAATTGCAATTGGATATTTTTTTTAAATAACGGTCTGGATGACGTGCTGTAAATGAAGAATTTGTCGAAAATAGAAAAAAATTGCTTAAAACTGGCATGTTTTCAGCCAGGAACTTCTTGCTTGTTTATTTTTTCAGTTGATAAAGATCGCCCTCTAAAAATGAAAAATATCGCCTGACTAATCCTCCACCTGCGTCAAAAAGCAGCGCCTTCATACACGCTCTACAGGAGTTAGTGAGCGCGCTATTTCTACGACGCATCGGCTACCAGTTATCTGAACTCTTTCCTTATCAACACCAAGATATCGCGTTGTCATCAACACCAACATATCGCGCTGTCGCGTGTGGGGCGCGCCAGATAAAGCGCCGGCTCTTCCACTAGTGCCATTTAGTAAATTTTGTTCTGCAAATAGCATCACCTGCGGTAAACACTGTGTTTCTTTGGAGCACCGGCTTTCGTGCTGGCTTAATACGCTCGGGTCGGAACGTTGCTGGCCCTTTACTCACTGTACCGAAACACGGGAGCAACAGGGTCATACGAAAGAAAGAAAGAAACACGCGGCCTTATGAATAAATATGGCTCAAGATTGCAAAATTACTGTGGAGTAAAATAGCCATAATTTCGCAGCTACGACCGCACTGCCTTTAGTGTAGGATCATCCATAAAGAGCGCGCAGATGAGCTCCTGTTTTGCGCCCACACATGTCTAGGAAATGTGGGCGCTGAGCACGAGAAAGGCATTTGAGTCCAAACGCAGCGCGAATGATGCGCCGGAAATTTCACCAGAGCATGATGGCGATTACTGCCTGTACAGCAAAGTGGGAGCTCTCACTTCTATATCGTGCTGCGAGGCGACCTCTAGTTATACGTCTCAGCCACGTTTCGGTTTTTGCCGCTGCCGTTCAGCGCCGTTTCGCCATAGCACGTCACGTTACATGACGTTTCTTTTGTCGCAATCTTCTACGTGTGGCAGCAAGAAAAAGTTCAAGCGTGAGACATTCGTCAATCGATAGTTTATACGCTCATCGAACGATACGTTTTATTCTTACCTGCGCAGAACTAAAATAGAATGCCGAGACAGCTGATGAACGCAGTCCGCCGAGTAGACAAGGGAAGAAAGCACAAAGAGCCATTGTCTAGCGCGCGTGGGCAAAAACACGTGGGGGACTTTGACACGTAACGCTCGCGCGAAAATTGACCTCACGTTGTGCGCAGACGCCCACTCATACCCACTTATATCACTACACACACACAAAAAAAAAAATCTTCCCTCAGCAAGCTAACAACACAGGACACAAAGAAAAAGAAGAAAAAAAAGAACGAAAAGGAAGCCACCAGTAGTAGGCAGCAATATTCTCAGTCCAACAACCGCTGTCTGGGAAGTCGAATTTCATTCAGCGAGCACAGCTTTCCGTATTGTGCCATAGTTCTAGGGAAGTGCTTGCTTTGCCATTGAAGAAGCGTGCTGAAGGTTTCCGGGACACCTTGAACTATACGAAAATATTGTGATGGATCATTCGCTTTCACCGCGTATTGCGGCGCTCCAAGAGCGAGTGCGATTACTGACGTGCCTCCCACGTTCTTCAAGCGCCCTGGCACCCGCACGTGCTGCCGACAGTTATTGCGCACGCACTGAACCTCATTCGCCCACCGCGCGTCCCCCTTTCCACCTTCCCGCCCCCAGTGCAGCTATACTGCCCCACGCGTCGAAAGGCAATGGAACACGTCTATGCCGTTTCCTGAACGGGTTCCCCTGCCAGTAGACCTTTAGCGGTCGATGTTTGGGACGCCCGGATTAAGTCGCGATCCACCACTGCCGAGAGGACCGGCCAAGCCGAACTGAAGTTTGAACGACGCAGAACAAAACGACGCCTGACAAAGCCACTATTGCAGTATGTTTTTAATGCTTAGACTAAGTAACGATTGGTTGATTCATTCATTCATCCGCGCATTTAAGCATTTAAAACTAGTAATTGTGTATGAGAGACGCCGCGTAGTGAAGGGCTGCGAATGATTTCATCACATTCGGTTTTCTAATCTTTACTCAAAGCTCAATATACGAACTTTCTTGCATTCCCCGTGTGTTACAGCTGTAAGATATGGAACAATTTTCCTTTACATACAAAATTAGAAATAAAGATATAAGAGTTAAGAAATGGGCTCGTATTGAGACATGGATTCCGATTAATCGTTTTCTTTTTTTTATTTTTAATGACATTTACTTTGTGGTGCTCGGTGGTCACAAGCAATGACTGTTTGTTTTCTATATTTCCCTGTACTTCTTAGTTGCGTATGTAATATTGTGTCGCTTTATGTCGTTTGCCAGTTTTGTAACATAGGCCAATGCTCTGAAAGAACATCCGCGCTGAAGGCCTTACTCGCGTTATTAAGGTTCCTGCGGTCTACGGGGCTTCACGACAGACTCTAAAAATGCCGCCCCCTACCGCTCCGTAGTGTACGCGCTTTGTTCGCGCTTGTCTCGCTTTATTTCTATCTCCCCCTTCTACTCTGTTTCTATTTTTATCGCCCTTAACCCTTCCCCCTGCGCAGGGTAGCCAATCGGAACTACCTCTGGTTAACCTACCTGCCTTTCTCTGCATTATCTATCTATGTCTGGTGGCCATGATCAGCCAAGACAACTAAGAGAACAGATGGTAAACTGCATTTTCCCATTCAGAAAGTGATATTCCGACTGATGGAGATTAAGCTCTGGTTAAGCTCCTTCTTCTTTTATCATTATCCCTTACACGTGCATGCCGTAGCTTATCTCTAGCGCCGCTTCCGGTATTTCTTATACACTTGTTACATATGGGTGCGAGCTTTTCAACTTTATATCTACAAACGAGGAGGTCTGAG
Organism: Dermacentor variabilis; assembly: GCF_050947875.1. Taxonomy (NCBI): domain Eukaryota; kingdom Metazoa; phylum Arthropoda; class Arachnida; order Ixodida; family Ixodidae; genus Dermacentor; species Dermacentor variabilis. The sequence goes on from NC_134569.1 coordinate 121,654,698, forward strand.
ATGAACGTGAAGTGCATGGCTTATTTGAAGTAATGGTGTCTCGTTTCCTTGTCCTTCATATCAACTCCACCTTCAAATTTTTAAAATATTTATGCTCGTGATTTGAAGGATCGAATAAAAATTTGTATTAGGTGCAAGGAGACATTTTCATGTGCAGGAAGGTAGTAAACTTAATAGAAGAAAAAACATCAGTCCGCTAATGGCTATTATAAAAACTACGCAGGGCGATTGCGGACACCATACCGCTGCGAAGATCGCCAATCTAAAAGACATATAAAATGATATATAAATGTTTGCACAGCAAGTAGTTTACGGACTCCGTAGGCATCCTGTGGGCTCTTTCATTCGCAACGACATGCTTCCCTGTTGTCGCAGGACCCCTTGAGAATGGGTATCATGCGACAAGATCACGATATTGGCCCCATGGTTACCAGATGTAACCAGTGCGTTTTTAACGGCGTACGGGTTAAATAAAAAAGCCGGCAATTTATCGTATGTTGCTTCGAAACACGAGTGCATCCCTCTCATTCCAGGCTTAAGACCACGCTGTAGTCTCACGCACTCGACATTTTGGTGCTCACATTATTGAACAGAGAGTCGCCTTCCGCCTGGTTGCAATTTTAGACGGACAACGGCAGCATGACTAGTTGTACGGGAAACACGCATCTAGCGCTGGGCGATGTGAGGCCACATAATCAAAACGTTGGGTTACGTAAGCGCCGTCGACGATTGGCTGTCGCCGCAGAGATCGCCCTTTTTATCCCGCCGATCGCGATCGCCGACCGCCGAACGTCGTCCAGTGAGGAGGCCCTTTCGTAAGAGAAGTTTTCTGAATACGTTTCCTTATCTTTACTTATAGTACGGGAGGGCCTTGCTCGTCCATGGTAGCCGGCCATAACAAATGTATAGGGTACATCAGAGGTTCGTAGAGAGCTGTATTGCAGTAAGTACCATGTTGTTTTTTAGCAGCGCCAGCCACTAGAGCAGAACATTATTTCCTTGGCCTGCCGTGTACTTTGCTTGGCGACTGCCATTTATCCTAGAGGTCGTGTGTTTGGACGCGACCGGACACATTCCGTCGTCCTCTGCAGTTGTCTTGGCTTCCCGTTTGCGTTATTTTCATTTTGTTTTCGCACTGACGTTGCATGTGCAGTGAGTAACAGGGCTTGGACTATTTTTTTTTTGCCTTTTTTAATTAACTTTCTTTTCGCCTGCTTTTACTGCAGCGCTGAATTATTTGTCGTTTTACTTTAGTTTATGTGACGTATCCAGCTTACTATATCTTTCCTATTTTCTCCCCTTCTTCCTATCTTTTAGATCGAAGTGCCATCCCCTTGCAAAGCGAACGACGAGAAAACACCATTGTCACTCCTTTCGGGAAGCTTCAAACAGTGAATGGACGAAATGCGAAACGTGTGCATTGATGCGTTGTAAATTAGAGCGAAGTTAGGCAACATTTGAAGGTGCGCTAACTGAACTCGGAGAGCACCGCTCCACATTGAAGTCATTGCAATAAACTAAGGCTCACAAAAATGATCTCGCGAGGAGATCGTGGACTGAAACCTACAGAACACAAACATTGTAACTTCAAGATATGTACTGCGAGAGAAGCTCCTGGAAAGATGCGTCAAGCATTGCCTACAATTCAGCGCTTAATATTGTGCATGAGTAAGATGAACTGGAACACTAAGATAGCTACCATATTCTTGACATACAGACCGGGATAGATCAGGATAAACCAGGGGATAAATTGATTGCCAATCTTGTAACATCAAGAAAACGACAATTCAAAAAGGTCAATTTAAGAAAATGTTTCAGTGATGAAAAACAGCTTCATTTTATAAGCGAAATCTGTTAAATTGCCCATATGCTTTCGGAGAAGTTGATTTAAAGCAAATAATGGCTTTGATTGACCCGGATAAATGTAAAAAAAGAAAGTCGCAGCATCAATTGCGATAGCAAATTATTAGACAGGTATACGAAGTAAAGATAGTAGCTTTATTGGCCGTAGAAACTTGTAAAGATTCGTTTACTAGCTAAATTAACATGCATGCTATCACGCGTGCACAGGTAAACATGAACATATTTCACTTGATAACCGCGGACAATCGCTGTCAAAACGCTGGCGTGAGGAAGAGCGGCAGCAGCAGCGAGCGAACTCTCCTTTGCAATGTCTCTCGCTTCAACGCGAACTAGATGAAGAGAAGAGAGCGCACACGAAATTGTCAGCCCTCGGTACGCCTAGACTGTACCCGCTACAGCTCGCTTTCAAGATAGGGCCCGCGCGGGCGCGCTCAGCCACGCCATACGCAGCCAGCGCCGGAGTTCGTAAATGTGCAGTGGCGATTGGTGAGCATGAATAGATGTGGCAGCGGTACTGTGTGCAAGAGAGACTTGTGCTTGCTTTTGCAAGTCCTTTCCACCCGCCGTGGTTGCTCAGTCGCTATGGTGTTGGGCTGCTGAACACGAGGTCGCGGGATCTAATCCCGGCCACGGCGGCCGCATTTCGATGGGGGCGAAAACACCCGTGTGCTTACGTTTAGGTGCACGTTAAAGAACCCCAGGTGGTAGAAATTTCTAGAGTCCTCCACTGCGGCGTGCCTAATAACCAGAAAGTGGTTTTGGCACGTAAAATCCCGTAATTCTTAATTGGAAGTCCTTTCCGTGGATTTTTGTGCAAAGTGCCTTTGACGTTTTCGGCGTGTCCACGTGGCATATTGCTTACTTTTCACGTAGGCCTCTGTACCGAAAGTGAACCTGCTTATTACGTAGATATTGTCAATAGAACCCGTTGGTGCTTTAAGATAAGGACTAAAATGGCGACGCCCTACTCCCAAGCTTTGGCTGTTGTTTTCAGCGAACTATTAAAGTTTTAACTTACCTCAATTAGCGAAAATTAAAAAAAATACAAATACTTCTTGCACTGCTTTCAGCAGGATTTCGCAATTGCAGGGTATCTTGCTTCACTCTCGCTTTCATCTGCTTCGCGGAGCGGCTTTAGAATTGCTTGCACTGAAACTGTCCGGGACGAATTGGAAAATGCCACGAGTTTGCACCGCGACTTATACTTGGCCCTTTTGAAGCTGAACAGCGCGGCAGGCCAACACCGCTGTTTCTGCAGCCACACCGTTGGCAACTGGCCACCATGCAATCGCCTTCGCACGTCACTCGTCGCGTCACACAACGAGTTTTAAAGTTTTCGCCGGCAAGGAGAGGCGATCGGCGCGGGATCGAAGGCACGCAAGCGCGAAAGCACGTTAGCGGAGACGCGCCGCGCAGCTTGAGGCTCGTCGGCGCGCATTGCTCCGGGTGGCGAGAGAGGGCCTCCCTGCCGAGGAAGCGAGCCTGCAAATGCAAGAAGCCCCTGAAAGCGCATTACAGAAGGCCCGTACCTAATCCTCTCAATATAGAAATAACCCCCGTCGCGACGACGGCGATCAGCAGGAGCCGCTTCGTAACAGCACAGCGCCGCGCTTCGTTGACAATGGGGCGGCCCGTGACGGGGAGAAACCACCGCGGTGCCTGCCACCGGTCCGCGCTGCGCCGTGAGTGTCGAGCGCCGGTTCCGATCCAGCGGAGGCACGGATGTCGCAAGCAGCCGGCGCCCCCGCGTGACACCGCTGCGTTAGCGCACGTTTCTGTGCTCCAGGGAAGCTGCGTGGCCGTAACTTGTTTACTAAGTTTGATGCGCGTGGTTCCTCTAGCGCCTAGAACGAGTGCGTCCACATACAGAACGGCTACCGTGGTCATAATAATAATAATAATAATAATAATAATAATAATAATAATAATAATAATAATAATAATAATAATAATAATAATAATAATAATAATCGACAGATCCCGCGCACTGGGGGAATCGATGTAAGCGAAACTTTACATGCTGTTTGCTTTGATTGACAATAATTAGCGGTGGCGTTCACGGCGAATGTGGAATTTCTCAAGCGTTTAGTCGAATACGACAGTGGTGAGCAGGTGTCATACGTTACTTTGCGTGCAATACTGCTGTTTGTCGGCGTATTCCACAGAACACACAGGGAGAAGTGTTTGCTTGAGGCGTTGTTGCGCGACACTGTTCCTATCTCTGAGATCGTTGAGCATTATCATTGCTTCACATGGCGCATCGTATCGTGGCAGAAGTGCTAAACTTTAATTGAAATATGGGACTGTACGTAACTCAGTTAATTATTATAAATGTATGCATACATTGTATACATACATTCGTGGTTTGCACCACGTTTCGCTGCGTAGCGAAGACGCTTCTATTCCGCGCGACGCTTCTGTCGGACCTCGGTGTCATCGACGCGAAGTGCACGTCTTGGAGCCAATTTTCCGGCTTGAGTTAACGTGTTCCTTTTGCATACGTGGCCAGCACGCTGTCTAGACGCCAACTCCGAGCGCTCTGCTCAGGCTGTGGACGATTGTAACGTTTACACTATCACAGCCCAGCACCTGAATTTTGTCGCAAAAATTCACCTCTGTACCTTTCATCGATTAATGCAATCTCTCTCTCTTTCTCCAACTCTCCCATTTATTTCTACTAATCTGAACTTACGCAAAACACTGAACTGAGCGGAAGACAACAGCAAGTGACTGTAAGCAAAATCACGTTGAGAGCTTGTTTAAGGAAGGACTTTGTAACATCTGGAGCAGGATCTAACGTAGCTCAGAATGAATTGTTATGCCTATTTCGGATATAGCTGGATGTTTACTGAACTGCCAGGGTTACCCAGCAGCTACGACATTCTGCTGATCAGCGCGAAGCCTGTAGAATAAGTTTATGGCTCTAAAGACCGCATTTGGAGCGGGCCGAATGCAAGCACTTAAGTGCTTTGATTTCGGTGCAAGTAGAATACCGGCAAAGGGGGAAAGTCATCTAGGAGATCCTTAGGATCTACGACTTTCGTCGTGATCTGAGGTTAAATGTGGTTGTCCAATTCAATTCAAATCAATCAATCAATCAATCAATCAATCAATCAATCAATCAATCAATCAATCAATCAATCAATCAATCAATCAATCAATCAATCAATCAATCAATCAATCAATCAATCAATCAATCAATGTCGTGCCTTGACGTCTGCAGAAAGAACTCCCAGGTTGAGCAGGTAGACTGCCAAGCTGACTCCCGCTCAACGGCCACCTCCAACAGACTGAAAATACTAAGAACTAAGTTACTAGGCAGTTTAACTATATTAAGCGTAGTGCTCTAGAAAATTTTAGAATCAGATATATTTTATACATCGTATCATTCCTTTCAAATGCATCCTAATGTTCACAGTACACGTCACGTTTCACGGCCATCATCTTATACAGATTTTACGCAATTTAGAGAGTCTATTTTTAAGGCCCCTTTACAGCCACGTCACACCAACTTCATAGAACTCATAACTACACTGCGAACTCATTACCAACGGCATGGCGCTCTTTGGCCACACATGGCCCTTGCGCCATTAAACATCAAACATTTATTCATTCATTCAACTATTCTAAGCAAATGGAAACCCGTTAAATGCAATCTATCCACACGCGTTGGCGAAAAAAGCATCTGGCTGTGCTGATTAAGAAAACCATTCACTAGAATAGTCTCCCGAAGTGCCTTCGTGGCGTAACCTCACGAGAAAACACGCCAGCGTGATGTACACGTGCACACGCTGGGCTGCATGTTCGGAGCGGCGAACAAAAAAGAAAGGAGTTAAAGAACGAATCCTCCCACTACCTGTGCAACGACAAGCGAATCCATGTGCCTTCGCGCCTCGACAGCAGGCAGCGAAGTAGTGAGACTATATTTAGCCCCGCGGCCGCACCAGTTGAAAACGTGCCCATTGATCGTATCCGCGCCTCTGGGCAGCTGCGTCAATTGCCGCTGGCAGCCCTGTTGTTCAGATACACGGACTTGGGTCACAGCTCGCCGTCATTCGCTAGTGAAAGAGACGTGTGGTAAGGATTTATCCCTGCCTCTTTCTTGCCATAATGGCATCAAGGCCACGCACGCGCTAAGCCGCTATCAGCATAACGCTGCCGAACAATAGATCGCACATGCTCGTTCACGCGCCAGCAATAGCTTTAATCACATCAAATCCCGCTCAACTGGCGGAGGCTTAAAGCGAGCTCTTTCAGTGCGGGTTACGCTGGAGGCAAATCGCTCATCGCAGCATAAGAAAAAAGAGAAAGCACTTCACTTAGAGTAAGAGAGCAGAGTAAACGCGTACTTTGCCGAGAAAAGCAGGTTGAGGGCGACAAATGCAGGTAAATGTCACGCGTGACAGATAAAAGAAAAAATATTGTAAGGAGAGCTTCGTACTCGCGTCACTACTATCTAACCGTATAGACGGCCCCCCATTCATAGCTGTACTGTGGTGCTGCCTCAGCGGAGCCTATTATAGCCGCCACGCACGATGCTCAATCCTAAATCAGTTGCGGGCACGATCATGCAGGCCCCGAGAGGCACTTGTAAACACGGCCAGAAGAGAATTTTGCGTCTAAGACGCTATATTTTTCGGACTTGTAACGATTTATGTGATAATTCTGTAGGATTTGGTGCGGGAAATAGAAGCAACCTGGGCAGTTTGTTTTCAATATGCCATACACTTAAAGCCGCAGTAGGCGCTACCGTGAAAAACCGTCTCTTGCGATTCATCCACTGCACCGCACCGCATGTGGCGGAATTTGTTACATTTACAAGAAAAATTCAAGCAGAACCAACTTTCGTTTATGCTTTTGTAAGCGACACCATGCGCATTACGACAAGAGATGTGCTGCAGATATCAGTGACGAACGTGTCCATCAGCCACTATGACGGACCTCGCTGAGAAAGCAATACTTGCGTTTCATCACTAGACACGACATGTTAGGCCTAGTATAGAAACCTTTACCACAGTACGATGAGAGACGCACGACGAATTTGTTGATGACGATGATGCCTTATTTAATGAAACTGACCACTGTGGGGAATAGGCCACGAACCGGGTGGTAATATGATAAAACAAAGGGAAAATAAATGAATAATGAAGGTAAGAAATAAACCGATACCAAATGAAATGAAATAGTGTATAATAAGGTAGTCAGCCTTGCCTAGAGAGGAATAGTAATGTGCACTTAATATTAGACGAAAAGAATGAGTAAGTTATGCTTTGAATAATAATGATTATAATTACTGTAAATTTTGTGTTTTTGCAATCTGAATTTTCTAAATTCATAATTTATTGAAGGAGAAATAAATGAATTATAGAAAATGAGAAATATTAGTAAGGCAATCTGTTTGCGTCACAGAGTTAATTTAAATAGCTCGGCAAACGTTTCTGTGGCTGTATCCTAATACCGTTGCTCCAAGTGTCAGTAGAACAGTACTGCATAAAGGCAGTCCTGGATTACGCAGCGGAATTTCCAAACATCGTTTTTGTTGAGTAGAAAATCGCCGACACGAACCGGATGTGTAACTTCTATCTTCTATCCGTAGACTTCGGGCTGAGTGGCCCTGACACCAGCTATCACATGGGCGTGCTCATCCACAAACAAAAATTCTGGAGCGTGTCCTAAGTTTAGTGGAACTTGATGTTGGGCTAGTTCGTAGCTCGCCACATTGAAGTAATTAGGCGCAACCTTGCACTTCCGTATTCACGCACATACCCATACACGCGTACACTCACGAACAGCGCCCCCCCCCCCCCCCACACACACACAGCGCTGCATATGGGGGTGTTCTTGAATGTGTGCCTGTGTGGCTGTGTTCGTGAATGTGGGAGTGCAAAATTGCGTGCAATTAGTTCAATATGTGTCCTAAGTACCCGGCTCCTGTGTCTGCGGCGGACACTCATTTCCTGCTGTAGCGGTGGCCGGGAACTCGGGATATGAAGGGCAAGATACCGAGGGATCCCAAGCGCAAGCCTAATGCTCGTGGGGACTAAACCCACTGGATAACAAAAAATAATTAAGAAACTCATTTTTTGAATATTTGTACCATCGAGGATGCATGCATTTCTTTGAAGTTTGGTCTCTTGTACTACGCATTAACTGCGGCAAATTGCACGTTAATTAGTTAAATTTGAAAAATGCAGAAATAACAAATCCCGACAGAAGTGCAGTGTAACGGGGGCGCTAGGTACTTATAGAGACGGTTTTGAATTGATATAGACATTAACACTATAACAGCCAAACACAGCTCTACTTCAAAGAAAATTCGAAACTTGTTCACATTTAGCAGTTCACTTGTAGAAAAATAACCTCTCTGTCTTTCGCATCTCATTTCTCTCTCTCTCTAACAATGAAATATTGCAAATGGTAAATCCAGTATAGTTCCAACCTTAGGTCATAACTATTCACAATTGAAAAGTTGTTTCAGCGTATAAAAATAATACTATAGGCTATGCGTAAAGGTTCCTGCGCTATAATTGAAATTTTTAGAAATAAAACTAAACAAATTGTCCGAACGGTAGAGTAGAACCGTACAATGACAGCTGGTTTTAAACGTGAACGTAGCGCAAATGGTCTACGCATACACGCGACCGATCGCACCATCGGGTGCTTCGGTATACCGGCGTCTTGCTCAGAGGATCGTAATCGGGCTCACGGAAAGAGGACAACACGGCTCCTTTCAAAACGCGGCGCTTGAGAAATGCGCCATTGCAGGACGTGGCCGTGCGCCGTTATGCCGACACAACCCGTTCGCTGCCCCGCGGAGACCCATCCCCGAGTGGCCCAGTGGCGCCGATTGTTGGGACGTCATAAATGCGCGGCAACAGAAGCTTTCGCATGCGGTGCGGAAGCTCAATGCACGGGGGTGTGCCGACAATGCCTGCGCGTGGGCGTCGGCGGCGGCCGTAATGCGCCGAAGGGCGACATTTGTTTACCTAACCACCACGGCTGCGCGCTTCGGCGGAAGGCCAGGGCTTTATAACGGAGCTTAAGATGCCGAGCGATGGGGAGGATCAATAAGCCGATTCTGCGACTAAGCCGTACTAAGCAGCAAGCGGTGGCGACGCGCCTGTCCTTGTGCCGTTTTTTTTTATTTCTTTGGTTCCGAAGTGCGTCACGAACAAGCACGTGCTGCACCGCGATGCATGCATTCCAGTGCCAATGGGCGCCGATTTTTCTAGTTGTTCGCTTCGCTGTGTCTAAAAATATGCCCGCAGTTTCGAAGGCCTTTCTTAAGCTGTGGCGACACAAAAACCGAGGTGAGGCCGACAGTTTAACCTACGTCAGCCGCCGTCAGCTCTTTCTTCTTTCTTTCTTTCTTTCTTTCTTTCTTTCTTTCTTTCTTTCTTTCTTTCTTTCTTTCTTTCTTTCTTTCTCATGCAGAAAATGCAGAAAAGATAACTTCGTTCTCGGCGGCCGTGTTTATTTATGGGATCGCTTTTACGTAACGTCGCTTCGGAGAGAGGCCTGCTGAAAGCTGAAAAAAAAAAGAATTTTCTTTTTCAACGTGTTTCCACATGAAGATGAGCGCTGAATCTGTTGATGACATCAATGCGACGCGGATTTCTCGAAACCTTAGAGTCAAATTGTCCATTTTAACATACGAAAATATTTATTTTGAGGAAATTTTAGACTTGCCGCAGTTTATCTTGTACTTGACAAGTAGTTTCTCTCCATTTGCTTGATCTTTGTCTTTTTTGGGGACTTCTTGTCAGGCGACGACAAAGCTTAGTATAAGCTCCTTTATGTGTGTCAAATGTACGCTCGGGTGGCCTTTTTGTTTTAAATTGACGTGCGTGAGCTTATTCTGTTAATGTACATGACTCTGTTGGACATTTCAGGAAGAGTTTTATTTTCTGGCAAGCAAAACAGAAATGACGAATGGGACGTCGTCGGCTTGATATTCTTACATAGCTGAGTGCGTGGTTCGTCAATGTTCTTAGGGGGCAGCGGATTTATGCCACGTGTCCACGGACTTCCAATCCCACGTTAGTTGCCATGGCAGCGAGCGACCACTGTTAAACTGCCATTGCCGAATTCGCACAGAAGGCTCAATATGAAGGACTCTGAACTTTCTTCAAGCGCTGGTGGCGTATATGGTCTTACGTGCTGGCTTTCAACGGGAGAAACAATTACGCGGATGTGCGCTTTTGTGCTTGCGTATTCTTTGAAGACTTCCTTAAGTAGACTCTGGGCGCACAGTCTATATACTCAGTGTACATGGAGTGTTAAGGCTGCAACGCGATCCTAACGTACATACGTCTCTGGCCGTTAGTGGGCGTTGTTGCAGGAGAAAGCGCTTCTGAAAATTCTAACCTGCAAACGGAATTTTCGAACTGAAATCGAGGATCGCTCTGAATGGCCACGTGTGGCGCCAGCAGCAGTCATTCGGGTTTTCTTGTTTCAGGAATGTACTGTGCTCGGCGAATGAAACGCGCCCCAAACGGTGTCCATTGGGGACACCGAGTTTGCGCATTTTTATATCACATGAAAGTGGGAGCTTTTGTGATGCATTGTGAGTGCGATGCAGTTTACACGTACCAAAGAGCATGCCTGTGCCGTGGCCTACAGCTTCATGCCATTGAATCACTGCGAAACTACACCATGGAAATCTAGGCGCACGCTAAGCGCATTAACTGGAACCGTAGGTGCGAACGCAAATAAGTTTCCGCATAGAAAAATACATGCTTCTTAAGATAGAACCATTTCGGGGCGAACTTCCTTGAAGCAGTATGCAAAGATGTTTTTACAATAAACGAAGTGAGTTCAACCTAAATATTACCTGCCGCGGTGGCTTAGCGGCTATGGTGCTGCGCTGCTAAGCACGACGTCGCAGGATCAAATCCCGGCCGAAATGCAAAAACGCCCGTGCATTGGTAGCACGTTAAAGGTCCCCTGGTGGTCAAAATGAATCCGGAGTCCCCCACTAAGGCCTGCCTCATTATAAAATCGTGCTCTTGGCACGTAAAACCCCAGCATTCATAGATTCATTCAACCTAAAATTGATATCTGGTACATTGAGTGGGTCTTGAGGCGGAACGATGAGCACATGGTTTAAGCTTGTCTGCACTGTCTTTCAGATTGCCGCTTGCGCCGAATCCAGACGTCTTCAGGAATCTGCGACCTCTGCCCATGATCCCTCTGGCCCATGCTTCAAGAAGTTACCCGGAACCGCCAGATCGGACGATGTGATACGAGCTCCGCATCGTCGTTGGATTGAAGCACCCGACCGGCGTGGCTTCACCTTTGGCGAGCCCATCTGCGCATGGAGTACTACCACAGCGTCACCTGATCGTTTACGTCGTGCTATAAAGCCGAGGAGGGACGCTACGCTCTTCGGTGGGTCTTGCGGCGGCATGATGAGTATATGGTTTAAACTTGTCTTCATTGTATTTCAGGTAGGCCCGAAATACGATTTCCCTTGTTATAGAAATGATGGTTGATGTGTAGTGCTGCTACCTGGCCCACTGATGAGAGCATTATTAGTTTTATCTGTCCGTGGAATTTTGTTGCTGTTATTTGGTGACGTTGAGACCAATCCTGGTTCCGGCAAGTTACAAGAAACACTATCGCAGTTGCTCGCAGGACAGAAGAAAATTTGTTCCTGGATATCTTCTTGCACAGCCAAGTTTGCTTGCATCGAAGAAAGACTAAATAGGCTTGAGACGTCAGTACTACCAGTCACGGAAGTAATTACGCGTGTTCGCCCACTTTGCGAATGGAGCAGAACGTGGCAAGTGTAATTTAATTACAATAAAACTGTTTCAATGACCTTTTCAAATGAAAAACAAGCATTTCAATTTACATATTTTAATAAAGCGCGCAAGCTTGCATGCGTCCATACGTTCTAATATCTTGGTATTACTTTCTCCCTTGATCTAAAATGGTATGCTCACATTAAATGCATAACCAATAAGGCGCGTTGTGAAAATTGGGTATCTTAAAAAGAGATGCAACTAAAGAATGTATATTAACGGCATACACATCACTAATAAGGCCTCTACGTAAGTACGCGTCGGTTTTGCGAATGCCACATCATTACAAAGATACAGACACGCTTGACGCTATTTAGAAAATGAAAGCCATTAGACAACACATGCTAATAAGCTGCTGCTAAAACCTTCGGCCCATAGATGCACTTGTGATCGCGTTGTTCTGCTAATGGGTAAACCTATATCAATGCACCTATTGTTTTCACTAACCCTTCTCGGTCAAAGCCACCTAGTCTCGGCTCACTAGAAGATGCTATCGTCTTAACGTTGTTCCTTTGAAATCATCGATTGATTGTTTCAGGTATTCCTTTGTTCCACATACAATTGCGATTTGGAGTGACCTTGAGGGGTCCTTGCACGAATTATCGAATGATGAATTCACCGATCAATTGCCTAATTATGTTCATTAATCAACTATTTCTTCGTGATATTGCTTTCTCTATGTAGTTTGTTTTCTTTATTTTTTTTGCATCTAAGATGTAGTCTTCAGATGACTGAAAACATATATGTACTCACTTTTACAATTTCTTGCTATGCAAGATGGCAGTATCGGTAAATAAAACAATCCCGCAAATGATTTATGTAATTCGAGTGCTGGAATCAGTTCGATTGTCCCCTCACTTGTCAGAATCAGGCCTCCTTCTGCACTACAAGCATTGCCTCTGTCTGACAACCCTCGTTCAAAATTTTGGGTGGAAAATCCCCGCAGGCATACAAGACTTCCGACAGTAATTTCTTGGCGTTTCCAGCAAGCTTAAACAATACAGACTACTGGATAGCTTTTCAACTAATTGAACTGAGCACAGGTCGTAAAGTATTGTGGACTACTTCAGCTATCGTCTAAATCCCGTGTGCTTAGAAGCAAAGGAAAGTGCAGACCCCTCTGTAACGTCAAGACTCCTTCTGGTAGATCTACGCTGATCACGTCATAATACGTATTCAGACACTAAAGGTGGCGCGTGGATCTATAAGAGATTTCTTCTTTTGTGATGTCAAGAATGGAAAATTGCGGCAATTTATATCGTTCACTGGAGCCAGGACTTTTCAAACCGCTCAGACGCACAAAACGACGTTGAATAGAGACGATAAAGCTCGTTACATTACTACGCGAAAACTAAGTTAGAAGCGTTCCTGTTTTTAAGATGATACATATTCAATTTATTTTGAAGCACCACATGGCTGCCCTGGCAGCCTCACTAAGCATAGTTGCCGGCAGCTGGCTTTTGAACACTAGCTGCATGAAATTTTCGCTCTAACTAAATTAATAAATCAGCACATACAGCGTAATTATCTCTCTCTCTCTCTTCTTCTTTTACTGAAGCCGCATGAAATGTCCTACGAGTAGTCAGACCAGGGGATCCTTGAGGACTTACCTGGTTTCTTGACGACCAGATGGTGACACAGCTCCCATGTAGACCGTCAGGTCAATGCAGTTTTACATACGCGACAATACTTTCCGGATTAAAACTTCTGTAAACTGTCTTAAGAGTTCAGCAATTTAAGAGATGACATTAAGAGATGACATTAAGGGGAGGGCAAAACTGTGAAGACTGAGCTTATGCCGCCTAACTACACCTAATGCTGTGTTTCAAGTTGACCTGAAACCTGCAAACTGAACTTCCCTTGTGCCTTCGTGTAAAATAGCGCTTCACTTTTTTTTTAAATTCACTTTCAGTAGTCCTGGAAATAGCCATCGAATCTAGGAGATTGTGACTAACTTGCATCACTCACGTGAAACAGAAAGGCAGACGTGCAATCAAGGACGCAAGAAGGCACGAAAAGGACAACACACACATCCACTATCAACTGAAAGAGGTCGCATGGTTGCGGAAAGGAATGAGTACAATAATTTATGTGCGCATGCTCAGGGAAAGACGGCGCCAACGCGTCGATTACCGACACGTGAGCGCATTCGCGACAGATGCCGGAGTGCCCGCACGTGTCAATCAATTGACAAGATTGCGTTACATTCTCTCGACTATGCACATATATGTTTTCAGTGTTTTCAGTCACTGTGCGACCTTTCACTTGATAGTCGGGCTTTGCGTTGTCTTTTGTTCCCTCTTGCGTGCGTGTTTGTGCGCCTGTCTTTCAGTAACATGAATCTCCACCAACTTGTTCAAACTTCTGTCGTTCTCACATGAAAGTTTTCTCTTTGATGCCGGAGCATGCTATTTAAGTATACGTTTGCATTCTTTTTTCTTTCTTTTTTTATTGTTTGCTGTTGCATGCATTTGCACACGAGCCAAGATGCGCCGATAGGACGAGCGATACACTGTTGCAAGCCTAATTAAAACTTATTACCAGCCTTAGTGAACATAATTAGATAACATTAATTGTGTAACTCGCTTGATATGCGCCCTCTAATGAATGTCTACCATTGGTTATCGGTCATACTGTAAGAATGTGTCTCATTACTTTCCTCATAGTTTAAAGAAACACATGCGCCCTTGTGAACTATTATAATGCTTCAATGGGTGCCCGATTCTACTAGCGAAGAAATCATTCGATAAAGCTTACCTGAGAACGGCCCGGAATATGCATGGATTTTCTTGAGAATGGATTAAAACCGGCAGAAAGTCCTGCAATAAAGAGGTTTACGTAAAATGTAAAGAACAGTCACAAGAGCAGGAGCAAGTAGGAGAAGAAAAAAAGAACATGTGCAATCTGTAAAAAAATATATCACGTTTTCTAAAAAAACAAAGTGCATTTCTGGAAAATATCGATTTTTTAATTCTCGAATAGAAGTTGCTGAGAGGTTCAGTAATGTATTCTTTTTACTTGCACTCAAAAATTCGATTACTAAAATTTTTAGAACATGCTTCAGCTGACCACCATAGTAGTTGACAAGATTAGGTGAGCATAAGCTCAGATAACAAAACTATTTGAAGCGTAAACCATGAAGGAAATGCTAATGAAATCAGCAGGTGCGGGAACTTATCACTGGGACCTAAAAAAGTATTTAAATAAGACAATGCTGCTTGCCCTCTGTGAGTTAAATGCGAATATCCTTCACTAAAACCCCACACTCACACTTTGGATTGCCTTTGAAGATGTTATAAGCTTTCTCGTAGTGTGAAGAATTGGATCTTCGCATCCCAACTCCTCTTCAATAGCTTTTAGGAGGTCTGAAACACGGAAAGAAGCAATGAGTTGACGGGAAGGTTGACGCAATGGGTTGACCGCTTGGGATCCACAAGGGAGTGGATCTCTAACCACTCCCTTGTGGGGGCTAGATGTGTACTATGAATGTTGTGCAAAACCTATTTGCGGATTCAAATGTGCAACAGAAAGGGATAAATAAGCACTGAAAAATAAATATCACGCAATGCTCAGTTTTAGCAGGCATCGCCTTCAAGCCAGTCTACTTAACTATTACGAATGCGTCCCAAATATTCTCGGCGAAAAACAAAAGAATACAATGGCAAACTCACCGCTGTCCAGCTCAAAGCAATTTGTGAAGATGCACCAGTCAATTACATTTGCTAATTTCCGTGACGTCACGGCGGATACTCGAATGTCTTTCATTGTCGGCGTTTCTCGGGAACAATGTTTGGGAGCGCGAAGGCACAGAGAAAGGTGCACAGTGGTTTTGCTGGTGGAGTTCGTTCGTAATTGTTAAGCTGACATTTAGTATGATTCGTGTTTTCCTGTCTGACTATTGTTTAGTGCACTGCACTTTATTAGAGCATCGAGTACCCTGGCGTCGTTCCAATTAGAACTAATTCACGGATTCAGAAGACTGTAAACAAACAAACAAACAAACAAACAAACAAACAAACAAACAAACAAACAAACAAACAAACAAACAAACAAGTAAATAAATAAATAATAAGGAAGGTCGACCAGATTGGCGACACCAAGATTTTGCGTTGAGGCCGATGATGACAAATGCGTCAATAGGCGACGATTGGGTGTCGAGCAGGGTGTCAGTGCACTAAAGATTGTGTAGAAAAAAGGCTCGACAGATTATCATGACGTTAGTTAAGCTATATCTGCGGCTAACTAAGCTATCGGCGGTGTTATCAAATCAGATCATGGCAATTTTCGGTATAATCTCCATGCAACTGTTTGTTAACACTCTGCAATGATTTTCACGAATTATTGTATTTGTTACCCTAGTCTGCTTTGACTTTGACTTTATTGAAATTTAGACAATATACAGTTGTCCGGGTGAAGAGGGCTAAAGGCTTACCTGGTTATTCTTGCCGTCTTTATGTTTATTATTGCCAGCAGCCAACATATAGCGCATGTGACAGTATGTATACTTTCTTTTATGTTCATTAAAATTATTTATTGTTGTTTATTGCTGCTGCTGAATTGCATTATAAACCCCCGTTACCCGAAGCCCTACCAGGGCGATGTAATATACAGGGCGTCTTTTTTTATAACACAGAGATTTAAAAAAAAAGAAACTAAAACGTGGCGTTCTTGCAGACGAGTTCCTAAGCCAGGCGGACGTACTTGGCTGCTAGTAACGTGAGCTTCAGTAGACTAATTAAGCAAAATTGAATAACTAACTTTTTTAGTGCCTTTCGCAGTTTTCTAAATGCATATTTGGGGGCAGTAACATTTTAACGCACATCCATATTTCTAAAAATCTCGAATGTCGCACTTCATTCGAAATATTCGTCATGGATACATTCATCATTATTCGCTTCACTTAGAATTTGAAATTAATTTTTTCCTAGGCACTAGTAACCTTCATACAGAACACCGTGTTTACACAGCACAGCTAAACTGGAAAATGAAAGAAAGAATACAATGCGTATAAAAATAAACGTATAAGACAAGGACTAGGAAATAAAGAGCGAAGGCAGGGATGTTAACCACAAATGCGTCTGCTTGGCTACCCTTCACTGAGGGACTGGAAAGAAGGAATGGGAAGATAAGGTAGAGGGACAGAGAAAAGGACAAAGGTACCGTACAAGCAACTGCAATTTATTGAAGCGGCGCAGAACACATATACAGAGCATGCAGCATTATATTGGTTTGAACACGATGCAACCTCCACAAACAGACAAAAATGAAAGAAAAAATGAAAATACGAAAGACACAACGCAGCATGAAAAACAGCAGACACAAAGGGACCAAACAGCATGATTATACGTATGCTTTATTTCTAATGTTGTTTATTAACCTTCTCGCCTGTATTGCGTAATTTGCGCCGTACGCGCAGCTATATGATTTAAATGTTGCCTTTTGTGTATATGCATCCTGCGTCGGTCGATTCAGTAAACTTCATTCCTTAAGTTATTAGTGCTGCGCTCGTCTTCCTTTCTTTATGCCGTTGTCTACATTCTTTCTCGCTCTGCTTTTTCCAGTCCTGCCACGATTATGTAACCAACATTCCCAACTTTGTGTGCTTTCACTAAGCAGTATGCTATCTATCTGTCACTACTAGTCTTTTCGATGACAACACCAAGGAATGTCAGAGAAGCGTAAGAAAAAAGAAAAGACGTTCGCGACGAAGGTGTGGCCATGCGTTCGTGTTAAAAAGCATGCCCGAAACAGCTTTTGCAGGAGAGCAAACTCACCCAGGCAATGGTTCTTGATGTGAAATGTTTCGCCTTCCCACCAGCCGAGTTTGAGACACAAGTCCTCCTGTGTGCGACGCTTCATCTCTGTGTGGTTGACAATATAGTAATGAGATATGATAGAGAGTTCGGTGACAACGCGATCATGAATTATGGCAGACAATTTGTCCAATAGGTAATATGTAATAATCTATAAAAGGTTCTGCTCCACCCTCCTCTCCCACTTTCACACACAGAAATGATGAGAAAACAAACCCACACAAGAAGAAACATTCAACTTCATTTTAGGTAACATAATATGAGAAAAAAAAAACGTGCGGAATATTTCGAACATGAGGGAGGATGCTAATTTTCGTCGTCGTTTGGCTTTCTGTGTTTTGTGCTAATCAATGCAAGACATTTTTCGTATCATTAACACTCTTTACTCGCAACCGTTGGAAAAGCTGCATGCTTTAGTGACGTTTTGCTAGAGCCTTCCGTTGAAATGTTTTGCGGCACAGTTTATATTCATTAGGTATTTGATATACCTCGCCTAATAACTTTTTGTACAACAACGAAGTGAACTGAAGTTTTGTTTTCCTGTATTTGACACCCTCCGAAAAGGAATAGAAAGCGGAATGCGTAACCCCACTCTAAAGAATATGGTGGCATTTGTGATTAATCTTGATTTTTTTATCTATAGAGTCCTTTTTTCTACCGAATTAGCGACATCTGTTGAGAAACTACTCGCGCCTTTGTTCGGAAACAACTATGTTGAACTGATACGGTGAATGATTACGTTTCGCTAGACTCAAACACCTTTCATCGATGCAGACAGCTGTTCAAGCTCATTAAACAGCTATCTTCGCGGCTTATAAAAAGAGCTCGCGCAATTTATAGCAAAATCAACGTTGGTTCTACAGTCTCGCAAAATAGTTTCGGTTTGTATATGAAGCAGCACATGTACCATTTTGCAAGTTTCTCTATAACTCATTTTACATCAAATGATCAGCAATGCAATAGCAGAGAACATTTCGATCAATAAATACGTTTCATACGAAATAGCACTCCCTGTTTTAAATTGTCTATCAGTATCTATCTCTGCAAACGAATAATTTGCAATAGTAGTAACTAATTTGAAACGAATAACTGAGTAGACTAGTCGGCCAGTTGCCTATCATTTTTAGTCTTTTTGGGAAGTGCTGTTATACGTTCAAGCGCGGACACTTTGCACCTACGTTCAAAGGTCTCGCTTACGTAACATACATGCCGCTTCCAGTATATGATAAGTCAAGTCGATGCCATCCTTCTAAGGCGTGCTCGGTCACATAAGCATGCGTGCTGTGGGAAAGCATTTATTTCCACCTTATTGATCGCGACGCTGCTTTTTCGCGCAATCACCCACACAGGCGACCTTTACACCTGACCTTCTCGTCTGGCTTCTAGCGCACATAACGTTCATATCGCGTGTTGAAATGGATCACACCATCATGTTTTGGTTTCCTTTGGGGAGATCTGTAGGAAGCATGTTCGCTTCGTAACCATTATAATGCGTGTTAAGATAGTTTCAGGCTTGAATATCAGAAAAGTTCAAGGATTCTTTATTTTGAATTTGCTGTCCTGTTGGGCCTCACGCAAATAGATGTCACAACAAAAATCCTTACTGCTTTTATGTCTCGCAGTCACTCGCATAATAAAAATTTTATTGCAACCAGCAGTAAAGTTTTATGAAGCCGCATCTGTCTTAATATCGATAGACTCATTCCGCCAACGTTGAGTGGCCGTCTAAATAAACAGGAAGCAATACAGAAATAATATTTGGCGTACAGAAATTTAAAGAACTGAAAATATGAATCGCTAATGTTCAAAGACATCAAATTATTCAAGTTGGTGTTACTATCTAGTGGAGTAATTAAGGTATTAGAGAAGACAAATATATTGTGCAGACGCTGTAAGGGAAGTGACGCGGGACATGGCAACAGCGTTCTGCAAACGTCAGAGTGAAGACGGAGCCTAGGCAGTGAGGGAAGCGGACAGAGCATGAATAGCTTCCAGGTAACCAACACGGCAGACATTATGTGTGTGTCGTTCATTGCGGACATGTTGATTGGTAAATTAAATTCGGCAGTCTTTCGTGATTAGTTATATGAATGAAGGCCACAGATTCAATGTTGACTGCACAGTTAAAGCTTTTGAGCGGTATCACAGCGCGCAGTTGTCAGTCACAAGGCAAGGCTTTGCAACTTAACAAAAGCACTTGAACATTTCGATACAGCCAATGGTCAGAAAATTTTCTTGGCTAGTAGATTATAATCAGTCAAAAGATTTCATATGTGTTGCCGATGGCACGAGTGTGTGGCTCAAAGAACTTTTCAAGGCTAATGATGACGTGCGTATATACAATAAGCAACAAATGATAATAATAATAATTAAAAAGGCTAGCGCTTAAAATTTTGCACCAAGAAATTCACGAGTGAGTGGTTTTCGCACGTAATTCACACAAAGGTCGCGGAGCTGAAGGAACACACGTGGCATCCGACGATCCTCTTATATCCTTTGCCAGGAATCACTGACTTCTTGTCGGGTCCCGGAGATTACCTTAATGGTGAACCGACCAATTCCCAATAGACGCCCACTCAACAGCCTGTTTTGTAAGGCCCTGCTCGTTATAACGAGGAGAGAAAGCACGAAGAAAGCGTTTTCAACAAGCGCGAGAGTTCTCGATGCAAGTTACGAAAGTGCCTGCACGGAGCCACTCTGTCGAGTGGGAAGCTGTTCAGTCTAGCAATGAGGTCGGTAACTTGACACCTATTCTGCCACAGAGGCCCAGTTGGTAGGGAGGGACTAGGATGCCTAGGGAGTGCCTAGGATGTTGCCCCGGATTCAAGGTGCTCCCCAATGCATTTACAAGGCTATGGAACAACCTGCATAAGCACCACAGTCATAACAATTCACGAGAAATTTACGTTACTGCTGAATCAAAAATGAACTCCGAAATTAAATGTTAGCATTGTTTTTAATAAGGCGCCTTTTGTACCTTCGCTTGTGCAATCTTTTTCTCCCTCTTCCCATTTTTTAAGCACACAATTTGGTTACTTGGCTAAAAAATGCTAGCAATGAAAGTAGAGACGCAGCTGGCCTTTCACGTTTTCTCGAGTTATTCAGTTTCACGGTCTCACTTATTATTCGATGAACAATCAGAGGAGTTTAGGGTCATTGAAACAAAATATGATTAAACTTTACAGTGCAGGATCGTGCGTGGTTTCCACCACCTTCGTACGTTTTGCTCTGCCTCGCTGCCCCGGGCACCAAAATAACCTATACTGTTCCTGCACATTGTGCCCATTCCCTCCACCTATTTATGGCATCTGTGCAGCGTTTGGAAAGCATGCAGTGTCTTTGAGCTTCTTGGTATGTTGATATAGTGTTATCTAATCAGGGCACCTCATACACAAGGTTTCTATCATTCTGGGGCGCTTACAGGTGGCTCGGCGCCTTCTGTAATAGCGTCACTCGGCTATCATTAATTCTATCCGTATACCAATACAGTTCAGTCAAGAGTGCCTTCACTTGCACAAAGCTTGAAGGACTTTGCCGTTTGCTGGTCGATGCAATTTCTAGGTTTCGCATCAATAAGCGCCCTTTATGAAGCTCTTCTTTGACATTGCGACGCCTGCACACTTTTACTCGTCAAATAACGTGTAATCGCAAAGAAAAAAAAGGAAAAGAAGAAAAACATGTTTCGGAAACAAGATGGTTGTTTTAGCATCGCCCGCGTCCTCGCCAGCTTCGCCCGCGTCTGACGTCATGCCATCCGGCATGACGTCAGAATTCAAGGGGCACAAACCATATGTCCTGTCTGTGCGGTGTTCATTTAACACTTAACACACGTAAAGTAGCTTCGGTTTATGATTTATCCAAATATATACGCACTCGCCAAATGCATTTTGAAGGTTACCAATAAAGAGTGGGAAACGGTTCTTACAGAACGGGCAAAAGTTCTGACACTAAAAGATTGTTGGTAAGAATAATGTTTCAGTATTGGAGCGTGTTAGCTTGTAAACATTTCTTTAGGGAAGGCAAATGTCTTATTCGCGCAGTTATTTAATGATGAACCGCCAACTCGGAGCCTGTAATTATTAAGGAAGTTCCAGGTTCCGCTGATTAGCCAAGCGGGCGCGTAATCTCTATGGTGCATTAAACATGTCCCAGAGGGCGAGCAATTTCAAAGCGAAGTGTTCTTTGTGAATCTCCCCGGACTTTTCTGACCGTGGATGCTGGTTGGGTGGGTGCTGCTGCTGCTGCTCTTTTTGCCGAATAGCTGACACGCAGGAGAGCAATACCGCGGTTACTACACATGTAAGCGTCCAGGCTGCAGACCTTGTTTTCCAAGGAATTACTCAGTGATTACGCAAATAACATTACCGCAATTGCAACAAATATATATGTTGCTATCATGGATCTATGATAAGTGGACGATAAAAACAAAAGAAAAAAAAGACTACCGCGGGACATCAGTAAATGTGTCCTTCAACCTATTTTATGTGAGCAGTAGCTGACGGGCACAAATATATTTGTTTTTTTTTTGCGACGTACTTGCGCACTTTCGTGTCTTTGACCTTGAGTGGTTCTAAGGATCCCTAATCCGCGGACTGTAGTCCTTGTCTACGCCGACATCAAGTTATGTAAGAGTCATTGAAGATGAACCTTTTTTGTTGCACAACGCACTACAGAGTCGGTCATCTGAACCATAGGTCATGTACGAAGAGTAAGGAGGACGCAGTTTAACTGTAAGAAGAAAAAAAGAAAAAAGATTGGGTCTATTTGACTGTAACTTTCTGTGCTCTCCACAGCTTATAATCCACAGCGAAGACTGGATTGGTATTCTTTAAGTGGCATACAGACACCATCTCTTGCCAGCGATACCCAAGTGCGGTTACAAAGCAAGAAAAAAAATACAGGTACTGATCTTTCGTGCTGTTTCTTAATTCGCTCTAGGCTAATAGCGGAGAACGCTGCGTACTTTCAGGACACCCTTTTTGCAGAGGAACAACGCCGCTACGATTCACTACAGCCCAATGATACTGCTCACCCAGATCAATCTGAAACCACTTCCGTGAAGCGACATGGCCAAGAAAAAATAAATATGAAGGCATCGCTTTTAAAGTTAGGGATTTATTGTTTTGCGAATATTATTACAGTGCCTACAAGATCTTAGAGGTGCGCCCTAAAGGGTTAACGTGTTCGGTTTCATCGCTCGAACATTTCAGGAGAAGATATGTTGAAGATATGTATGAAGTTGCAGTCCAGTGCCTGTGTATGTCCTTTTTCATGTGTGCGTGAACGTGTCAATTTTCAGTGCACTGCTTCAATATCATGGCTCACCCACTAGCCCATCAATATCTCTTAAGCAAATTCTCGTCTCCTTTTGGGGAATGATGTCGATAGGGCCGCCCTTCCCACTTGCTTTAAATGCCAGTCTCTCACGCAACTCCATCGATTTCGCAGTGCCACCCCCACGGTGCCACTCATTGCCAGCGATTCTCCTCTCATGTTTCTTCTCAAATGTTGTCCCTGTCCGCCATATTATCACACGTCTTGCTTCACGAAGACAGGGAAGGGCTTCTTGGGCCACTTTCCGAGTTATTCATGAGAAACTTGGTGGTCTGTGCTTTGGAGAATGATTCCCGTAAACGCTGTCATGTCGAACGGATAATTATATAACGATAGGATGCACTAAAAGTACGTTGCTGCTTTACGGACGGAAGGAGAGATCGTGAGCAGTCGTGCATTTGATTCGAGCCATGCAAAATTTGATGCGACGTAGCACCGCCTAAGCACACCCGCGCTCGCACACCCGCGCATAGCACACCCTCTCTACGCAGCCAACGCCGACGCCTACACTCTAAAAACTGCATATTAGGTATCGCCGACGAAATGTGACTTTAGAATCATATACTGCAAGGTCATGCTTGTCATGCTTCTTCACAACTCGAACGGATGAAGGGTCAGATCGGCTGAAGTGCGCACTGGCTAAACTGTTTTATTTGGCATGTTCGCTGTAGGTCTCAGAGGATGTGTTTCTTGAGATTCATTTCTCTCGTGCGTCCAACAACATCAAAGAAGTAACCCTGAACTCGCTTGACCAAAAAAGCCGCGTAGGTTGATCAGCTCAAAGACGTATCCGAAAAGCTTGTGTTCTTAGAGTCCTGTAGGCTTCGTGGTCTGTTGGCACGTTGTTCGCATGAAAATTTCCTAGAAATCACCGACAAAGTTTTTGGTGTCTGAGTGAAGTGTTTTCTTTTTGAAGTAATCGATCTTGGAGAAAGCACTAAGGTGCAGTTTCTAATCACGTGAAACGACAGTGACTATACGATGACAGAAGCCTACCTACTTGTGACCACATTGACTGTGAAACAATAGCGGTTGGCCACGTCATTGCGGATGGAATAAAAGGTAAACCTCCTGGACTCGTTCTCTAAGAGAAGCGGTAAATTCCAGACCAAAGCACAAACCTATACTGACAATAACTTCAAAGAAATGTCCGTAGGCTGCAAATAAAGTGGTGCTGTTCTAAACTTTAGAATGCGTTTGTCGCACTTCTTAATCAGAAATTATGAACGTTCCTATGAATGCTGCATATAAGCCTGGATTCAGGTTTTTGTTGGACTTAAATCTAATTGAGAATTGCGAGTATTACCTGCATGCACGCGTGAAAGTGCCCACCGAGTCTACAAACTTTAACAGACACCTGTCTACTTAAGAAACTAGTAGCACTTTCATTGCTTTCTGCTCATGTAAATTTTCTTAAAATCTACAAGCAGTGGTTGATAAGCACCGCTTGTAGGGCCTCTAGCAAACCTAGACAATGCTAACTGGAACGCCGATGCATCTCTTAGCAGATTTTGGGGAAGCATATTTCAAAATCGGTGCTAGTCGTAGAAGTTGTGAGCAAATATGGCCAAGCAGTTCCTTTGCTTCAATTTCGCAATTGCAAGATATGCCCCGAAGCGAATAATTATAATGTTCATTTGTAAGTCTTTTCAATTAGCTACCTAGGCATTACGATTTGTGGTGCAAGTAGTGTGTGCCTCTTCTGGTAACACTGCTTATGAAGTCGAATAGCGCTATATCTTCCACGCAATAAAAGAATCTGTTCGTACTAAAAGAAGTGAAAAAAAAAAATATCCGGTATGTGTATAGACTACTCTATGTGTAATATGGGTAGAATACAGTATATGCACATGTGTTATATCTACAAGAATATTATGCCTATACATAGATTTAACAGGGCATAAGAGCATATGTGTATAACAATGTCGTTTCATAGGACAAGGAATAGCCAGCTCTATATTGCGTAAAAAAAATTAACTAAATTATGGGGCTTTAGGTGCCAAAACCACGATCTAATTATGAGGCACGTTGTAGTGAGGTAATCCGGAAATTTGGACCGCCTGGGGTTCTTTAACGTGCCGCTAAATCTAAGTACACGGGCGTTTTCGCATTTCGCTCCCGTCGATATGCGGCCGCCGTGGCCGGGATTCGATACCGCCACCTCGTGCTTAGCAGCTACTATATACATGCGCTACTATATCTTTTCTAGCTTGTCAGTAGAAACCAAAAAGGATATTATGTTCTCATAATGTAATAGTGCAAGGTCATCCTAATCGCGAAGAAGGAAAAGAATAAAACCCAGTAGTGAAAAAGGTGGAGAAAGAAGAAGCCACATTGGGTGTCGAACACGTGGCTGTTCGTTAGACGGTGGTGTCGCTGACGTGTCAGGTCTAGCTCTTCGCTTGCTCTCAGGGACGGGTTGGTTAAGTATCGGGCAGTTTTTCTGTACTTTTGTTGATTACTCTGTTTACTTCTTTTTTTCATTTTAGGTTGAAGCAGTCCCTTTTCTATATTTTGGTACATCTGAGACCGCACTGGTGTCCAGGAATTCTCATGTACAGCGCAGTTTCCCTTGGTCAGCGTCTCTTCGAAATGATGAACTACCTCTAGACCTCTTTCTCCTCAGCGGCGTGAGCAGCATTGCCGTAGCGCTGGGGCCGTTGAGTGGGGACTTTGTCAGGTTGAAGAACCTTAACGATATCCAGGAACAAGTGCATGCGGTGACTCCCAAGTACCAGTGTATCACTGATGTCCGGCAGTTCAGTCGAGGTGGGATAGTGTGCAGGTCGTCAGACCATGCATGTGTAGGGGACCTGCTGAAGCTTTCCTCGTCTGCATCCATCCCGGTGAGTGCGTATATACCACCACATCTTGCATGTACAAAGGACATCATGCGTAGCGTTGACTCGCAACTAAGTCTATCTGAGACCTCGGAGAAGCTCTTTGCTACAGTACAGGCGTGCGTGGTCGCTTTTTATTGTTGCAATCGCATTGTGTATAATAGGAGAGTCCCCTCTGAGTCAGTGATTGTGACTTTTGCCGGTACTTCTTGCCCATCGGAATTAAAGGGTGGCCTTTGGAGTTCAGAGTCGATCCGTTGGTGTCACGTCCCCTACAATGCCGGAATTGCTGATGAGATGGCCATACTACTGGCATCCGTAAATCTGATTTACGATGCTGCAAATGTAGTGAGGGTCACTCTAATGGTAAATGTATGGCCCAAGCTGAAAAATGTTGCCTTTGTAGTGGATCACAACCCACTGAATATTCAAACTATCCAGCCCTAGTGCAAGAAACGTAGGTGTTAGGAATAATTGACAAAAGGAGGTGTTCTAGAAGAGAAACTATTGCTACTGTTGAGAAGAGGGCTCACGGGTACGCTGGCGTAACAGCACGTCAGCCTTCTTTTACAGGTGCGACAAATTCGCAGGCAGTTGACGCTGCAGTTGAAAAAGCAATGTCAAACGCAATGAAGCGATTAATAGCCAGCACCTCTGAATGCATATCTCAAGTGGTCATTACTCAGATTGCTAATCTTCTGCGGATAACACCAGATATGGCTCCTGGCACCTCTAAACTGCCACCTGTTAGAGAAGTGAAACATAAAAATAATGATGGCGCGTTTCTCTCTGAGAACAGCCACGAGATCTCCGAGTCTTCATCGAATCCTGGCCAACAGCATACGCTAGACTTGCACGTCTCCGCAGACGTTGAACTTGATGCATGGGCTCAAAAACATAGCGCGTCTCTACTGGACAGAGCTTATTCTACGTCACCTCAGAATAAGTCAACAAGTCTCACTCAGTAAAGTTATAAAGAACAGTTTGGAGAAGGTCCTTTCTACTGCAATTATATCCTTAACATAGGATCATTGAGAGCATTGCAATGGAACTATCGTTCGATGTTTGCTGATTATACGAATTAACATGTTGTACCGTTCAACTAAGTACTGATATCTTATAAAAAACTTGGCTTACCCAAGATTGAAATTTTCATTAAATAATTTTAGCTCATTGCGAATAGATCGATCTTCGAGAGGGGGTGGTTTACTTATAATGATATCATTCAGATTTTGCCATAAGCCAAAGATAGCTCTAAAGCTCTTGTTCCGCGAGTTTTAAATACAAATGTTAGATACAATACTTCCTGCCTGTCGGACATTTTTCATAGCCAATGCATATTTCCCTTCAGGTGTTCGTGACACGTTCCCTTTTGGTACTGTAATTTCTACTTGTGCAAAGAATATTTTATCAACGAGAGGCTTTAACTTCCATCATATTACATGGGATTTAAAAACAGACCAGAGTGGCTCTCACATGTGGGATTGGTCCCAGGAAACCAATCTTACATGTGTAAATTCAAGACGACTTACTTTCATCAGAGGTCAGGCTGCTTCTGCACTTCTGCAAGCTCGAGCCTCTCCCCGTTCGCCTAGTCAACTGTTAATTATGCCACCAATAGCGACCATATACCGGTCACTTTTTATACCATTCGTCGAGTAACCGCCTGAGTTTCTAATGTCCGTACTTTCATAAAATACAGTAGATTTAAAAATTTCTTGTGATCCTCTTTGGCTTCTCCCATTGATGCTAGTCCTAATTGAGAGCATTTAGCATTTGTTATGTTTTAAAAGATTCCCGGGAGAAATCTCAATTAGTTGTAGAATCAGTTAAAACGAACTCTTCTCCTTGGTGGAATGATGCTTGTTCGCGTGACTACAAGTGAAGGAAGGCAGCTTGGAATAATCTGTTACATAATAAATGCCCTCAAAACTGGACGGGTTATAAATCATATGCAGGTACTTTTAGACACGTATATAGTGTTCAAGGCAAAGGATGAATATGACATTTAGCATTTTGAATTTCTTTCTGAATCAAATCATAAAAACGCATTATATAGCTCTCTGCGCGATAAGAAAATAATTCTACGGCCAATAAATGAAGAATCCCCAGTTTTGTCGTTCGAAGAAATAAAGGATTCATTGGAGGTAATCGGTAGAGGGTTGGATCGTCGCTTTTCGTCGCAACTTCCATTAGCTCCACTGATATCACCAATTAAGGAAGATTTCAAGGAAATTTCCAAGTCTGAATTATTACATATTTTTTTAAGGTTTCCATCAGTGGCTCCAGGCCCCGATGGAATCACTTCGTTCATGTTGAAAATTTTTTATGAAGAAATACAAGATTATTTATTCGTTCGGTCGCATGACTGAGTTAGCTAGATTACGTGAGGAGGTATATTACAGGGGAGCTGCTTGGCTCAGTAACCAACTAGATGCTCTTGAGTCTGCGTGGTATTCCTCTTCCTAATTTCCTTGCTGCGCGACAGATTTCAGGAGGCGGCCTTGCGTGCTTTGAGAAGTTTTTTGAACTATCCGTCTCTATAATTGAATGAGTCGGTATACGGCCATGCTGCTGTCTTTACATAGGACACAGCAGCAGAGCTCCATGCGATACTATTGGCTCATGGCTTGATTCAAGCTCAGGTGCACCCTTCTGTGAGGCCTATTCTAAGAGACTCAAACTGAGCTCTTTAATGCTGAGTTTTGAGGCTGAGCGACTTTGAGCTCTTTAATGCCCAAGCTCACTCAGGGCACCTTAAACGTACCCAGAGCAGCTGTGCACTGACATGCAATCTCCGGATGTATATATACTTCATTTGCCTGGGCAGAGAAGACATATAAGCGCGTTGTTAACGCTGCCAATGATTATGCGAGCAAGAAGAATGCTCCGGTGCCAGAGGCATTCAGTGGTGAACGCTGCCGAAGGCGGTTCCTTCGTTCGTATGTAACAAACAAACGGGCAGGGCCTAGTCTGAGAGAATCGCTGCCATGATGTAAGTGTTGTATTCTGTCATCTTGGTCGTAAATTTGCCTTTCAATTGACCACGAGCGCACCAGTAACAAAGGTGACACCGAAGAAGGCAGCATGGGAGACGACGCGCGGACGTGGCGTGACATAACGCCCGTACGATCTTACACACCCTTCACCCAAAGTAATTATGCACGCGCTCGTAATATCTCTATTCAATGGTTATATGACCGCCGACTTGCTAAATCGGAGACTTCGCACATTTAGGTTCGGCGCACTTATAGTACGCAAAGTTGTCGTAGGTTACACGGTTGTATTACCTTAATCCAAGAAGAGCATGCAAGCGAAAGGCAATAAAAAGACGACCTGTCAAGGGAAGTACCAAAGCGTAAAATCAAAGGCAAACAATTCCGAAACTACTCTAATCTATTCCATTTCCAGGTTCACTGAAACTCGTAACGGCGAGTTCACTGAAATCTCACTCCAAAACGTGCCCTTGGGATTGCACGCTTAGAACCCAGTTACAGAGGTATCACACATCGAATTTCTATGTAATTGCGCGTAAAAAGAGCTTTGATCAATTATTTCTTGTTCGCATTTCAATTAATGCTGATAGTGCCCCTTATGATTGATATATGGTACATGATCTCCTCAAGGTGACTATTCGTATTATGATTTAGAGGAGATTGATAAGCGAATACAGTACTAGTAACGTTGTAGGCGAATAAATAACTGCATAACGTGTGTTGTGTGGTAGAAATACGGCTAGTATGTTTATGAGTTATTGCAACTCACAGACTAGCCGGTTAGTTACGTGACTAACTATGCACCAGACTAACCGATTGGTCAACTGTTTGGTGAGTGAGAGATGCGAGTTGCTAGTTGCCTGCTAGCTGCGTGCACAATTATAGCTAAATGACTGTCTGCTTACTGCAGCTCTGGTTAGCCTGGTGCTGTTAATTTAAGCAATTGCTTGGTTGTTACCTCAGCGACTAATTGTTATAGAACGGATTTAATTACAAAACTACCTATCATACAGTAAAAGAGCAAGTATGATATGGTACTATTGCGAAAAGAGCAACATTTATGAAATCGCACAAAGGTCTCCTTTTATGTTCTATGTGATGAGCATCGCTTTTTTGTCGCCTAAGGGATACTTGTTAAACAGACAAATGTATTAGGTATTGCTTTGGCAGGCGTTACGCCGACTTGCCAAAACACCAGCAGAACAGCTGCCCAGAAGGAGCGCAGATGGATCGCTGTAGGAGAAATAGTGAAGCGGAGCCTTCAACAAGCCTGAAGCGCAAACATTGCGAAAGCATTTGAAACTTCCCTAGATTACTAGCGACTGATGAAGAACAGAATGGAAACGATGTCGATATTCCACAGGAAATGTTCACGTTTTGTGGTTCTAAGTGTGTTCAAGAAAGCTTACTGCCTGTTCCTGCAACCCCAAATTTCTGTGTGTTTCAACGTTTCTAGTAACCTGTCTAAAGAAGGCTACTTTTCAATGCCAGAGCTCACGTCCTGTGACTGCATCCTGCATAGTGTGACTGAATTACAACCAAAAAAGGGGAGTCCCTGAAGTTTGCATGCGCTGTTGTTTTCCTAATCGCTGGTAACTAATGGTTATGAAGCTATGTTATTGCAGCCCATTCTGATTACTTTCATTTTGTCACTGAATCGTATACCAAAGCTATAAACAGTTGGCGAAGAAAGAAATCCAGGCTGAAGCTCAAGGCCTTGGTAGAGGCATAAAGTTGACATAGGCTTTCTCGTCTATTTTTTTACCATTGCAGGTTCCCATCTTTCTTTGAACCGTTTGTTGATTTCACAAATCGCTTTAGAATACTTGAATTGTTGCAAGTGCTCTAATACAGTGCATGACATCGTAACAAGAGTAAACAAAATAATTTAAAAATGATAGTGCTTTATTATGCGGTACGTGTAAACTTCTTTATCGCTTTGTTTTTCGTGCAGTGATCGTACCGGTGTTTTAGTAACTTGTGCTGTGAGTGGACATTCCCGTATTGCTCTCTCACTACGCAGATAGTATGGTAGGTTATGTGTGCTTTACGTGATGCCAACGTTTCAGCCAACGTTTTTTTCCCTTTATGCTTTTGTTCATTTTAATGATGTAGCAACTAAAAGGAAATTCCATGTGCGTTTTCGCTGTCGCCGCCTTGCTGTCCCGAGCGACAGCCCGCTGCGCACACTTTGCACAGCGAGCACAGCCTACCTACCCGTGTTCCTCGTGTTCGTGTTCACGTGGCATACTGCGGCGTCGAGGGCAAGCGTGCAAGAGCGAGCCGAGGAGGCTGTGGCTTAATAAACGCAGTCTTAACGCGCGCCAAATATGAGAGATCACGTGATCGAGCCCGTGTCACCGGCGCGGCGGTTCGCATACGCGACCTATAGCGCTTCGCGTGTTTGAGGTAACGTGATCTGCTGCGGGTGTGCAATGCCGAAGTGCGAGGAAAACCTCCTTGATGCGAGGCGGCACTGGCGAGCCGTAAAGGGCTGTGGGTCCACCCGCACTTTCTTCCCACACGCTCAGTATTGGAGGGCAAGTGATTTGATGAGTTATGGAGACGCAGGAACAACGTAAAGGATAAAACTTGTGGCAGCATGGAAGCTTCGCTCTGGGTCAAGCACGCGCACTACTCCCCTCGGCTGCAGTGTTGTGACGGCGAGTGCTTGCTAGGTTTGCGGCTCTGGTCATGTGTTTCTTTGAGTGGGTTATGCTTGCTTAGTTAGTAAGGCAATGTCTACAACAGTTGGCCCATGAGATTTTGTTTAATCGTCTAAAACTTGGCGGTCGCCATTAATGCTTCTTCTTTCTGGAGAAAGTATTTTTTATTCTTATATATATATATATATATATATATATATATATATATATATATATATATATATATATATATATATATATATATATATATATATATGTGTGTGTGTGTGTGTGTGTGTGTGTGTGTGTGTGTGTGTGTGTGTGTGTGTGTGTGTGTGTGTGTGTGTGTGTGTGTGTGTGTGTGTGCCTTTGCAGGTGGCAATTATCTATTTTTGTGTTTGTTAAAGTATACCGTCTTCCAGTGACTGCGAAATGTGAAGAATAAAAAAAATATGTTTCTCCAGAAAGAAGAAGCCTTAGTAGCGACCGCCAAGTTTGAGATGATTACATATATATTGTACGATCGGATATATATTGACATGTGTACTTATTTATCCCTCCCTCGGGGACTGCATTTCATCCACTAACAACTTGTAAATCCTTCTAAAGAATCTTCAAGCT
Source organism: Dermacentor variabilis (assembly GCF_050947875.1). Classification (NCBI taxonomy): domain Eukaryota; kingdom Metazoa; phylum Arthropoda; class Arachnida; order Ixodida; family Ixodidae; genus Dermacentor; species Dermacentor variabilis. The sequence goes on from NC_134569.1 coordinate 121,686,616, forward strand.
GACCATTTTATTAAAATGCTACAATATTCCTGATTGCCTCAAGTGGCGTTAGACACACTGCGTCTCTGAGTCATTCACCTTTGAATTGAGCGGTTGAATCTGAAGCTACGAGGAGGGCTGGTAGAAAGGCTTTAGCGATGTCTGACGCACATTTAGTCGCCGAATTCGAGCTTAGAATGGAAGAACTGAAAAAGAAGACTTATGCACAATCAGTTATGTGAATCGCTGTCTCGATCAACCAAGGCGAAAAGTTCTGATACTCAAAGCTTCAATAGCCGGCAATCAGTATCCATGTAGGTTCTGGCCTCTCGGTTGTTGTGATTTCTAGGGCAAATGTAATTTCTCGGGAATAACTTCAGAGGCCGAGAAGCAATATCTGCCTCGGGGTGAACGGCTTTCCAGCGAAGCAACATCCTAAGTACTTGAAGCTTGAGATCATTAAAGGCATCTGACATTAAAAGTAACCCCATTAGGTGCAGTTAGATGAGCTGAAGTGGCGTTCGAAAAGGAAGCAGAAGAAAGCCTGGTAAACGCAGCAACAAAATGTGTACTTTAGGAATATGTGCATTCGGGACATACCTGTGGCCCTCTCATGCTAGTCTGTGGATAAAAATTAGCAATTTTTTTCAATAATGTTTGTCAATTGAATATGACGCAAAAAAAAAAGACGTGATGTTTTCTTTCTTTTTATTGAGGTACGGCGGCAGCCAAATTCCAAATTGTGTTCTCGGGTTTTCTGCGTTTGAATTGGGAACGTTGTGTGAGAGCGCTACTATTTGTACTACCAGACTAGGAGAAACCTCTAGCTATACTGTAAAGCGGATTGTTCTTCTTACATCCGTCAGGCAGAAGGACATATGTAAAATCTGTTGCATCAAAGATGTCAAAATCGAAGGCTGTGAAGACAAAAACTTTAAGAGCCCCAGCTGCTTTTTTTTTCTTCTTTTGTATTGCCAGAGTAAATAATGATAAATTGAAATGGTATCTATTGCAGCGCGCAAATATGACAGTCGTTGCTGGAAGCAGTGTCCAAGACAGAGTGCCGTAAACTGTCGCGAGGCGTTGGCGATGACGCTAAAACGCATGTCTTTCTCCTTCTTCACAGAATGAATTACTTTAGGAAACCAATAGATGTGTAAAAGGTGAATAAACAAAGAAGAAATAAAATCCCCACTCAACTGTTCCTAATGGAGCACTTAAAGTGGACAGAACTGGCATATGTACATTCGTACCCCTGAAACATGCGAATACAGCTTTTTCGAAGCCGACATAATGGATCCTACAACATGGCGCAAATTGTACATTAATATTATTGTGCTGTATAGAGGCAAAATAGGGTGGCAGGAAGCAAATGTTTTCAACCTCTTTACGCGATACCTCAGCCAAACCTGCCTAGCTGATTGCAGGGATGGTAGCGGCCAAGAAAATTTTGGAGCAGATTTGGGAACGGCAAATTTGGCACTTTAAGCAGGTTTGGAGCATGAATTTTCTGCTTTGGAGCAGTGAATACGCGTTCTGGAGCAGCTTGGTAAAGGTCAGTATATGCGAAACGCAGACATAGGAAAAAAAGGTGTTCCTTATTTGACTTTGCAGAACACTATTAGGTGACGGCACATCAATTCTACGGAAGCCCGCAAGACGAGCAAAATTTATGACATGTCATCCACTTGACTAACATAAGGCTACAAAGAAAACCCATACATGTTTCCAAGAAACCAATATTAAATTACATATCGCATGTGCCAACTAAATGCGGCAAACACAAAAAATAACGCAAGGATTTCCTTGAGCAGTACCCACTCTATGTTGATAGGCTTGTGTTAATGCTAGTCGAGATTTTTTTAGGTGCGAACAAGCAAGTACTATTTCATTTGAATGAACTAACCTTTATTTCCTTACTTGTTCAGTAAAGTATCAATACGCGGCGAGAAAAAACCGCGGCCGCTTGTTCCAAGTGGCCAGATTGACGAGGATTTCGTAAATATTGATGCGATCTTTGGTGCGCAGAACCGTTGTCACGGCGACAGCAGGTCTTTTCTTGTTTTTGCTTTTTTATTTATTTCGCGGTCTTTGCTTCTTCGTAAAAAGAATCTTCATGAATCCTATGTTGTTTTAAACGCTGTTATCGGTAATTTCTCAACCGCCGTGCGCTACTCATTAATTGCCATCTCATCGCGTACCTAAATTTATAAACGTGGCTAAATAAACGTATTCGTGCTCAATGAGCGACAAATATTCACAGCGGCCACCATGGAGAACACTCGCCAAGGCAGGGGGAATGCCGTTCGCGTATAGTGCCCTCAGGTAATTTTTAATCGTCGGCGCCCTTCACTTAAGATAGCAGAATAGCGCAATAAATGCAAAGCTGACGTACTGGTCATAGCACGTTTGTCTGTATTTCACATCGCTTGCCGAGAAAAAGCTCCAAGGTATTTTTGAAAACAATAAAGGGAGAAAAATATTCCCTGGATTTCTGGCCTGCGTCGTTGACCTATATTTTGAAGAAGCTCGATTATTCGTCCTTATTGGTGGTTCCGCCGCAGCTGCCATAAAACCGGCGTAAAGCAGTAACCGATATTTTGTGCGCCGAACAATGGTTTATTAAAATTTCTTGACTCGATCTGCGCAGGCCTGTCGGGAACATCGTGGCCGCGAACGCAATTCTGAAGGTTTGGGGTTTCGCCGAAAGTTTAATTATGACCACAACTTGGCCGCTAAGTTTGACTAAATACGAAACTTTACATCCTTGACTAGCGTTCTGCTGCGTCAAGAGCATGATTTTGTGTGGTGTGGCCGGGCAGAAAGTTGTGTAGCCTGAGTGCACATCTGAGGGACGATTGCGGTTGCCGTTGGATATTTGTGACCAAGTTTCACGAAAGCAAGCAGGTCGTTTGTCAGTGTGTCCGACTGTCAACCCTGTAACCGGTCGTCGCGCACGTGCGAAATATATTTGCAACGTCAGACGTACGCCCGGCGTTCGCCCGTTAATCGGCGAAGATGTACCAATCGAAATCGATTGCTAAAATGTATAACGAAACTGGCGAGCCACACGCTGTGCAGACTGTGCGACCTCATTCGTTCAGCGCAGCTTTCCTTCCCGACTGCCCGTTGAAATGAAAGCTAGTTCAAATAATCTTTAGCCGGTCCGCATATACGCAAACGCGTAATACTTCTATAAAACATTCGTAATGCATTGCATAGCACAAACGGTTTTCGTTTTCTTGTTGCCTAGTTACAATTGTGCCACCAAACACACGCACAATCCCAGGAAGCTGACTCCGAAACGGATTGCTTAAGCTTGGATTGCAGGGCTAAGCGCTAACCAACGCATGACTATGGCTGTGTGGTTGACACTGAGAACGCACATCCTGCCAAATTTGGCGACTTCATTCGAAATTAGTGTTTTGGCGCAGGTTGGTGCAGCTCGATGGTTTTACGCAAGATGGCGCAATATGCGTAGAACTTCCATCCCTGTGATTGTTTTGTTCGCATTGACGCTACCGTGAGAACCAGACTTGTTGCGGAGATACGGAGTCTAAAACTTACTGCCATCGACAATGTTGTGCAGGACAGATTCTAAAGAAACAATTCTGCCGAAAAGGAGAGGGAGGAGGGCTCTTGCTATCTACAGACGATTGCTGCCTGCAAGAGTTTCGGGCAGTTTCTGTGCCCGAGCGCCGCCTGTCAAGTGAGGTAGAGCCGGAAGCCCGTCACAACCCACACAGATAAGACTGATGGCATGTATAACATGTGGCACGCCATTAATCCCATTTATTCTCACTAGCCCGCTCAGTTGTCTGACCATTCACAATCCTGTTTTGATTCCCGCTGGCATTTGAAGGGGAGCGGAAATGACTCCCTCATAGATATTCTATGTCCAGGCGGACAACTCTTCTGGCAAAAAAAAAAAAACCTGAAGTAGCAATCCACTATATATATATATATATATATATATATATATATATATATATATATATATATATTATCATTCAGCAAACCCTTTTGCTGCTTTAGTTCGAAGCAGTGTTGTTTGAGCGCCTTAGGCGCAGTGTCTTGATATCAGAGTTAAAGGAGGAGGAGGAGACAAAGGGGAGGAAAGACTGGGAGGTTAGCCAGTGTAAGTACCGGCTGGCTACCCTCTGCTGGGGAAAGGGGTAAAGGGAATAAAAGGAGAAAAAAAAACACTTGTACTGCTAGCCACACCTAAGAAACATTTGGGCGTCATTTATAGCATCCACAAATTGAAGAATGCGTTTTCCGAAATATGTGTTGCAGTGTAGCAAACGTGGTTAATTAACTAGTGCTGCTGCAATTAAGGCGTGATATAGCCACTATCTTTCGTCAAAGCAAAAAAGTGGAAAATTTTTGTTCTGTGCTCGAGTACTGAAGCAAATGTTGGAAATCCCATGCGAAACAAGTATGGTTTTGTACTGTAAGAGCAGCTTTTTGGGAAAAGAACACTGAACTTGCTGAGTCAAAGGTGAAATCTATATTTGGAAGCGCATATTACCTGTATTTCTAACAGTGCCAACAATTACTTCACTGTGTATTTTCAGGACTGGCGTGACTGAGTGCTTCTTCGCAGTTAACTTTCAATAAAGGAAATTAGTACCTTATTTACAGCTCTACATTTTGTTAAAAAGATCATACAACGATTGGCATCAGAACACGAAAGCACAATATGAAACATGGTTATAGAGCTAAATAACGTGAAGGCATAAATAGGAAATGCGCAGCGCGGCACTGGCCTATCTCTTGAAATCTCGTGTAAATAAATTGGTTAATTGTAAAAGTGGGTGCGCATTGCAGGCGTTAGATTTACGATTTGGATGAAATTACACGTATACTCGACTTCTGACACGAATGTGCCTTAAGATAACCAGCACCCGTCCTGTTCGTTTCCTGTTGATGTCTTGGCCTTCTTTAAAGCTGTAACCATGTTTTACCATGACATAAATGAACTACTTCCAGCAACATCCAAAGAAAACTGTCCGATTGAAGCGATGACTAACGCGCAACTCGAAAAGAAACAGCAATGTCTCATCCATTTGGTGTAACCATATTCAGTAATGACAGCTACCATAAGTCATTCTTCCACAAGTTTGACCTTTGCCTTATTCGGGGAACCATTGAAACCTATGAACTGAAGCCAATATGAGGATGGAAATGTTGTGTCAATCATAAGGCGCGCACGTGAACTCTCTGCTTTTTGTTCTTGTTCTTCAAGGATGCAGAATTAAAAGTCCTTCATCTTGTCATATAATCCACAAGCAAGTTGACTAGCGAAAAAAAAAACGCATTATACTCACTTGATTGATGGTTGGTAGATTGAACTCCACGGCGTTTTGGCAGCTGCTGTGTTGACGTTGAGCCGCAGCTGTTCCATGAAATGGTGAGCTCGACGAACCAATCGTTTCTGTTTTGACTTTGACGCGTTTAAGCTGAACTGCCGTATAAGAAAAGCGAAAAAAAAGATCTAAACGAAGACTGACCAGGCCAATGCAGAATCGACAAGTGCGGCGGGGGTAGACGTGCGGTTCCGTTTCGGGGCCGGCGATCCGTTTTGCTATTAGCCGGTGCACGCCGACGGCCAGATGACTCGTACAAAACACAGCCCGGTGTCGAGGTGCTGAGGCGGGAGTCGCGCCTGTTCCTGTCTCATGTCGACGAAGCAACTGGTGTCCACCGACCGGCCTGCTCGCGACTAACCCCTTTTCCCCCACCCTCCCCTCGCCCTCCGCCTTTCTCCCGTTCTCCCTAATCCACTCAACCAGACCGCTGGCGGCAGCGTGCTCCCCGTGTTTCACGTGGAAACTCCTGCAGCCGAACCCACGTGATGCTACGCGTCTCCACGGCAACCGTCCCGCGGTGGAGGAGGCTCCCACAATGCAGGCGGCGCGCAGGCGTCACTTTCTCCGGGTTGTTCGAGCGTTCTAGGGAATGAAGGCTTAGAGAGGAGGACATATATAACAGACGCAAGCAGAGCAGCGTGCCATCCCGAACTGTAGGACGACCCTGAAGTGGTTGCTGTGATTGATTGAGAAGAGCTCGACAACACTGGTTTCCGGCAGCGGCATTGCGTAAGCGTACGCCAAGGGAGAAATACGATGCGCGTGCATAGAGCCCTGTTTATTGGCGGACTGAGAGGTTCACTGTCGAACCACTTAAACGACACCGGCGTTTTTGCTGATTCGTCTGCCAAGGGGAAAAGGAGACGCGAAGGAGGGAAAATACAAATTAGCGTTTGTACGCTATGCCGAATCGTTACGTGGTCACAAAGCCAACAGGCGTTACTTCAGTGTATCATGCTGGCAGAAAGTATGCCAAACTTGTATAACTCTGAATTTGAGACTTAAGTTTCGCGAGCGATATAAATAGATACGTTTGTGAAATCTGTTCAAATAACTGATTTTGACACTAGGTCAAATAAATTCTTGAATACGAGTCAATTAGACGTCGTATCTACCTAATTCATACCATCACAAATAAAAACAAATCGACAAAAACAATAACAGCATAATAACCTTTGAGTAGAGATATTTGGGCCCAGGTTTACTGGTTATCAACGCCATGGGATTACATTTTTTTTTCATAGCTTAACATTTGTCCTGTGCTGCTAGAGTAAACATTTATTCGAACCCTCTCCTAAGGTCACATCACATAGCTGGTTGAGAAGTGACCTGACTTAACGAGGCCTGTCGGCGTCGATACGGTACCCACAAGGCTGCCTCATAATTTTTTCCAGCTGCGGGACTCAAGTGAAGCAGCGTTGTCCTGTTCAGTGCCTGTCGCAATCAATCAATCAATCAATCAATCAATCAATCAATCAATCAATCAATCAATCAATCAATCAACAAAGCAATAATAAATAAATAAATAAATAAATAAATAAATAAAGCAATGATAAATAAATAAATAAATAAATTACCATGACTAGGAAGAACCATGAAGTATGGGTGTTGGGGCACGCATGCATACATTAAAATTGTTGTATGCAATAATAATAATGTAATAATAAATTGAACGTATTCTTGTCCTCTTACATCCCCCTATGTAATGCTCCCCTCGCGGGCCCTTATGGTACTCAAATGAATGAATGAATGAATGAATGAATGAATGAATGAATGAATGAATGAATGACCGCCGCCACTACCACCACCACCACCACGTATACAGTGAAAAAGAACGGCAGAGGAACATTACTAAAATACAATGAATAAAAATATTAATCATGCGCCGCTTGATTTTGATGTATTCTGTGTTTGTGATTATTGCACAAGTTCTTTTCTTTTATATTTTTTTCATAACCCTCTCTGTAAGGACCCTCGCAAGGGGGTAGACAGTATTGTTAAATAAATAAAAATAAATAAATAAGAGTGTAGATACAACACGGCGCAAGGTGAATACAAAAGAAAAAAAAGAATGGCAGTTGAACAATACGTGAAACTATGAGACAACAGGCTGAAAGCTCGGAAAAGAACCACAATAGCGAGTTAAAAAAAATGTCAAGATAATGAATGTAAGCTTTATAAAGGCTGCATTATGTGGACGGTTGAGTGTTGGTGATGACGAACAGGAACATGGAAATGTCTACGGTCTCTAGTGATCTTGCGTTGAATACAAAAAAATGATACAACTGAGAAGTTCAGGGCAGGCGAGGATACCGCGTGAAGGCGTTTGAAGAGGAACAAAAGGTGAACGTGGTTTCGTCGGCCACGAAGTAAGGGCAATGACAATAATCCAACAGTGCCTGAACAAGGTTCAGTGTCCGTGCTAGCAAAGCGGTGATGAAATACGCTTAGAAACCTTTTCTGAGGCCGATCTTTAATGTCACTGTTGGATCTAGAAATGCCATTCCAGATGGCCGACGCGTATTCCAGTTGAAGAAGACGGATTGTTGGGTACAACTTGCGGAGCGGTGTAGGAGAATTGAATTATCTCGATGGTATGCAAACAAAACCAAGAGAGCGCATACCCCGCAATGCAACGCGTTTAGTATGAGCTGAGAAGTGTAAGGTTGTATTACAAAGTAAACGGACGTCATTGATGTCGCGGACCTTAGATAATGGTACATAATCTACAGAATAAGAAAAAAAAAAAGATTTGCTCGCTGTCTCGCGTGTGAAAGTCATGACTTTGGATTAGCAGCATCCAAGGTGGAGGTTATTATGAAATATCGTTAAATTCGGGCATGTTGGTGTTCCATTACTGCATCTAGCGCAGTGAGACTATAGGATGCGACAGTCGTGAACAGTATGAATGTCCTTAAAATCTCGATGCCATAGGCGTATAGAAGGAATGAATAATTCCGAATAGATGAAAGAACGTCATTAACAAAGAGAGAGAGAGAAGGGAAGACGGAAAGGCAGGGAGGTTAACCAGACTGAGTCCAGTTTGCTACCCTACACGTGGGGAGTGGAATGGGGAGTGAAAGAGGGAGAGAGAGAACTTAAGTGTAGGATGTCTATAGTCGGGCACTCAAGTCTGTTGCCCTCAGGTAGCCTGGCCTCAGAAAGCAGTCATTAACAAAAATTAGAAAAAAGGAGAGGTCCTAATACTGATCCTTGAGGGACGCCGCTAGCTGCCACGTAAAACGAAGACCTTTAGCCATTGACGTTAACATAGCGTGATCTATCAAGAAGTAACTGTGCAAGAGATTTGCAGTTGACGAGTCGAGACCAAAGTGCGTATGCTTCGAAAGAAGCAGTGAGTGACTGACTACATCAAAAGTTTTGTTAAATTTACAACGAATAGCGGCAACTTGCCTCCTTTTAAGTACCGGCGCAGAGATCTGGGTCGTGAAACTTAAAGGATATGTGATAGTGGAGCGGCCGGCGAGAAATGCAGGTTGATTCAGAATCAAGAAGTTTTTCGCAGTAAAAGACAATACGCTGTGAAGAGCAAGCTGAAAAACTTTATATGTGGCACAGAGAAGAGAAATCGGGCAATAATTCGAGGCATCGGTTTTACAGAAGAAAATACAGCTAGGCACAAATAGAGAAAAAAAAACAAGAACAATTTTTCAGATGTGAAATAAAGTGGAAGTATTCAAAAAGTTATTAACTATAGATGTCAGTACTGAGGCAAGCGCATCGCCGTAAGCTTTCAGAATTGCGGAGGGGATGCCGTGAGGGCCAGCAGCATAGGGACGGCTTCAAGCGCTTAAGGCATTTGCTAATGAGCTTTTTATATGTAAAAAAAAAAAAACACGGCACTAGAAGTAGGAACCGACGTGTGCTGCGGACTGACACCAGCGTTGAAAACGTCAGCTACATATAAGTATGAGAAATGGAGAGCAAAACAATCCGCGACTGCTTGGACTTCTACTCCTTTATATATATATATATATATATATATATATATATATATATATATATGTATACAGTCCAGCAGGCGAAAATGCTTTTCACGCTTAGTAAAGCGCTTGCAGATATACTTCCGAAATTCCGCAGGCCCGTCGGTGAATGCGGCAATAATAATAATAATAATAATAATAATAATAATAATAATAATAATAATAATAATAATAATAATAATAATAATAATAATAATAATAATAATAATAATAATAATAATAATAATAATAAAAATACAGTGAAGCAAGGTGTGAGCCGGATATTACGTATGTTGTTCGATCAGGCAGATGCTTGACGTTTACCGGTGCACCTGCTTCAAGACTAAGCCAATCAACACTTTATGGGACTTCCGAAATGCTACCTTCTTGCGGTTTTCTCCCTGCGTTACTCCTAGCCCTACACACAGTCTATTTTCTTCTTTTTTTGTGCGCAACATTTGATGAAAGTCAAAGCGCGTCACCACTTCCTTGTTGGACTGACTGTTGCAAGTCTGTGGCGACTGTCTGTAATGATACACGAATAATTCATTTAACGAAGGCAAAAAGGCTGGGCCTCGCCTGTGTGGTATAGTATATCACGGTCAAGCTCACACAAACAAGGACAGAATGAAAAGTAGACAACGCAGGCGTTTGTGTTGTCTGCTCCTCACTCTGTCATTTTTTTTGTGCGCGCTTGACCGTGATCTACTATGCGTAACCAACTCGTCGGAAAGTCGGTGCTCCTGTGTGGTAAGACCTGCTACTGTGCGACGGCGAAGTAGAAAGCATACGAGAAAAGGAAAGAAGGATGATGATGGCAAAAATATTGCCGCGATGATGCCAGTAATTAACACAGCATCATACTTGGTCCTACGACTATAGTACTGTGTCGTGTAGAAAAATCTAGCATCGGCCGTGTGGTAATTGTGGTATATTCCGCATGAGGTCCAGGACCCAAAATTGAAATCCTTCGAGTTTGGTCTGGTGCTGATGTTTACCAGAGAAAATTTTAAAGTAAGTCGCTCTTCTCGCTACGTTTGGAAGACGAAAAATGTATGCGTGGGCGCCTCTGGCACATGACAGCGGTCGCAATCAGGGCTGTTTTCACAGTACTCTCAGGTCAGACATACTGCTAGAACAACTCTTAGAGAACATATGCGACTTCGCAGAACCATTAATTAAAGATCAAATAAGCTGTCACACTTTTATTGGGAAAGGAGTAACATATGGACCCGTGACACAATGCACCCTCTAGACACCATTTTGTTCTCCGCTACGCTCACTGCTGGCGCAATATGCCCACAGTGGCCGCCACCGCAACTGAGCACGGCCCGCTATGGTTGGCCCTCCTAATTACTTATGTTCAAGTTTGTAAAAAAAAAAAAAGAAAGAAAGCTCGATGCCCATGTCGTCTCGTATAGACGGCTTTAACAGTTCTCGTGCGAGCTTTGAAGCCCAAGTCTTTATTTCCTAACTTAATGTCACCCACTTAAGAGCGTTTTAGCGGGCCTCGCAGTAATTGTTTAATTTTTTTATGTAGCTTGTGCTTGATTCATACACCATATCTTTAATGTGTAATGATAATACGGGCTATTATCATGAAATATGGAGATGCAAATTGTGAAAAGGAGTTTCTAAGACATTTGCAGACGCGGTTTTTCAGAGTGAGAAGTGATACAAAAGTATTGCTGGTGTTGCTCTAGCAAGACATTTTTCCTTTACCAGTGCGGGTGTACACAAGAAGCACGCCATCTACGAAGCATCGCACTGTTCTTGATCCAAGAAATCTTGTTACAAATGCTAGTCTGTCAGAGTAACTTATCAATAAAACGAAGATGAACTATTTTTCAAGTACGTACCTAACCAGTCGACATCTGAGGCATATTTGCAGAAAGAAGCTACGTTTCTGCCTGCAGTCCTTCAAATGTTCATTATGGTGCAAAGTTTCGTATCTATATGTACGGCTATTGATTTATGCTATCCGTTGTATACCTGCGGGACGCTTCCTTTAGCGCGACTTGCACAAATGTTTTGATTCTCGTCATTGCCTGGCTCTCTGTTCCTTCAACGTTTCACTCCGTTTGGGATTTTATTATGTTTACAAAAGTTGCTTCAGCCATCCGCCTTCTGTTATTTGCGATTAGCGAGAGTTCGTAAATGCTTTTGTTCTAAATTCTACTATTACCACAGATATCCTAGTATTGACGTAGTAGTTCTGCGGAAAGCCGCAAGGTGGAGAGAAGTAATGAATAAAGGGAAAATCAGACATCCACCCGTTCGTGGCAACTGCTACAAAGGAAACCCATACGGGTTCCTCGAAAGAAGAGCCTCATAGTTGACGAAAAATTCGTCCTGGTCCGGGACTCGAACTCGGGACCACCGCCTTTCCGGGGCAGCCGCTCTACCATCTGAGCTAACCAGGCGGCTAGCAGATGGCAGGGCGAAGTCGAATTTGTCGACAACACGAAGCAAAGGCAAGAGTTTGACGTAGTAGTTCTGCGGAAACCCGCAAGGTGGAGAGAAGTAATGAATAAAGGGAAGATCAGACATCCACCCGTTCGTAGCAACTGCTACAAAGGAAACCCATACAGGTTCCTCGTGAGAAAAGCTTCATAGTTGAAGAAAAAATTCGTCGTGGTCCGGGACTTGAACTCGGGGCAGCCGCTCTACCATCTGAGATAACAAGGCGGCTAGCAGATCGCAGGGCGAAGTCGAATTTGTCGACAACACGAAGCAAAGGCAAGAGTTTGACGTAGTAATTATGCGGAAACTCGCAAGGTGAGAGAGAAGTGATGAATAAAGGGAAAATCAGACATCCACCCGTTCTTAGCAACTGCTACAAACTTTTTCTTCAACTCTGAGGCTTTTCTTTCGAGGAACCCGTATGGGTTTCTTTTGTAGCAGTTGCTACGAACGGGTGGATGTCTGATTTGCCCTTTATTCATTACTTCTCTCCACCTTGCGGGTTTCCGCAGAACTACTACGTCAAACTCTTGCCTTTGCTTCGTGTTGTCGACAAATTCAACTTCGCCCTGCCATCTGCTAGCCGCCTGGTTAGCTCAGATGGTAGAGCGGCTGCCCCGGAAAAGCGGTGGTCCCGGGTTCGAGTCCCGGACCAGGAAAAAGTTTTAGTCAACTATGAGGCTTTTCTTTCGAGGAACCCGTATGGGTTTCCTTTGTAGCAGTTGCCACGAACGGGTGGATGTCTGATTTTTCCCTTTATCTCCTAGTATTCTACCTTGTGCTACTATTTGACCACGTGCGTCTGACGACTCCCACTATTCAACCACATGTGTCACGATGACTGCGGTTGGGAAGATGTTACATCTCCGCCAACCTTGGCCTTGAGTGGCGCGGATTAGCAGACCGTACTTGCACTAGATCCAGGGCAAGTACGCAACTAGCCAAGAAAGCGGGCGAGAGCATTGCGCCGCTGTAGCTTAATGGTAAGGCACCGCATGCGTTATGTGGAAGGTGTGTACTGTAGAACAATCGACATTCGGTACAATTCGTACTGGTTGAACATCTTCAATGGGCAGCGCAAGATGACGCAGCAATGGCCTGTGTGTTTCCTGCCTTCTCTCTTTGTCGTCTTGCGCTGCCCCTTCAACATGTTCAACCGGCACCAGGTTGCCCAAAAGTCGATTCTTCTACAGTACATTTCTATTACTCAGCACTGTCCTGTGTGTTTCCTCCTTTCTGTCTCTGGCGTCTTGCGCTGCCTCTTCCAGGTAGGTGTGTATTCAGGTCCCACCAGCGGCAAGTTGTCTTTCCTTCACCTTTCATTTATTTTTTGTTCCTATTATATCTATATTTCAGTAAAAGCAGTAACAGTTGATTTCTCCTGTGCTTTCTCTGGATTCATTGTCTGTTTGCTTCTATGGCTGTTACTAAGAAAAATTATGGAGACCCTCTGTTTCCATTACTGTCTTCGCTCGCTAATAGAGAAATGTGTGTTGAAGTACCCCTGAAGGTTGGGAGGGAGGGGGAGAGAGGGGTCGCGGGGAGGGGTCACAGGACCATCGTTTACAGCCTATAAGTATAGTCTTTCGCGACCATTTACGTATGTCACATGGTCCAATGAAAATTGATAGTTTCTGGAGGTGAACGTAGAAAAAAAGTTCGCGTTGAATCCCGCTGAAGTAGGTGACGGTGTTTCCACTAGTAGGAGCTATGAGCCTTTGCGTAATGTTACATCATCATCATCATCATCATCATCATCATCATCATGGTTACGCCCACTGCAGGGCAAAGGCCTCTCCCATACTTCAACTACCCCGGTCATGTACTAATTGTGGCCATGTTGTCCCTGCAAACTTCTTAATCTCATCCGCCCACCTAACTTTCTGCCGCCCCCTGCTACACGCTTCCCTTCCATTGGAATCCAGTCCGTAACCCTTAATGACCATCGGTTATCTTCCCTCCTCATTACGTGTCCTGCCCACGCCCATTTCTTTTTCTTGATTTCAACTAAGATATCATTAAATCGCGTTTGTTCCTTCGCCCAATCTGCCCTTTTCTTATCCCTTAACGTTACACCTATCATTCTTCTTTCCATAGCTCGTTGCGTCGTCCTCAATTTAAGTGGAACCCTTTTCGTAAGCCTCCAGGTTTCTGCCCCGTACGTGAGTACTGGTAAGACACAGCTGTTATAAACTTTTCTCTTGAGGGATAATGGCAATCTGCTGTTCATAATCTGAGAATGCCTGCCAAACGCACCCCGGCCCATTCTTATTCTTCTGATTATTTCAGTCTCATGATCCGGATCCGCAGTCACTACCTGTCCTAAGTAGATGTATTCCCTTACCACTTCAGTGCCTCACTGCCTATCGTAAACTGCTGTTCTCTTCCGAGACTGTTAAACATTACTTTAGTTTTCTGCAGATTAATTTTTAGACCCACCCTTCGGCTTTACCTCTCCAGGTCAGTGAGCATGCATTGCTGTTGGTCACCTCAGTTACTAAGCAAGGCAATATCATCAGCGAATCGCATGTTACTAAGGTATTCTCCATTAACTCTTATTCCCAATTCTTCCCAATCCAGGTCTCTGAATACCTCCTGTAAACACGCTGTGAATATCATTGGAGAGATCGTATCTCCCTGCCTGACGCCTTTCTTTATTGGGATTTTGTTGCTTTCTTTATGGAGGACTACGGTGGCTGCGGAGCTGCTATAGATATCTTTCAATATCTTTACATACGGCTCGTCTACACCCTGATTCCGCAATGCCCCCATGACTGCTGAGGTTTCGACTGAATCAAACGCTTTCCCGTAATCAATGAAAGCTATATATAATGGTTCGTTATATTCCGCACATTTTTATATCACCTGCTTGATAGTGTGAATATGGTCTATTGTTGAGTAGCCTTTACGGAATCCTGCCTGGTCCTTTGGTTGACGGAAGTCTAAGGTGTTCCTGATTCTATTTGCAATTACCTTAGTAAATAATTTGTAGGCAAGGGACAGTAAGCTGATCGATCTATAATTTTTCAAGTCTTTGGCGTCCCCTTTCTTATGGATTAGGATTATGTTAGCGCTTTTCCAAGATTCGGGTACGCTCGAAGTCATGCGGCATTGCGTATACAGGGTGGCCAGTTTCTCTAGAACAATCTGCCCACCATCCTTCAACAAATCTGCTGTTACCTGATCCTCCCCAGCTGCCTTCCCCCTTTGCATAGCTCCCAAGGCTTTCTTTACTTCTTCCGGCGTTACCTGTGGGATTTCGAATTCCTCTAGACTAGGCAATTTTACATGCACGCCGATAAACTTTTACCAGGCATTCAAAACAATTTCAGCGACGAGAAGGCTTTATTCAGCATTTATTAATCGAAGCCGGTGCACGCTGGTAACGTTCTGAGTACCTAGATAAATTTCTGGTATGAAGCTGTCGCTGCGGTCCTTGGTCTTTCGTCTCTGCCGGTAAACCACTCTCGCAAACCCGATGCACACGCAGCGCGGCGTTACGCAAATAGGCTCGGCCAGGCAACCCACGCGGGACAAATTTAGCCGCAGCGTGAAATATGAAAGAACGTGCGCGACAGTTGTACAACGGTCTATTTTTAGGTAAGGTCGTATCGGCACCGTCAATTGCTGAAAGTAACATGGACGCAGTGAGAATGCCAGAAGTATTGCGAGAGGCTTTTACCGAGGCATCTCTATGGAATAGTATGTGTAGAGGTATACAAAAGATATCTTGCAGAATTTTCTGTCACGTAAGTGCGGTGCGCATAACCGTCCTCCCTGCGGTTGTCGCAGAAGCTAAGAGGAAGGTACGTGACTCACGGTTATTCCTTTTTATTAAACGCATTAGCATTTCTATGCTTAGCCAACGAGAAAAACGTCCCTCCGTCTTTACGGTCATCTTACGAGACGTAAGATAACCTTCGTGCAGCCTCTCGCTTCAACGCCAACGAAGCGGCGAGATCGCTTTCGAAATAAAGCTGTGGGCACTTTGATCCGCTAAACTGCGATATGCGAATGCCTATCTATGACTGCCTCTGTTGCTGTTCTGCGAACGGACGCCGCCGTGGCCGCGCGCATGGGACTCAATCACAGCCGTATGGCTGCAAGGTTCGTCGCCGATGTGCGCGCACCCCCACGCGCATGTCCGCGCTCTCCCTCGCACCCACTCGTACAACGCTACTGGCATGGCGCGTCTTCTCCTTGCTCCCCTCGCCGGTGATCACCGCTTTCCTGCGTCCACCAGGGACTGCGCCCGGACACTCGTGAGCCACTAAAAGCTTACGCCTTAATACGGGCCCGCGCGTCTCTCTCCAACGCTAAGCGGCGAGAACACAGCGCGAGAAGCTATCATCAGTCGGCATTCTTTGCCAGCATCGCAGAGCGCTTTCAATGTGCGACCCGCGCGGTGGTGCCATACGAAGCCGGCGCCCGAGTACGTTCGGTCGATGGTTCGACGCGGATGGATAAGACGCTAAAGAGCGATAACGGCTTATAAAAATCAAAACGTCACCAAGGCACCTGGCACCACCGTTCGCACCCGTTCGTGTCGCCACTGCGCTGTCGTTTGTACTTGCCTGGTCAAGTTTCATAACATTGATAATGACACCGGGCTGCGTGGAGATGAGGAAGTGGCACAATGCTTACGCATACTTGGACAACTTCCAGAGGAGTTTCTGCGTGAATTTCTTTTATTTGTGCTCTGTCTTAGCAGACAGACAGTGAGTTCCTTCCGGTGGCAATTTCCAGCCTGGTCCTCGTTTTCTTTATCCTCTCTTTCAAGTGTATATGTTTTCAACCCAAATAAAGATAACCTCGCAGTTTAGATAATCGTTTTACACTTCAGTTCATCCATTATTATGCTACGGCGACTCTAAATGGATGGTCAAGCTCATAATAGCGTTCAATGATTACCGGCTTTTATTTATTACTAATTTTATAAAGCCTTTACTCACCTTTCGTCAGTGTCGTAAACAGTACCACCATCACCAAAAGAAACAAAAGAAGTATCTATAAAGTTACATAGGCTGAAGACACTACGTCAAAAAAAAAAAAAGAAGAATATGCGTGAGAGTAAGAAGAAATAACGGCACACAACTAAGACACAGAGTTCAAAGAGGCTCAATAGACAACATGTCCGCTACGTCGTTGGAATATGCGTATAAATCTAAACCAATTACATCGGTAAATTGTTTTAGGAACACAAATTTCTTAGCAAGGAAACGCTACTCTACACTTAAAATATCGCATTTCTTTCCACGCTATGTTATTTCATTCGTTCGACACAAAATGTTAGTGAAAAATTCCGCTTTCAGGTTGAGACCCACTATACACAAGCTTAGGTGAGCGATAGATGTTACAACTGTTATAGTCATGTAAATGTGTTGTTTCGACCGTATACGGTAATTGCGAAATGCGGCTAGAAAGCTTTGTTGCCCTTGATGAGCATCCTTCACAGGAAGTTGAGTCTATTCTTGGAATAGACGAGTCGAGGATGCCAGAAAGAACCAGTTCCTGTTACACGGCCGTGCGGGCGTCACTCGGCTTACAACATCCCGGGCCGCACTTGGACGCATGAAAGGCCCTCTCCACTACAGATGATCCTTGTGCGACAATGGGGCGCGTACATTACATCAGATTGAACACGAACAACACCCACAACTGTACGAACACCCTCGCCATTTGTGAACGTGGTTCATTCATAACGACGTCAATTTAACGCGAAGCTCGAGGGAAGCTCGAGAGGGCGCAGACATTGGCCATAATTTTTTTTAATTTCTTGTTTTCTTTTTAGTTCGGTGGGCTTGCCGCGAGGCATGTGTAGGTTTCCCTCTGACACGTTGTTTTGTTTGTGAAGTAAATTAGAGTTCACGCCGGATGTGTGCTCACGGTAGCTATTATTTCCGGAGTGGAGTAATTATTTCCGGGCGAACGCTAGGAATATTAAGAGCGTTTGGGCGAGTCGCTTTGTAGGAAGAGCACACTGGTTTGAAACTTGTCCATTAGTGATTTGCGAGCGTTTGTAAGTTTGTTGCAAAACAAGTCATAGTTTCGCCATTGTTAAGCAGGCGGAGTGGCGTTTATGATAAGTTGCATCTTATGGAGGGTTAAGTTGTGATTATTGATGTGGGGAGTGGGAGCCTGTATGTTACATTCACGTGATAAGTGCACTGTAAATGTCTGATTGCACGCGCCAGAGTTGCATGTCAATCCTTGCGGCAATTTTAGGAATAATTGCAGCTGTTTGCTTGCGGAATAGGTTGTAATATTTAGTCTTTAAATGCCTTAGGGGTGGTTTTGCATTGCCATAGGCTTGCCAACGTTCCTAGGCGCGTTCAGGAATCGTTAAACCAAGATAAACGGTTTGCGCAAATGAATGACTAGCTCCTTAACTACATTTTCGCTTCGGTTCCGTCGCTTCACTTTTGGTGAATCACAACTGCCTGGTAGGTATTTTCGGTAGCTGCTGTTCGTGCGGATGAGCACCTTTCTGTATTCGGAACCAGGGTGTGCAGCATAATCCCCTCCACGAGAGAGTCTATTCCTGGAGCAGCAAGGTACCGGACTAGGAATTAATAAAGATGTTTACTCTCTCTGTATATATTTTTCTCTCTGCAGTGATCATGTTTTGAGTTCGCAAGCATATCTATAATAGGCAGCATTATTTGCCGGAAAGTTTCTTTAGCAGTATTTGTAGTCTCCTTATGTTTCAGCGTAGAACTTACAATAATCTCCTGTGCCAAACTCCAGAACTGTAGAAAAGGCGGAGCTCGACAGTTTTCTAAGCTTCACTGGCTGCACGATTTGTGTTCTTTGGGGTTTGCTGCGGCTAGCATAAATGCCAGAATGGAGCTTTTCACCGCCAATTTCGTACAAGGTACGGACGTTTTGCAGTCGAGCTCGCAGGAAAGTGGCATCGATGATGAATCGCAATGGCCCCTCGGTCGCCTTGGATGGATGAGAACCTTTCTGGCAGTGGCGCGTCGTTAAACTTCCTTTCATTCGCAGCATAGGTGCAACCTGGCTTTTTTTTATTCTTTATGTGTTTATTCCGGCTTTACGACATTCACAATTCACCGATTGGCTAATCCGCAGGATGGGTCCGCGACGAAAGAACGTTGCGAGCCCTCTCACTTTTCGTCCGCGTTATTTTCGGTTCGCTTACAGTTCTGGAGGGCATTGATAGTAACGCCAAAAGAAACGCCTTGTCGTCAAAGAAAGGCCACCGTTACAATGTAGGAACCTACGCCAGTCATGACTGGTTCACATTACGTAACGCAAAGGTATACCGCGGAGAGTGATCAGTTTGGAATACAAGCCTCGGTCAGTTTAAGCTGTACGTGCGAGCTTCGACTGCTTTTAAAGCCTGCGACGCCGCTATTTTGTCAGCACTTTTCTAGCGAGCGGCGTGAGGTGGGGAGAAGGGTTGCACGCTTTGTGTGTGCTTATAGGGTTTCCTGCAACAACAGACAGTTTGTAGTACTGCGTCATGACGATACGTACGCAGCACGCGAGCGCTTTGCGGAACGTAGGAGCGCATGTCACGTCAGGGCTTTTAGCACTGCGAAATTCCTACGTACATGGGCCGCACGTACGCACGTACGGCCAACGCGTCGAAACGCGTTGGCCGCGTCCGCCAGCACGTCGAACTATCGGTCGATCTGTAGACGCTGTTGATCTCGCCAACGTGATATTACGTGTGGGCGCGTTCACGCAACGTCGAACTATATTTAGGCCTTTAAGAGACTACTTTAAATACGGATGCAATAAACGAATCATATTGAGAAAAAATAAAAAACCGAGTACTCGCTTTCTGAGGTTGGCACGATCATTTGCGCCGAACTGCGCCAACAGGAGGTCGAGTCCTTCGCGTGAACAACGTACACTGAACACTTTCTCAAAAAACAAAGTTAATATTTTTTTGCTATGTATTCCCACCATGCAGGATCCGCGAATGGCTTCGGTGCGTTCACTTCACGCAGCTAAGCCAAATCGTAGGCCATTCAAAAGTACAGCCTTCTTCTGTTGGTGGCCTTCGACGCCGCCATTTTTGCGAAACCCTTTTGTCTCGTGCACTCCCGAACAAACGAGAACCACGAGAGCAGCACGCAAGGCTCCCCACGTACGCACGCAAGAATCGGATGCGTGCGTACGCAGCGGCCGCGTACGCATCACGCACCGTTCGTGTTGCGTACTGCACATGCGCACTTTGCAGGACGTAACGATCTTGCGTACGCAACGCCGTTACGTACGCAACGTACGCAATACTAAAAACTGTCTAATTACTAGAGGAAACACAGGCGCTATACGACGCCAAGTCGACACCCGTAGCTGTACCGCTGGCACAGTATGTGGCATATCTTACAGGGGGCAGCCAGTTCATATACGCAATTTATATATAGGCGAAGCCTTCACTCCGGCATTCACGTCACGCACCCTCAGAAAAACTAGAGAACAATAAACTTAACAAATGGGAGGAAACGTTCGGTTGTGGTCGTACTTCCTTAAGGAAGGAGAACAGTTAAAAGGCCTGCGCTAGAGATAGATGCGCGCACACTATTGAAAGGAGGAATTTAGTAGCGACATCTTGAGATCCGTTGAGATGGCTCCGTGGCTACGACGTTGCCTCTATTGACCAGGAGGCTTTGGGTACGATTCCCTGCTGTGGTGGCCACATTCCGATAGGGGCGCAATGCTATGTGGACGCACTTTAAAGAAACGAGGTGGTCAAACTTCACACGTGATATCTTCCGTATACGGTGTCATTCATAGCTTGTCTTGAATTGGGACGTCAAAGTTAATGAATCCCTCAATCAACCGACCAATCGATTGAACTCTCAGCTATAGCTGAGCGCCATGGGATCGGGTCAGCTTGAATGGAACATGCATGGAGAACAAACCTTGAATATTTATTTCTCTTTAGCCTGGTAACCAAGCCGAGAATCGAAGGATGCTTTGTAGTTCGTGCACAAAAGTGCAGGCGACCGGGTTTGTAATGGTGCGCAAGATTTAGCTTTTCTCCTAACTGTCTGGCCAAACAAAGCTGTCTCCCCTACCTTGACATTTTGTGCTACCCTGCTAACGCAATAAAATCTTATTTGACATGAAAAATATAGACAGGGCAGAAGGAACATAGCCGGAAAGACGAAGAAACGCGCGAACAAGAATTGCATTTTGCGGATCACTCCACACGTACTAGTTACAGTCTGCAAGCTGCGCACAGTTTCTGTGAGGGCATAAATAACTACGACCGGAATACCTTTGACTAGAATTTGTTTGGGTAATCATAGCAAGAGCATTAAATTATATTACCGAGGAACACTTCAATAATATACAGGGTGTCCCAACTATCACTCACCAATATTTAAAAATATGCAATAGCAACGTGGCTGGACACAACCAGTTTAATGTTGTTTGGCGTCGCTTGGAGGTACACAGATTATTTTTTATTGTGCATAACTACATAATTAGCCTTAATTAATAAGCGTCTGAAATGTAATTGGATGAAAAGTGTCAATGAGAAAATTGTATGGCAACATGAAAAACTCCCGATACAGCTTTCTGTTGCTGAACACTTGCTACATAACGGTGTTTTTCCGAGCGTGAAAGAAGCCCGCGAATACACGCAAAACTGCTGCGCGACTGTCCGCTCGAGGCACTTTGCCCGTACTAGCGGGCTTCTTTCACGCTCAGCAAAACACCTTTATGTAGCACGTATATAATGTTTGATAAGTCGATAAATTAATTAAGACTAATTATGTAATGAGGTGGACGGCAAAAAATAACCTGAGTATCTCCAAGCGACGGCAAAGAACATTACCTAGGTACTGTCCAGCTGCATGACACTTGCATATTTTTAAATCTTGGTGCATGATAGTTGGGACACCCTGTATACGCAGTCGGTGACATGGCCCGCGCTTAATTGCGTTCCGTGTTACTTGCGGGTCCGATCTGGTACCACACGAAGGCATAAGTCAGCATGCAGCTGAAGACCGAAAAAGCTGCCTTCAGCGTTAGCTTGTAAAATCCAGCAATGGTAAACGCTAGGGAGATCTCCTTGACGTCTTCTTTGAGCATTGCAAGCTCTCCGGTCGGGTCAGCAGCGTGCTCGGCGGGCGGGAGCCGAAGACTGGCTTCCTGCAGGACGGCCCACGTTTTGCGCGCTTCAACGTGCACAAAGTTTGCCGCGAGGGAGACGCCCCAGAAGGTGACCCAGCTGTGCGCACAGCTGAGGATCTTGTAGTAGCGCTGCACCCACGAGTCCGCCTGGCGCGTGAAGGCGCTCAGCTCGGCGCAGAATCCCAGGAACGTCATGCCGTACCAGAAGAACAAGCAAGGAGCATAAAGACTCCGGCACTCACGAAATGTCTTGTGAATCCTGTCCCTTCGTAGCCTGGCGGCTCGGAGTTGATGACACAATGGCGCCACGAAGGAGCCCGTACCGAGGGGCCGTGAAAAGAGTCCTGGCAGCGAATTGTTGTACGCTGACAGCAACTCGCAGATCGTATGGCTGATGATAACGAAGAGCGATGGCAGGAAGCAAAGCTGGTACCAAATCGTCACGACGTAAAGCAGGTCTTCCGTGTACATGACGCAGCGCTTCAAGAAAGGGGCTCTCGTTCTGTTGTTAGTAAAGAAGGTGATGTACGTGGGCGGTGTGAAGAAGCCCAGCACGGTCGTCAACGAGAGGCCGGTCAGCACGCGGGACAGCGTCCGAATCCGCGTTATGCGTCCCTGAGGCAGTTGATTGTTAGCTTCTTCGTTTAGGCCCTCGATGACTTTCTTGAGTCTTTCGTTTCTCACAGCCGTGACCAAGCAGCTGGCGCTTGTGGCGACTATTCGAGTGCCGTAGAGAACGAAATCGAGGGTCTCGTAATCAATGGCACACTTCAATAGATACGCGTGCGCCGCCGTCAGCGACATTATCACCAAAACGTTGAGACACCACTTAAGGCGCGTACTGTTGTCCCAAAGAAATCCGGTGATACTCAACGCCACCTCGATTTCGCGAAATAATTCCTCTCTGCGCGGTGTTTTTGCACATAAAGGCTCGACATGTATTCGTCTCGTCATGTCAGAGCTCGGCGGAGTCTGAGCTCTCGAGCAGCAAACGTGTGAATGCAGCAACACCGGTGGAGTGGGCGATATTCTGGCGCCACAAGGTCATGGTCTTGATGACGCAGTCATTCGAAGTGTTTGCACGGAGGCGCGCGATTACCAAGTGTTTTTACGCGTATCTCCATGGAAACACATTTGGGGCGTTAGTGTCAACTTTTCTGACCGGATGGAGGGGAGTCGCCGCGCACGCAGAGACAAGGTAAGGGTTGCACCCAGGTAGCGGAAATGGGAGCGCTCGCGCGTGTGCTGTGAGACTCAAATAATTAAAATTTTAAGCGTGCGTGATCATAAGTTTGATGGCGCAGTACGAAAGTTTGGTCAACGCAGCGTAGAAAGTTTTGAGATAGCATAAAGCTATTGCCACTGAAAGCCGACAACTTGAAACAACGGAAAATTTAATGGGAGGATTTCGAAATGATTCAAATTTGTTAAAGAAAAGATGTTTCACGTTTTTTTTTGAGGAGTTGAGAATAGCCCCAGACATATTCTTGCGTTGTGAGCTGCATTGTTGGTACGTCTAACATATATATGAACGAGAAGCCAGGAAACCGGGGTATGCAATTTTTATTAGTCATGCCATAAGAAACCAACGCAGAGTGACACCAAGGACAACATAGTTGAAATTATCTGCAGTTTTTAATTGAAGTAAAGGAAGCGTAAATAAAGGGAAATGAAAGTGCGCGGATGAAAAAACAACAGGCCGCAAATGGGATACAAGCCGACGCCGTCGCATATATATATATATATATATATATATATATATAGGGGTTTTCTTCAAAGTTCAGCACGCTGGACCCGACGTAAAATACGCAGGAAAGAGACGACGAACTTTTTGGGAGACTTCTTTTTCTTACTTAACGTTTTCGGCTGGTGGACCAGCCTTCGTCAGAGTACAGTGAAGGCTGACGAAGGCTGACGAAGGCTGGTCCACCAGCCGAAAACGTTAAGTAAGAAAAAGAAGTCTCCCAAAAAGTTCGTCGTCTCTTTCCTGCGTATATATATATATATATATATATATATATATATATATATATATATATATATATATATATATTTAGTCATATCATAAGAAGCCAGCCAACAGTAACACCAAGGACATCACAGGGGAAATTGTGCTTAATAAATGAAATAAAGAAACGATAAATTAACGGAAATGAAAGTGGGTGCTGTCCTTGGTGTAACTGTTTGTTGGCTTCTTATGACGTGGATAAAAAAAATTGGGCCCCTCGGTTAACCCCCTTTCTTCTCGTTCTCTCTCTCTCTCTCTCTGTATATATATATATATATTTCAAAGCCATTTCAAAACCTGTATATGCACCCAGCTCACTGAAATACCAGTTGAGAAGCGCTTCAGAGGTATTTCATTTATTTCAGCAATGACCAATAGTGCAGACATTTTGTCAACAGCTGCCCAGCGCATGTACTAACAACTGCTGTAAAATGTCGACGTTAGCACGATTTGGGGAAATATTAGTAGGCACTAATACAAATTGGTAATGACGCTCTGGGAGCAATGGAGCGCAGCATGCGACATAGCGGAGTCAGGTTAGACAAAGAAGGAGCAATCGCTTCAATATGTTGGTATTCTGCTATTCTCAGAGCATGGCGTTACACGCAGGCACTGAGCATTGTGAAAGCAATTTTATTGAACCTTGTTTTTGAAAAAAATTATCGTGTCATTGTTGAGGTTATACTTTACCTATACACACATATAGACGTTTGTGGAATATGAACATTCTGTGAGTACACACCAAGGCGTTGACACAGTAAATGCACGCTACCAAAAACACAGCAGTGGAAATGTTGGTTAAGCTATACGAGAAAAAAAAAAAAACTCTCGAGGGAAATTCAATGCACCTAATTGCCGCTCACGGTTATATTGCACTCAGTTTTACAAACACGATATTAAGGAAGGACAGGACGTGGACGGACGAGGCTTGGCTTGCATCAGTCATCGCCAAGGCTTGCATCAGTCAAGCAATTGAAAAATCATGCCACCATGCTGTGAGGGAGAGCATCGATCTTCAAGTAAGCCGCTTAAGAAACAGTGGGTACCCGAACAGCATGGTGGTGCAAATCTGTGAAAACTTGTTGCCCGAAATCAGAGCCAACAGGAAAAGGCAGAAAACACAGAAAAAATTGAAAAAACGCGTGGTGTTGCCTTACACCCATGGCTTGTCACATTGGATAAAAAAGACAGCCCAACGCCATGATGTTCAAGTTCTGTTCTCCGCCCCGCAAAAACTAAAAGGCATGTGCAAGAAGGTGAACGCAGGATCCAAAGAGGCCAACCCTAGTGCTACGGTCTGTCAGACTAAGCACGCGAAAAAGTACGTGGAATGCGCTACTTCAGTTGTTTACCAAATCCCACTAGATTGCGGGAAAATATACATTGGGCAAACTGGACGTTGTCTAAACGATAGGTTACGGGAGCACAAATACACGTGCCAGCTTCTGACAGCACCTAGCAAATTGGCCGCACATTGCAAACAGTGCAAATGCTCCCCGCTAATAGAAAACACCACAGTCATTGGAACATCAAAAACAAAAACGGAGCGAGAAATATGGGAGGCGCTTGCGATAGCTAAAGAAAAAGAGACGTGCGTAAGCACTCCGTCCATCGCGCTTATCAAAGCTGAGGTCGAGTTTGCCAGGGCGAACGGGTGCATGTGAAGGATGTATGCCTGACCCAAACTATAATCACATGTCGTCACCTTGTCATATCTTTTTATATGTACCCCCCCCCCCCCCCGCATTATATCTCCTTGTATATAAGCTCGTTCTTTAACAGTATCAAACAGTTGGTAGTTTGCGCTTCGTCCGTCCACGTCCTGTCCTTCCTTAATATCGTGTTTGTAAAACTGAGTGCAATATAACCATGAACGATCACCAACTAGCCCCCTTCATTGCTTTACTAAACCTAATTACCGCGCCGAGCATGTGGCTCTCACCGATCAGAAAATGCAAAACCTCAAAGAAAGACAGCAAAAACATTTTGCAGATCCCACTTAATGTGAGATATGTATTATAAAAAGCATTTTTTCATGTACCTGGCTATTCAACATTGCTTGAGGTACCGCAAAACGATGCCAAGTGTACCGACCTGTTCCTGAAAATTTAGTAGTTGCGTGCGTGGGTCGAGTGCATGGGTCGCGAGACGACAGTGGCACAGCAGCAACCATGGTCTAGGCGGTCATATGACAGCAACGGCGTAAGTTTTCCGCCGGCCGTTCAACGCGGTACCATGGCATGGTGATTGTTGGAATTCACGTGGGTAGCGGACGAACGTAATCGAGATAAACACGGATTGTAACGTCATCATGCGGTCACTACTTGTTACGCAATTGTACGAACATACGGCGATTTCATGTGGTGTGTGAATTAAAACGACGATGGTATTTGTACTTCGCAGAAGAAGTGCTAAAACTTGATTGACTTGGGCGACCATGAAGTCTGTACAACCTCGCGCATGGTGTAAACTGCTGCTAGGCCGGTCTTGGCGATAGTGCCGCCTAACACTGCGCCTAAAAGCAGCGGCTGTCACGAGGAAAAAAGTCTACAAAATGGCGTGGGATGCACACGCCGAGTGTTTCGAAGAGCTGACTGCCTTTGAAACGCGAGAAGCATGCGTGCGAGTTGCGGTGACGTGTGAAGACAAGAGAGAAAATAGAGATGTGACGCTTCTCTGTGAGAAGGAAATGCCCACTGCACTTGAGCCAAAGGTGAGTGAGCAGGAGATGCACAGGCGGGCTACTCCTGCAGGAGTTTGGGAGACGGAACCACCTAGTGCACAGAAGCTTCTTAGAGTACCCATTGAAGACGTATGTGGCTGCACCAAAATACCTGCAACTATACCCGCCCTGCATCGTGCAGCAGTGTTACGCGGGAAGAAAGCGACTCAACAAACGGTCCTACACAATCACGTCGTCGCAGACCAGCAAGGTATTTGCGGAAGTACAGACGCTAGAGATCAAGGAGGCCTGGAGTTGGTACGGGGGAGGATTCGCCTCCACCTTGCCCGCCAGATCGCCGTGTACAGTAATTAGGCGAAATTTGTACTCGCAATGGTGCCGTCCCATTAACTTATTTCTGCAACGGTTAACGTATGTGGCCTGCGGTCCCGCCAGAAACAGGTGTGGCTACGCCGACTGCTGTTGAGCAGACACTTTGACTTTGTAGCCTTTCAAGAAACGAAAATTGATAGTGATGTGGAGACTGGGATGCCATTGAGGCAATTTCTCTTTGTATTTCATGCATTTGTGTCGCATGCTGTGGGCTTTTCGGTGAGCTGCTTTTTGTTTCTCAGAAAGGGTTTACCGTATTA
Source organism: Dermacentor variabilis (assembly GCF_050947875.1). Taxonomy (NCBI): domain Eukaryota; kingdom Metazoa; phylum Arthropoda; class Arachnida; order Ixodida; family Ixodidae; genus Dermacentor; species Dermacentor variabilis. The sequence continues at coordinate 121,713,852 of NC_134569.1, forward strand.
TGCTGTAGCATTTAATGTTGACAGTGGGGGGCGATATATACAATGCGATTTTATATTGCGCGGCTTGCCATGACGCCTTATCAGTGTATAAGCTTTTAACGATGAACCGCGACGCATTAACCTTATTTAGAACATAGCTAGCTGACTTGATTTTGACCGTAACGTTGTCTTCATGGGTCATTTTGATAGTGTGGGCAATTCAAGTGACCGTACTGGGCCTAGCCCTAGTGATAGGAGTGCTGAAGTGTTGTCTTTTATACTTGAGAAGGTTGGGAATATTGGCACATAGGCTTCGAGTAGCCTCCCCTTTTATACACGTGTGCTAGGTAGTAGCCATACACGACTTCATCGCATTTATCTTTCATAGATTCTTATATCCCCTCAAATGTCTTGTAAAGCAGAACCTATTTCTTTTTCAGATAACTGCATTGTTATCGCGTAGATTGGCAAATACATTCGTTCAAATTTCAAACCGAACTGGGCGCTCTGGAAACTTAACTCTTAACTTCTGAGTGATGGGGACTTTATTTCTCGTGGGCGGTTGGCGCTCGAAGTTTTCTTGCTGCTGATATGCCTTCATTCGCCTCTTAGGCTTCCAGCGAGCTTCTTCAGAGAAGCTCGCTCAACTGCGATTGAAATAAGATCTGTGAGATCGTTCTATAGAAAGTTTGAAGAAAATGCTTTACTGAAAAGCCGTTATAACCTTTATCACCTATGTAGAATGTGAGGCACTTGGCTCTTATGTGGCCGAAATTACTAATGCTAAACGTGTACTTCAGGAATATGACGCGATACGCAACAGAGGTACCCGTGTTCGATCGCGTAGTAATCGTTTTGGTTTCTGAGGAACTCACGTGTCGAAGTTTGCTTGATGAATACTGCAATGAAAAAAGCAGGCTGGTATGAAATATTTATTCCAACAGGTCTTTGGTCATTATTATAAATAAAATTATGTCAGAAATTGAGGTTTACTACAAGGCATTGTTTAATGACCCGTCTGATAAAAAATGATAATCAGGTAGCATGTGTTGTGTTATTTGTGACCCCTTTAACTGAAGAAGAGTGTGATGTAATTAGTGGTTCTTTCACTCAACAAGAAATAGGCTTCACTATTGACCAATTACCGATATCAAGGACGCCGGGTACGGGTGGCATCTTAGGCGAGTTTTATAAAGCTTTTAAATCCCTACTTTTCCTCCGCGTTACTCAAGATTTTCAGACTTGGGTCTAGTCCGGATACTCTTGCTTAATCATTAACTAGGAGACACACAGTTTTATTTCCAAAATACACCGACAGAGAGAAACTGCGGTCTGTTGAAGCCTACAGACCTATAACTCTGTCTAATGTAGACTATAAAATTTTTGCAGAGGTATTATCAAACACACTACAATTTGCAGTGTCGATTCATAATGGTTCTGATCAAACCTGCAGTCTGAAAGGTAACTGAATGCAAACAAACATACACATCGATCGTACAATAAAAAACACTGTTCAAGTTCTCATGACCAACTAACAATGCTTCAAGTATACTTAAGGCGTTTGATATGGTCCGTCATTCTTTTCTGTTTTCTCTTCTCGAGCATGCTAACTACGGCTCCGTTATATTTAAGGGTGCGAAACTGTGCTATATCAATTTTTCAACTCGTTTGATTGTTAATTGTCACCTGTTCAAACTTGTGTCCATTCGTTCTTCTGTGAATCAAGGTTGTCCCTAGTCAACATTGCCTCTTGCCCTTTACTTAGAACCAGTGTGTTTAAACGTAATTCGCTGTAGTAATATCGATGGTATCAGTGTTTACGGAACAGAGATAAATGTGCTGGCATATGCAGACGACCTGGCTTTATTTTGTACTGACAAGTCCAGTATCAGAACTGTGATGTCCAAGATAAAGGAATCCCGGCGACGGCGGCCGCGTTTGAACGGGGGCGAAATGCAAAAACAGCAGTGTACTTAGGTTTAGGTTCAGGCGGTCAAAGTTAATCCGGATTCCCCCACTACAGCGTGCCTCATAATCATATCGTGGTTTTAGCACTTGAAACACCATAATTTAATGTATTTTAAGATAGAGGAATTCGGCACCATTTATGGCGCACGGATGCGTTGTGCCAAAAGCTTGGGGCTGTGGCTTTGCTCATGGAACTTTAAGCCGACACAGTTTGCTCGTATTGAGTGGTTTTGTAAGCCTGGCCGTTCCATTGGATGCATATAAGTGAAGAACACATTGCGGGAGAGAACGTGTGCCAACCTTAATGCGTTATGCCCAAACTTTCTTTCCGCATATTCTCTCTATCTTTGGCAGACCTGAAGCGTGCAATAATTGTTTTTTTGCGACAAAACTCTTCTATGTGCCACAAATAATTCATTGTTCCAAGGTTTAAATTCAGCGGTTTCACCGAATCTTTGCATCCTTTATTTGGTCATTAGCTTGTGAGCCAATGAGGTGTGAGAATATTTTCAGACCAGTTAGTGCAGGTGGACATGGCCCGGTTCACCTTTATGTTAGACAATTAGAGCCTCGTTTCTTCTTTTTTTTTTTCGAGACTGTTCTCACCCAATACTTCGGGCGTTCTTGCAAATTAATCTCGTCAACGTTTTACCAAATTTAGCAATTTCGGCAAATTTTGCTCCACGGTATTCACGCTTGAAGTGCACCTCTCAGTGCGCTCTCTGGCAGCGAGTTTTCAAATGAATACTTACTCTCTGTTTCACAGGAAAATATCTATAAAGATCTAATTGATATGCTCTTTAAACCTCCGTTATACTGTACATCGACTGGCCTGGACATGCCTTGCTTGCACAAGTCTGTAGAATGCCTATTTCTCCATACCCCACAACATTATCCTACAAAGTGCACACTGAAAAGCTACCTGTTAAAGCCTAAATAAGTGGGCGAGGCATTTTTGTATCTTAGATTAACTGTTGTTTATTCAATGTACCGGAAACTATAGACCAATGATTCATTGACTGCAAGGACGCCATCTTGTTTTGGGACTTTCTCCAATGGATCCATTAAAAAAGATGTTGATGTAAATCCTCATGCGTTAAGATGTCTTATGCCACCTACATATTAAGATGTATCCTCTGACATGCAGCTTACGACGTTGCACAGTTTACGGAAAACTCGCATATTAGATTGGAATGCAGAGCCAATTGTATCTTTGCAGTCGCATTTAATTCAGATGGTTTCACAACTGAAATACTTTTATTATCAAAGAGCCTTCCAACGAGATATATATGATATATGTCCATTGTTGATGCAGTGTATCCTTTTGCCTCCCTTTTAGAGAAGTGTTCATTGTAATAATTGTACTGTGAACTGTATGTTTCGTGCTTGTACGATGCAGATATTTCCCACGATGAACAAAAGCGCATGCAGACTCACAAACGCTTATAAAGTGGCCGGGAACTACCACACCAGGATTATTCTTTGGCTACAATTCGACAGAAGCTCGGCGTACCCTTGAGTCATTTTGTATGTCTTCGTTGATTAGACGAGCAAGAAAACACGAACAAAAGCTGCTGACAAGCTGTAACTGTTTGCCATATATTCCATTCTTGTTACTGTACGTAGCTTTGTCATATCTGCGCGATCAACCGTTCACGTTATCGAGAGCCATTTTTTTTCTTCAATGTGGACTTATGTGAGAGTTTCTTTCTTCAGGTGTTCTGTCATTCACTTTCTGTCCAGACCAGAGAGACGTAGCGGAGCGCCGCCGTTGTAGAGCTCTGTATTCGGCAGGTTCGATAACCGCTGACCAACGACTAATCATCTACTTTTGATATGTCACATCCACACGTGACGCTAATAAATAATGTTACAAAAATTAAATTATAGGGTTTTACGTGCCAAAACCACTTTCTGATTATGAGGCACGCCGTAGTGGAGGACTCCGGAAATTTTGACCACCTGGGGTTCTTTAACGTGCACCTATATCTAAGTACACGGGTGTTTTCGCATTTCGCCCCCATCGAAATGCGGCCGCCTTGGCCGGGATTCGATCCCGCGACCTCGTGCTCAGCAGCCCAACACCAGATATATAATATTTAAACATTTACTTATAGCCACACATGGGCTCCGAACGTTTCTTTCTTGGAGTTTAGGTAGTGCTCTTGAAAGTAGCTTCTACGTTGTGGCCCTTCATTTTTTTTATTGCGATCCAACAGACTTTCAACCGTCGGCATCGCCGTCGCCGTGAAGTTCCGTAAAGTGCAAGGACGACAACACCGTCGCCGCGCGCCCTACGCTGTATGTGCGAGTGAAGGGGTGCGCTGGGAAACGACGATCGAGGCTCAATCTCGCCCGTTTGAAGGAGACTAAAGCGGACGGGAAGCGCACCGTCTCCCGTAGTGCGCCAACCTTGAGATGCACCTTGAGGGGGGAGGGGAGAGGAGGCGGAGGGAGGCGTTCTACTGCGGCTGCAACTGCACACCTCGAGAGCGATCTGCGTTGTTGCCAGAGACTCGGTGCGTCGGCGGCTCGTAGCTTTGTGCGTGCTGTGTGCTCCCTTTTTTTAAAGCGATAGACAGTGCTAATATCACTTTGATCATTGCTGCGGCCGCGTTTCCTCACGCCTGAGTGTTGACAGCGAGTTTCTAGCGTCTAGTCAGATGCGTTAGTGTTTGCTTGTGCATGCATGACTCCATGCTTGTTTAGTTAGTGTGCCTATGTTTACAAGTTTATACGGCCAATGAAACTGCTTTCCATACGTCATATCGCTGTCCACTAATTTGCTATCGCAATCGATGCTTCGCCTTTCGGGCGAAACTGCTACTTTTCTTTTCTGCCAGAATCTCTGACGTAAAGAAGCCTGCCGTTAGGGAAAGTGTTGTCTATTTTGAATTCACTGCGCTTAAAGCTAACTGTTGTGCATTGCATATTGGAAGTAAAATAAATTGCCAAACAAGACGCGATCGGCGATACACGCCAGTACTCTCTTTGTTAGTAAGCTTGCCAGTGGATCCACACACACGCACGCACGCACGCACACACACACACACACACACACACACACACACACACACACACACACACACACACACACACACACACACACACACACACACACACACACACACACACACACACACACACACACACACACACACACACACACACACACACACACACACACACACACACACACAGTCATCATCATCATCATCATCATCATCATCATCATCAGCCTGGTTACGCCCACTGCAGGGTAAAGGCCTTTGCCCTGCAGTGGGCGTAACCAGGCTGATGATGCTGATGATGAGGGTAAAGGCCTCTCCCATACTTCTCCAACTACCCCGCTCATGTACTAATTGTGGTCATGTTGTTCCTGCAAACTTAATCTCTTCCAGCCACCTAAATTTCTGCCGCCCCCTCCTACGCTGCCCTTCCCTTGAAATCCAGTCCGTAACCCTTAATGACCATCGGTTATATTCCCTCCTCATTACATGCCCTGCCCATGCCCCATTTCTTTTTCTTGATTTCAACAAAGATGTCATTAACTCGCGTTTGTTCCCTCACCCAGTCTGCTCTTTTCTTATCCCTTAACGTTACACCCATCATTCTTCTTTCCATAGCTCGTTGCGTCGTCCTCAATTTAAAGGGCCCCTGAAATGGTTCGGACGAATTTTGTAAACGCGTAGCGTACAGCTTAAGTAGAACATTCGCACCACAATTTAAGTGAAGCGTTACGTATTAATGGAGCTACAAGCGATTACAAGTTACTCTCCTCCCTAGGCATGCTTTTCCTCCTCAACTCGTTCGCCGAGCGATCGGGGCTACGCTCCGCCTTCACTGGCTCTGCGTCAATATGCGACGTCACATCGTCCGCTTCCGGTTGTTTTGGAGCCCGCCCTCGACAGCGAGAAACCTCTCCGTTAGCCGCTTGGCCGTCGACCCCAAGCGAAAGCTATCGAAGCAGCGTGCGTTGCAAGCATTCTGTCGTAGCGCCGAACGTGTCTGTTATTCCGGTAATCACACATTACCTGAATATTTCGACGAAACGGTGGAGGCATAAAGTCAAGCTGGTGAAGTAACTTTAGCGTAGACGTACGTGAGCTGCCTGATACGGGTGCCTGCCTCCACGGTCCAGCCACCCATTGGCGCAGAGCTTAACCGTCCAAAGAAAGAGCTAATATTGCTCTAACCAAGTGTAACATATTTTAAACATATATAAAAACAACGTGTTAACGATTACACCCCTGCGAAAAATTTACACCAGCAGCAAAGAAGAATATATTTTGTTGCTGCTACTGTGTGTGGTTGAGCTATACGCCACCAGGTAGCTGCACCGTGCAGACCACTCACATTTGCGCTTCTGTTCATGGCCAGGCCCTGTCCCCTTGCGCTTGCGTTTACCCTAATACCGGACTCGCGAAACGCTATTGCATTAGTAATCTTCCGGTGTAAAGTGACGGCCGCAATCGCACAAATCCTGGCGCCGATCGGATAGTGGCAGTCCGATGCGCTGCAGCCAGTCAGCTCGTGTACTGGCTTGCAGAGGGACACTATGTCGCAGCTTGACATATTGCCAGTCGCTACGTCTGCAGTCCACAACGCAACAAAGTCGAATCAAAGTGCTCGCGAAAAGACAAACCGATACTGACGGCGGAGCTCTCGTCAAAGACGGAGCACATTGTAACACAAGCAGACGACACTTGCTGTGTGCCGGAAGTGCTTAAGTGTACTGAAAAATTGTGCTTGTGCATTCTCTCTATGTTATTTTCTTTTTATAAAAACAAATTAACTAACATTCCCACTATTACGAACATCATTTGTTTAGCATAAAGTTTCAAAAATTATCGGTCACGCGCCCTGGTCAGCCAATCGGATAGCTCGCCCCACTGACGTCATATGGGTGATTTCGGTCATATGGGTAGGGGCGGCTTAAAATTACGCCGAGCAGTGTGCTGAGATCGGCAGCGATGTGCATTTTTAAAACCTTATAATAAATTACACGCTTTACGCAGAGCACTTAGATGTGTCAATTAATGATCAGAATGACCTACTCTAACGACTCAGTGCGTTTGTAGAAAATCGTCAAAATCGTTTCAGGGTCCCTTTAAGTAGAACCCTTTTCGTAAGCCTCCAGGTTTCTGCCCCGTACGTGAGTACTGGTAAGACACAGCTGTTATACGCTTTTCTCTTGAGGGATAATGGCAACCTGCTGTTCATGATCTGAGAATGCCTGCCAAACGCACCCCAGCCCATTCTTATTGTTCTGATTATTTCAGTCTCATGATCCGGATTCGTGGTCACTACCTGCCCTAAGTCGATGTGTTCCCCTACCACTTCCCATGCCTCGCTACCTATCGCAAACTGCTGTTCTCTTCCGAGACTGTTAAACATTACTTTAGTTTTCTGCAGATTAATTTTTAGACCCCACCTTTTTGCTTTGCCTCTCCAGGTCAGTGAGCAGGCGAGCAATTGGTCCCTTAGTTGGTAAGCAAGGCAATATCATCAGCGAATCGCAAGTTACTAAGGTATTCTCCATTAACTCTTAGCCCCAATTCTTTCCAGTCAAGCTCTCTGAATACCTCGTGTAAACACGCTGTGAATAGCATTGGAGAGATCGTATCTCCCTGCTGACGCCTTTCTTTATTAGAAATTTGTTGCTTTCTTTATGGAGGACTACGGTGGCTGTGGAGTCGCTATAGATATCTTTCAGTATCTTTACATATGGCTCGTCTACACCCTGATTCCGTAATGCCTCCTTGAATGCTGAAGTTTCGACTGAAACAAACGCTTTCTCGTAATCAATGAAAGCTATATATATGGGTTAGTTATATTCCTCACATCTCTCTATCACCTGAGTGATAGTGTGAATATGGTCTATTGTTGAGTAGCCTTTACGGAATCTTGCCTGGTCCTTTGGTTGACAAGTCTAATGTGTTCCTGATTCTGTTTGCGATTACCTTAGCAAATCTTTGTAGGTAACGGACAGTAAGCTGATCGGTCTATAATTTTTGAAGTCTTTGGCGTCCTCTTTCTTATGGATTAGGATTATGTTAGCGTTCTTCCAGGATTCTGGTACGCTCGAAGTCATGAGGCATTGTGTATAAGGGTGGCCAGTTTTTCTAGAACAATCTGCCCCCACAAATCTGCTGTTACCTGATGCTCCCCAGCTGCGTTGCCCCTTTGCATAGCTCCCAAAGCTTTCTTTACTTCTTCCAGCGTTACTTGTGGGATTTCAAATTTCTGTGGACTATTTTCTCTTCCATTATCGTCGTGGGTGCCACTGGTACTGTATAAATCTCTATAGAACTCCTCAGCCACTTGAGCTATCTCATCCATATTAGTAATGCTATTGCCGGCTTTGTCTCTTGACCCATATATCTCCATTCTTGCCTATTCCTAGTTTCTTCTTCACTACTTTTAGGCTTCCTCCGTTCCGGAGAGCATGTTCAATTCTATCCATATTATACATCCTTATGTCAGCTGCCTTACACTTGTTGATTAACTTCGAAAGGTCTGCCAGTTATATTCTAGCTGTAGCGTTAGAGACTTTCATACATTGGCGTTTCTTGATCAGATCTTTCGTTTCCTGCGATAGCTTACTGGTATTCTGTCTAATCGAGTTACCACCGATTTCTATTGCACACTCCTTAATGATGCCCATAAGATTATGTTCATTGCTTCAACACTAAGGTCCTCTTCCCGAGTTAAGACCGAATACCTGTTGTGTAGCTTGATCCAGAATTCCTCTATATTTCCTCTTACCGCTAATTCATTGATCGGCTTCTTATGCACCAGTGTCTTCCGTTCCCTTCTCATGTCTAGGCTAATACGAGTTCTTACCATCCTATGGTCACTGCAGCGCACCTTGCCGAGCACGTCCACATCTTGTATGATGCCAGAGTTAATGTAGAGTATAAGGTCTATTTCATTTCTAGTCTCTCATACGGGCTCCTCCACGTCCACTTTCAGCAGTCCCGCTTGCGGAAGAAGGTATTCATTATCCGCATATCGTTCTGTTCTGCAAAGTCTACTAATAACTCTCCCCTGCTATTTCTAGTGCCCATGCCATATTCTCCCTCTGACTTGTCTTCAGCCTGCTTCTTGCCTACCCTGGCATTGAATTCGCCCATCAGTATAGTGTGTTTTGTTTGGACTTTACCCATCGCCAATTTCGCGATATATTGAGTGTTGCGTTTCGCCTGCGACACGTGGTTTTGCCGGCGCGACTGCGGCGGGGCGGCAGACATTTTGGCCCGATCGTCGTCGCCGCAACGCTCCCCGCCAGGTGTTTCCAGGCGCGACTGCGGCGATGCGACCGCAAAGGATCACCCTCTCCTTCCAGTCATTGTGCCTGAACCAGGCGATGCGACAGCAGGGGCACCCTCTCCTTCCAGTCATTGTGCCCGACCGGCAGCGCTACGACAGTGTGCGTCACCATTAGCCCATTGTACATTCACGTGCTCGTCTATTAAGGGGTTCCTTCTTGCCCTCAACTGCGAGAGTATAAAAACAGCTGCCCCCGGACGCCAAAAGGAGGGCTCCGATTTCTTCTGTTGAGTAAAGTGCTCTCCCGTCTCTCTACTTCGGTCAACCTGACCGCCAACTCTTTGCGATGTTAAAATAAACAAGTTGTTTTGTTGTTACCAGTCGACTCATGCTTTGCCGGGACCTTCGGATGCTTCCAGTTGTACCCCAGGCCGCCAGGCCAACGCTACCCTTGGGGCTTGCGACCCAGGTACAACCACGGGCGTCAGCGCCGAGTTCCCAACCGATCGCACCAGCGGTGCGATCAAAACATCTGGTTGGCAGCGGTGAGATCGCCTCCGACTTCAAACATCTGGTTGGCAGCGGTGAGATCGCCTCCGACTTCAATCAACTGTCTGCCAGCGGTGAGATCGCGACAACGGAGGCCAGCAGCGAAGAGATGCAGTTGACTGTATGCTGAGCAGCTCATCGACGATCCGGGAGCAGTGCAACGAGCCCTGTGTGATGACTGGTTGCCTGCAGCGGAACGACTGCGCTGGACTCTTGGCTGCGAGGTTTGGTGAGTGCGGGACTTTCTTCTTCTGAGCTTTGCCAGGCTTTTGTTAGTGTCAGAAACAGAGCTGGTAATTGTGGTTGTCGTTGCTGCCGGGTTAGTTTGCGGCAAGACAATAGTAAGCAGTAGAGAAAGCAGCATTCAGAGCAGCCATGGATTTGAAGTCGTTGCGCAAACCGAAATTGTTAGAGCTTGCAAGAGAGTTGGGTCTGGATGTCTCAGACAAACTAAGAAAACCTGAACTGCTAAAGGCTATTCTTGAGTTAGAGGCTGAGGATGACGAGCTGTCGGAATGCCTTGAGACCATTGAAGAGAGGGAGACTGCAAAAAGACAGGAGCGCGAACTTAAAGAGCAAAAAGAAAAAGAAGAGCGCGAACTTAAAGAACAAAAAGAAAAACAAGAGCGTGACCATCAACACGCTTTGGAAATGAAGCGTCTTGAGGTAGAGATGGAACGCGCTCGTAATGGAAGTCAGGCACACGGTGCAGGAGAACGCGTATTGTTCAAAATGACTGACCTGATGCGGCCGTTTAAGCTTGGAGAGGACATTGGTTTGTTCCTGGTTAACTTTGAGCGAACGTGCGAGAAGCAGGGGTTCTCTCGGGAAACGTGGCCACAGCGCTTGCTCACTTTGTTACCCGGCGAGGCGGCCGACGTAGTCGCTCGCTTGGATAGAGAGGAGGCAGAGGACTTCGACACAGTGAAATCGAGTCTGCTAAAAAAGTACCGGCTGTCTGCGGAGGCGTTCCGTCGGAAGTTTCGGGAAAATGAGAAAGGCAGAAGTGAGTCATATACAGAGTTTGCGTATAGGCTTATGTCGAACATGCAGGAGTGGCTCAAAGAAGAGAAAGCGTTTGGTGACCACGATAAAGTTCTGCAGTGTTTCGGGCTAGAACAGTTTTATAGTCGGTTACCGGAGAACGTGCGGTACTGGGTCTTGGATAGGCCAGACGTTTGTACGGTGGCTAAAGCCGCTGAGCTAGCCGAGGAGTTTGTGACGCGTCGAGCTCGCGGAGCTAAGGACGGTCAAAAGGGTGAATTTGGCTCGAAGTTTGAGAGGCCGAGGTTCACGCCCATGAGATTAAAGGGGAACACGCGTAGTGCGGATGCGAGTGGAAGCAGTGCGACCGAACCTAAGGAGACGGCGGCAGCCGAAGCCGAACGCAGAAAGCGGTTCGAGATGAGGCGAGCGGGCGTTTGTTATACGTGCCAGAAGCCGGGTCACTTTTCGGCGCAGTGTCCGGAAACAACACCAAAAGTTGTGTTTTTTTCATTAGGCAGCACTGACGAGAACATGAAGCTTCTCGAGCCTTACATGCGAGACCTCCTCGTGAACGGGAAAGAGTGCCGAGTGCTTCGCGATTCCGCAGCTACGATGGATGTAGTTCACCCGTCTTATGTAGAACCCCATATGTTCACGGGCGAGTGCGCGTGGATCAAGCAAGCCGTGGAAGCTCATAGCGTGTGTCTGCCAGTAGCAAAAGTGCTTATTGAAGGACCTTTCGGAGCGCTTGAGACGGAGGCGGCAGTATCATCTATGCTGCCACCCCAGTACCCGTACCTATTTTCAAACAGGTCCGATCACCTCCTGCGCGAGAAGGGGCTTTTGTTTGGTGAAGCTAGTGTTCAGGCCTTAACCAGGTCGAAGGTTCGGGAGCTCGCTGCAAAGGCGGTAGTTGCGGGGCCGACGTTATCAAACAACGAAAAAGGGTCAGAGGCGCAGCAAGCTGATATTCAGAGCACGCCCGAACTGAATAAACTTGAGTCTGTAACGTTAAAGGCGCCAGATACTGGAGAGGAAACGCCCGACACGGGAAAGTTAGAAGAGCTATCTACTGATTTGCTCATCGCGCCTACGTCAGACGGACTTGATAGGTTGCTAAAAGTCAGCCGGTCGGCTTTGATAGCCGAGCAAAAAAAGGATGGCAGCCTGGAAAACGTGCGCTGCAATGTCAAAGAAGGTATCGCCAGGAAAACTGCGCGTTTTGTGGAAAGAGGTGGAGTCCTGTACCGGAAGTATCTAGACCGCCGAGGAGTGGAGTTCGATCAGCTGATCGTGCCTCAATGCTATCGTCAGGATCTGTTGCGCTTGTCACACGGGGTTTCGTGGTCCGGACACCTAGGAGTTAAGAAAACTAAGGACCGTCTCTTGCAAGAGTACTATTGGCCAGGGTGTTTTCGGGACGCAGACCATTTCGTGAGGACATGTGACACTTGTCAGCGGGTGGGCAAACCCGGGGACAAATCAAGGGCGCCGTTGAAATTGGTACCTATCATAACGGAGCCTTTTAGACGGCTCGTTATTGATACAGTGGGACCTCTGCCGGTAACAGCCACGGGGTACAGACACATTTTGACTGTGATCTGCCCAGCGACAAAGTTCCCTGAAGCAGTGCCGCTTAAAGAACTCAGCTCAGTTGAGATAGTCAATGCACTACTGTCCATATTTGCGCGAGTTGGTTTTCCTGCGGAAATCCAATCAGATCAGGGCACAGTGTTTACTAGCGCTTTGACGACAACTTTTCTCGAAAGGTGTGGGGTAAAGCTGTTACACAGCTCAGTGTACCACCCACAGTCGAATTCCGTTGAGAAGCTCCACTCCGTCATGAAGCGCGTGTTGAGAGCGTTGTGTTTTGAACATCGAACTGACTGGGAGCTGTGTCTGCCTGGGGTGATGTTTGCTTTAAGGACCGCGCCGCATGCAGCTACGGGGTTTTCGCCAGCTGAACTGGTGTACGGTCGCTCGCTTCGATCTCCGCTTCGCATGCTTCGAGAATCGTGGGAAGGTAGGGGCGACGACCCAGTCGTGGTGGAGTACGTACTTAAGCTCCTCGAACGCTTAAGAAGGGCACAGGAGTTGTCAGGTGAAGCAATGACAAAGGCCCAGCAGAGGGCCAAGGTTTATTATGATCGGACAGCCAGGGCCCGTCGTTTTGAGGTGGGCGATGAGGTCATGATATTGCGCACATCGCTAAACAACAAACTAGACGTGCAGTGGGAGGGCCCAGCACGAATTGTTCAGAAACTGTCGGACGTTAACTACGTGGTAAGTCTGCCAGGAAAGCGGAAAGCACAGCAAGTTTACCACTGTAATCTGCTCAAACCTTATAGACAAAGGGAAGCAGTGGTGTGCATGATGGTAAACGTTCCTGAAGAGCTTCCGGTCGAGCTTCCGGGACTAGGCTCAGTGACGAACAGGGAAGACACCGGTCAAGTCATTAGTGACCTTATCAGTAAAGCACCGCTGTCGCCCGAGCAGAAAACCGAACTACACCAGCTATTACAAGAGTTTCAAGGTCTGTTCTCTGAGAGGCCTGGTAGGACTTCTGTACTTACTCATGATATAGAACTTACCTCCCCAGAGCCCGTACGATCCAAGGCGTATCGGGTGTCACCCCGCCAGAGCGATATTATGGAGGCTGAGGTAAAGAAAATGCTACAGCTCGGTGTTATTGAGGCAGGTGAGAGTGATTATACCTCCCCTTTGATTTTAGTTGAGGTACCGGGCAAGGAACCTCGTCCTTGCGTCGACTACCGCAGGCTTAATTCCATCACTAAGGATCAAATTTATCCGATCCCTAACATCGAGGAGCGCCTTGAGAAAGTTAGTAGCGCTCAGTTTATTTCCACCCTAGATCTTGTCAGGGGTTATTGGCAGGTTCCACTTACAGAAGAGGCTAGTAGGTATGCGGCGTTCATTTCACCAATGGGAACATTCCGTCCTAAAGTGTTGAGTTTTGGTTTGAAGAACGCGCCATACTGTTTTTCAAGCCTCATGGATAAAGTGTTGCGGGGACAGCAAGAATTCGCTTTACCGTATCTAGACGACGTAGCGATATTCTCCGCATCCTGGTCTGAGCATATGGCACACTTGCGGGCAGTGCTAACCCGCCTGCGCGAAGCGGGCTTGACAGTCAAGGCTCCTAAGTGCCAGTTAGCACAGGCCGAGGTTGTCTACCTCGGTCACGTGATTGGTCAGGGTCGTCGCCGCCCCTCTGAAATAAATGTGGCCGCTGTGCGAGACTTTCCGCAACCGCGCACCAAGACCGATATTCGGTCGTTCTTGGGTGTCGCCGGCTACTATCAGAGGTACATCCCTAGGTACTCTGATATCGCGGCTCCCCTGACGGATGCTCTAAGAAAGACAGAGCCTCAAACAGTCGTCTGGGACGAGACAAAGGAAAGAGCTTTTAGCGCCCTAAAGAGTGCCCTAACAAACCAGCCTGTGCTACGATCGCCAGACTATACAAAAGGGTTCATTGTTCAGTGCGATGCTAGTGAGCGAGGCATGGGCGTTGTACTGTGCCAACGGGAAAAGGGAGAAGTAGAACACCCCGTCCTGTATGCTAGTCGTAAGCTGACCAGTCGTGAGCAGGCGTATAGCGCCACCGAGAAAGAGTGTGCATGTCTCGTGTGGGCCGTTCAGAAATTGTCATGCTATCTAGCCGGCTCGAGGTTTATCATTGAGACGGATCACTGCCCTCTCCAATGGCTGCAGACCATCTCTCCCAAAAATGGCCGCCTCCTGCGCTGGAGCCTCGCTTTACAACAATATTCCTTTGAGGTGCGTTACAAAAAGGGGAGTCTCAACGGTAACGCCGATGGCTTAAGTCGAAGCCCCTAACGTAGGAATCAGCCTCAAAATTGTTTGTTACTGATGTTTTTCTTCCTGAGGCAGGATTTTTTTTAACATATTGCTTTTGTTTAGTGTTTCAAAGTGATGATATGCTTTCTAGTGCAATTTTTCAATTTGTGGACGCGTTCTGAGTGATGCTAGACTACTGTAAGGAACTAGGCAGTGGTATAAAAAGGGGAAAGAGCCTGGCAGGGCTTAGTGAGGGTTGTGCCGTGCTTGCTGACTGAGCGGTTGAGTTTCAGCGTAGTTCTAACGCTTGCCGGGAACGAGAACAAAAATGTGAACTCTCCCGAAGTCACTTTGCAGTGTCCCGTGCGAACCTGAACGAGAGAACGAGGCCTTCTCTGTGCGCTGCGCTCAAAAAAACGTCGAGGGACGCCCGACTTCGGTTATGAGCATCATCGAGCGACATCCCTCCGGACAGCGGATGCAGTCCCCTGTCCATCGGGATCTCCTTCCCCCGGCGGGGCGGTCTGTTGCGTTTCGCCTGCGACACGTGGTTTTGCCGGCGCGACTGCGGCGGGGCGGCAGACATTTTGGCCCGATCGTCGTCGCCGCAACGCTCCCCGCCAGGTGTTTCCAGGCGCGACTGCGGCGATGCGACCGCAAAGGATCACCCTCTCCTTCCAGTCATTGTGCCTGAACCAGGCGATGCGACAGCAGGGGCACCCTCTCCTTCCAGTCATTGTGCCCGACCGGCAGCGCTACGACAGTGTGCGTCACCATTAGCCCATTGTACATTCACGTGCTCGTCTATTAAGGGGTTCCTTCTTGCCCTCAACTGCGAGAGTATAAAAACAGCTGCCCCCGGACGCCAAAAGGAGGGCTCCGATTTCTTCTGTTGAGTAAAGTGCTCTCCCGTCTCTCTACTTCGGTCAACCTGACCGCCAACTCTTTGCGATGTTAAAATAAACAAGTTGTTTTGTTGTTACCAGTCGACTCATGCTTTGCCGGGACCTTCGGATGCTTCCAGTTGTACCCCAGGCCGCCAGGCCAACGCTACCCTTGGGGCTTGCGACCCAGGTACAACCACGGGCGTCAGCGCCGAGTTCCCAACAGATCGTACCAGCGGTGCGATCCAAACATGAGGTAATGAATTTGAGACCAAAATCGCCGCACCGACTGGCAGTGGGCCAGTGCCGCAACGCCATCGGAGACGCAGGGGCAGTATAAGAACTCTGGCATCATGAGCGGCAACGGAGTCACCTGTGGAAGACGGCGATGACCACGAACGCGCGAGCAGTTGCATGAGCAATTGCTGATGATGATAAGTTTTGCACGCATTCATAAAAATTTGACGAAATTTGAGGTCATGCAGACGCTATGCTTGTGTTTTGGGAATTTTCTGAAGACGCGTTTTCGTTTTGTTTCAAGGATCCTTGAACATGACATAGTTGCCCTTCAGACACAAAAAATTGAGCTAACTTTTCGTGGATGATCGCCACTGAAGATTACACGCCATGAATTTACACACCTGGGAAAATAGCCTTCACATCCCCTTCGTGATACTTTCGACAGCCGGATTTGTGCTTACGTTGAAGGCTGACCATTTTTCGCTGGCTCTGCAGTAGCTGAAGTTGCTGCTATTGCTTAATGTACTGAGACAACGTGCGCATATGTAAATACTATTTGAATTCGTTGATCTGCCCGGCGGTTGATGTTGTCAACTTAGCTAAACAGGTCGTAAGTAAATTAAGTACTTCAAACAAAAGGACTACAATGGCAGGAGGGCTTCCCTGGACGAAAAGCTCTGACCTAGTATAGAACGAACTGGCGTTATGGCTGGTATCTATTCAACAAGATGCATATCTACTCTCTGTTAAACAGTTCTCCTCAACATACACTGCTAAACAATTCTAAACAAGTTGTCATTGAGGGCTACCGTACCGACAAGAGCATAATAATCGTACGGTAATGGTACGGAAAGATTGTTGAAAATGTGCTGCACGCCTAAGGATGTGTCATTGTTATTACTTGCTTGCGCAGTAGCAACTTCTAGCTTATGACACCGCTTGTGGCCTAGCAGACTATCCCATCTGTGAGAACAGCGACTGTAAACTATTCTTGCTTTGAAGACGGTATGGTAGACTAAAACTATTTGAACATTTTTTTTTCAGACAGTGGCTCTCGCAAGCATGGTGTTTGCAAAAAAAAAGGAAAAGGTTGACTTTGGGCATCAAGGGTTCTCTTACGGGTGTAATTTCCTTGCAGTGCGTTTTAAGAACAAAGGGCAATGCTGGGGTTGACATTTAGTTTTATGCAAAGAGTTTTAATTGAGTTTGATCAGCAGTCTTTCTTTTTTCAACAGAGAAAAAGAGACGTTGGTCGCGACATTTCGAGAACAATCGTGAACCACTCTCTATTAAACTTAGAAACATGACGCCGACGAGAGGACGGAAGAGAGAGCCCTGATGACTAATCTTTTTATACCCACTTATTACATTACGCTCCGTGTCGAAGAGCACGCTTCACTGGGTCAAGCAAAAAGTGCTATATGAAGAAAAAAAAGCAAGGCCGTTCTTTCTGGGAAACGGAAAATAATCTTGTCGCAGGCAAACGAATGAAATTCGAGCTGCTGTAGTCAGCTAAAGACGTATAATTTAAAAGCAAAAGCAAAAAATAGAAAAAAAGGAATATGACAAATAGTATAACACTGAGGCCAACAAATTGTAATAATTCCTTTAAATGTGAGCAATTGTTTGCAATGTCCAAGCCACATTTCTGAAATCATAGCAAATTTTGAGGAAGTTATCTAGAAAAGAGGTGAAGGACAAATTCTCATGGCTACCAGTGGACAAACTTCTTTCGCAATTTTGATAACATGCACAAAGTTTACGAATATAGAGTGATGATTATTATTTTATTTTTGTTGTCTGCAAAAGCTTGAACTTGATCAAAAGGTCACTTCTGAGGTCCCAATGTCTCACTCTAACTGAAACAGCGCTGCACGAATTCCTTACATTAGCCCTACGTGTTCAATTTCGGGAAATAGCTTTAGTCGTGGTCGTTGCTATGCGTTTTGTTTTCATGGGAGCATCAAAATTTTGCGAGACTTCCGCTATTAGTATCGCATACTCCTGGATGACTTCGTCGTAGCTATAAAAAAAAAAAGTCAGGCACCACATCTGAAACACGCAAGTGAAAAAGAAAGTGTGTCAGCCTCGTCTCTTTTAATGCGATTGGCATTCCTTGCTTATATCAAGAATTTTGTGTCTGTCCGTCTGTTCGTCCGTCCGTCCGTCCTCCTTGCGCCGTTTTTCAATAAAAAAAAAAATGCTTCGAAAATTTCTTCAGAGCAACGCGGTGAAAATTTCAACGAGTCCCTCGAGCACAGTATCACGACGCTGTAGCACTGCTTCACGAATGCCCGCAGGCAGCGAGATAGTAATACTAAATTTAAAGTGGCTGTTATTTAATACCCCATTTACTTCTCATGCAAATTATTGCAATGCTATGTGGAGAACAACGTCTCAGAAATGTTCAGACATTCTCTTTCTTACAAAAGAAAGCACTGCGCCACAGCCCTCGGCTTTCTACGTTCGTCATAACAAGTGCGTTATTTTCCTCGTGAGATCCTACTTCCTTCAGGGTCTTTATCAATATAACCTCGCCGTGAAATGTAAATATAGCATAAAATGAAGCTATCCAGGAATTTATGTGTGTAAGCTAACCAAGCCTCACTTCCTGAAATACAGCATTCAGGAGCGGGACTTCTGAGCCGTGTCTTTTTCGTGAATTAATCGTGGAAAAGATAGGCTGCAGTGCCAACGGCCTGTAGTACTTGACAACCTCAGAAAAGCGAACATAGATATAAAGGTATTCACTCCAAAGTTCGAGCATATGATTGATTGCGTGATTGTGAATAAAAATGAATGTGTGTCGTATTTATGTCAGCGTTCCTTGTTTGCTTGTAAGATTGGGAGAAATGAATTGCTTTTTCTGCAAAGTGTACGTTTATACATACTTTCATATGTGTCTGGAAAGATGGTTCGCAATAACCTAATTGTGTGTGATCGCGTTAGATAGGAACTGAGTGCTTAGGAATAAATTAAATATTTTGGTTGAGGTGCATACCGTTGAGATGTTGTTTACATGTATACACATGCCGTAATACGCATTTTTGTCAGCGTATTTATACATGACCCACATAATTCGAAATATTTGCTGCCAATTACAATAGGGGCAAGTGCCTTTGTCAAGCAGCGGCCTTTTGCCCTTTTTCCTGGCATTTTACTTTTTGTAATTATTGAAAGCTGACATAAAGGAATGGACTGAAATTATCAGTGTTAGCACTCACCTGAGCACCATCGGCGCATTCTCGGAGGCCGTGCAAATGTAGGGGGACATTGCGCGCCCACCTCTAGAAGACCCAGGCGTCCAGATGGAATAGGGAGCGAATACGCGTGCGCGACTCATGTGCAGGCTCCAGAAGAGGAAGGCGCGAGGGAGTAGCCTGGCTGCAGTACAAGACTTATACATAACGTGTTTCAACGGTAGAAATACGGTGTGTGGCTTGAACACTGCTTGAACATTAATCGCATTAACGTCGGCTGTTATCATGAGACGGGTTCAGGAATTTAGTTTACTTTTGATTATGGACAACAACAATTCATTCGTCCTTTGCTTGCAGTTGATTAATTGAGACTTGTTATGCCGCTGTTCAAAAAGTAGTTCATGCAAAATTTTAGTAATTGTTTATTATAAAGGTGGGAAAAATGACAAGGTAGGCTTATTTAGGGCCGGCTATCCCTAAATCACAACCGCGCTACTCAGGAAATTGTAATAAAGAAATAGAAGAATGAAGAAAGAAATGAACACGTACTAAAATCACGAACGCAGGTCACAAGCACAGAAATAGTGTCATTGTGCGGGAATTATCACCAGCAGCCTGCTCAAGTATCCGAGGCAGTCATTCATGTATTAACAAATCCTTTCGTTTGTTCCTATTCATACAATCTGTTCAATGTACAATAGGATACATGCAGTAAAAGCTATTCATAAACTTTCGCTAATATTTCTAAGTTTCAAGAATGCTAGAAGGGATTTCGTTGCACCCTATGTCCAGGCGTTACTTCTCCACGAGCCAAAAATAAGGGCTGCGTTGCAAGATACTGCTAAGAATCTCTGGATCTGGACAGGCCGCCACTGGAAACTGAGCCTGGCAACGTTTAGCACGCCAACCTTCTCGAGTGGGGCTAGCTTAGCAGGGCTCGTTGATAATAACGAGGCCTGGCATAATATCCCAGGCATTGCCTGGGATATTATTGGCCTTAGGAAAGTTAGAAGAACTGGTGAGGTTTATACAGTGCTGACTAACGGCCAACTACTCTGCTACATAGATTTTCCAGATAAGAGAGAATATAGGATAGGATTTGTAATTCACAAGGACATAGCGGGCAGCATTGATAATTTCTACAGCATTAATGAGAGGGCAGCAGTCGTCGTAATAAAGCTAAATGGGAGATATAGATGCAATAGAACAGTTTTATGAAGATGGTTGGATTGGTGATGAGAAAGGTGCAAACACAGTATACTACAGTCATGGGTGTCTTCAACAGTGGGATAAAATCACTCTGGGGAAAAAGAAATCAGCAACTATCACATGGATTCCAAGAATAGTAGCGGAGAGATGTTGCTAGAATTTGTGGAAAGGAATACTCTCTGAATAATAAATACCTTCTTCAGGAAACGCAGTAACAGAAAGTGGACCCTCAAAAGCCGTAGCGGAGAAACAAGAAATGAAATAGAGATTGTACTCTCTACCGATCCCAGCATAGTGAAGGATATAAATGTTAGGTAACGCGAAGGTTAGTGATCGTAAATTGGCGTGGTCCAGGATTGTATTCAATTTGAAAAGAGAAACAGAAAAATTTGTCAAGAAGAAACATGCCAACTTCAACGCAGTAAGGATAACTGCAGACAGGTTCAGGCTAGTAGATCCAAAAAAATATGCAGCTTTAGAACAGGAAGAACATAACATAAATAAAACCGTAACTAGGCCTATTTCAGAAACAACAATTGAAGTACGAGGTAAGGCACCGAGACAACGAGTAGGTAAGTTCTCCCAAGTACAATAAAGACTCAATAAAAATGGCAAGGCATAAAAGTGTCTGACTCAAGACATCAGGTAGAATTCGCTGAACTGTCAAAGCTGATAAACAAGCATAAAGCAAGCGATATTGCAAAACTTTTAGGAAGGTCAGAAAGACTGAGGAAGAAGTAAAATATACCGGCAGCAGGAAATCAGTGAGAAGAAAGCTTGGGATAGGGCCAGATTTTTGAAGTGAGAGATAAGCAGGCTAATGTCATCAGCAATTTCCAATATGTAGTAAATGCAGCAGGTTAATTCTGTACTGGCATTTAGAGTACCCAGAACAGCCACGCAAACTTCATTGGAAGTAGTCATGAACAGGATAGGGAGGATCCTTTTATAACTAGCGATGAAGATAGAATACAACGGCCCTGCAGGGCATGTCCCAGGAAAAAGCGGCAGGAAAAGATGGAATAACAGTCGCGTTAATAAAGAATGGAGGAAATAATACGATTGAAGAGCTTTCGGCGCTTTATACAATATGCTTCACAATTTGAAGTGTACCAGAGAGCTAGAAGAATGCCAACACAATACTAATCCATGTGAAAGGACGCGTTAAATTACTGATGAAATATAGGCCCATTTTCTTGCTTTCAGTATTGTGTAAAATATTTACCAAGATAATTTACAATAAAATCCGACCAGCACTTGACTTCAGTCAACCAAGAGAACAGGCTGGCTTTAGGAAGGGATATTCTGCAATCGATCACGTCCATGTCATCAATAAGGTAACTGAGAAATCTGCGGAGTACAACTAACACCTCTATGTGGCCTTCATAGATTATGAAATGTCATTTGATTTACTAGAGATACCAGCCGTCATAGAGGCATTGTGTAATCGAAGAGTACATGGTACATACGTGAATATATTGGGAAATATCTACAAAGATTACACAGCTACGTTGTTCTCCACAAGAAAAGTTGAAGATTACGCATTAGGAAAGGAATCAGGCGAGGTGACACAATCTGTATAATGCTATTCGCTGTATGCCTAAAAGAAGTATTCAAACTATTAGACTGGGAATGCCTAAGAGTGAGGATCAACGGCAAATATTTCAACAAACTTTCGTTTGCAGATGATATTCTCCTGTTCAGAAACACTGGGTATGATTTCCAATAAATGATTGCGGACCTTAGTTGACTAAGTGTAAGATCAGAGTTGAAGATTATTATGCAAAAGACAAAGATCATGTTCCATAGTCAATCAACCTCTAGAGTCCGTACAGGAGTTAGTTCGTCTAGGGTTATTACTCGCAGGGGACCGTTATTATAAGATAGAAATTTAGAGGAGGATAAATATCGGTTGGAGTGCCTAGGGCAGACATTACCAAATCTTGTCTGGGAACTTACTGGTGTCGTTGAAAGGAAAAGCGTGCAATCATTGCATTCTACCCGTTCTAACATAAGGGGCAGAAACTTGTAGGTTAACTAAAAATCTCGAGAACAAGTTAAGGACCACGGAAGGAGCGATGTAACGAAAAATGTTTGGCGTAACGTTAAGAAACAGGAAATTAAACGGCCTTAATCAGAGCTAAAACCGGGATAGCAGATGTTCTAGTTGACATTAAGAAAAAGAAATGGAGCTGGGCAGGTCATATAATGCGTAGGGCAGATAACAGGAGGGCGATTAGAGGTACAGAATGAGTGCGAAGAGAAGGAAAGCGTTGTCGACAGAAAGTTAGGGTGGGTGATTAAATTAGGAAATTTGCAGGCGCAAGTTGGAATCAACTAGCGCGAGGCAGGGGGCATTAGAGACAAATGGGAGAGGCATTCGTCCTGCAGTGGACAGAAATATTAGGCTGATGATGATATGAGAAGACTCACTGACGAAATTTGCACACCAATGGGATATTTTATTGGTGTGACTGTGCCATCGCTGTAGACATGATAGTGAGTTCTGTAGCAGTTCAAAAACAAAATATGTCAGCACAGACCGAGAAGCTTTTTGTTTGCTGTCGAATCCAGGTACTGATGTCACAATCGAAGAGGAAGGAAGCTTACACGGTGGTTTTGTAGGCGCAGAAAGATTCTGAAAGATCGGCGGGAGTGGAGTGCAGGAGCTGCATAGCAACTTGAAGCAAACGGATGAACTGGCATTCTGGAATCAAAGCCCACGCGTGCATAACGTCCTTGCAGCAGGAACATGGAAACAGAAGGCGTCTGCTTTTGGCGAGGGTTTCTAAACAGTCGATGTGTTTTTCAGCCGGGCCTGGACGCTCCCTCAGTACTTATGCTTGCACGTTTGTTTGTCTATTTGTGTAAGATTATGTGTACTAAGTATGTGGGCATTCAGAAATTTAACATAAAAGACAAATAGAAGAGAATTTAGAACTATGCAAGTCATAGTTCATAACACAAAATAATAAAGATGGCGTATGTTTGAAAATTGCAGTTTTGCACAGTCGCGCAGGGCTTGAATAAAAATGACACAAAAGAACAAACAGGATAAGCCTGTTTCTAGGTCGTCGCATCTATTTGTAAAAAGTAAAAGCAAAAGAAAACAAGAAAATAGAAGGAATACATTTGAGGGCACGGTTTGTTGGAAAAAAAGATACCTGCACATGACTTTTGCTTCAGTCCTTTCTTTCACCTGAGTGGCAGGCATATATGACGAATTTTACAGTGCAAGCATGAACTTTGTCCTGATAGACTACATTCCGACTTGGGCAGTCTTTGCATTTTCAGATGTTTTCCTGCGGTGAAACATAGCTATTTACTTGCCTAGAATTATCACTGTTACGCTCTTCAGAACAGCTGTTGTTCAACGATTATGTATAATTAATTTTATATCTCCCTCACCCAACTCTCTTATTCTTTTTTTAAAGAGTGTTTCAGCTGCACTTACGAGAAAATTCGGAGGATGAGTGGCGTATCGCTTTTTTGCATGCATCCCCTTGTTCCAGATAAATAAACAAGGAAAAGTGTTGAGCACGTGGCGGTTATGTTGAATGAGCATTTTATTGTACCTTTCTTGACAATAATTATGTACTTATCTGAGCGGTTGCATGCATATGATTGTGGCACATTTGAAGTCACATATATGGTCATTAATAAAAATTAAGCCACAGTACTTCAGCAGGAAGAACAAAAAGAGGTCAATAAGTGCCATGAAATAGGCGGGTACATCAGAACCATCTACGCAGTAATTTGTGCAATTAAAAGCCTGGCCTAATAAAACGTGAAGGCATCCGTTAGAAGCTCACGTTAGAGTTTTAACAGTAGCGACGGGCACTTGTGCTACATGTTTTACGCACCTTAGCAAAGCACTGCTTTCAGTCGAAGTGCCAACAAAACGATATGCTTCAGCTAAGGAGGCCTAAGGCCAGATCAAGGCAGAATAATACATAATAACTTTGAAAATGGAATGCTTGCAGTGTGTTGTTCGATAGCATTGTCATCTGTGAAATGACCAGCCCAACTTATTTTCGGAGGTGGAAAATTGTTCCAGGCTTCTTCATAGGGCACACTACAGTTCAAGAGCTTAATTAAGTTGTTTGAATAGAGCGTTATCTTTTAGTGATTGTTCCGAAGCGCTACAAATGCATCAGTTAATATTTTGGAATGGCACACTGCAAAACAGACATAATTGTGGCGAGGTTACCACCGCACGAATTATGATTGAACAATAGGCCTTATGCATTCCCAGCATAGAGCTACGATTTCTGCAAGCTGCTTTAACGCGGGTAAATGCGGCGCATATAAATTTTGGTGTCACCGTGCGGCTTGAACGAGAACCATATTTAGTGAGAAATAAGACGTTCGTGCCATTGCAAAAAGAACAGTCACTTGTAGATTGCGTGAGTGACGCCATTAAGAAAAACTAAATAAGACTTCTGAGACTTTAGCAATTGCTTCGGCTCAGGCAAGTTTTGCTGTGACAGCAGCTAGTCTCACTGTGGAAGTCATCTCAATGGCAACTCTTGCGAATACCCACAATGAAGTTCTTGTCCGCTACCGTGTTGCCTGCTCTATCCGTAAAAATTTACGCTCAAGCGCCGTTACGATCAGAATTTGTGTCGCACACAGAAATCCGATGCGTAGGTATTTGCAAGCTGAGAAAGTGCCTGGCATGCTTAATTCTCACAGGTAGATATAGCGAAACTCAGAATCTGCGTCGCACACAGAATTCCCTCACATAGCTATTTCCAAGCTCGCAATCTGCATGGCACGCGGAATTCCCACACATAGTTGTTGCCAAGCTCACAATCTCCGTGGCTCAGATAATTCTCACACATAGTTATTTCGAGGCTCAGAATCTGCGTGGCACACGAAATTTCCACACATAGTTGTTGCCAAGTTCACAATCGGCGTGGCACACAGAATTCCCACACAGAGTTATTGCCAAGCTCACAATCTGTGTCGCACACAGAATTCCCACACATAGTTATTTCCAAGCTCAGAATCGTCGTGGCACACATAATTTCCACACATAGTTATTTCCAAGCTCAGAATCTGCGTCGCACACAGAGTTCCCAAGCATAGTTGTTGCCAAGCTCACAATCGGCGTGGCACACAGAATTCCCACACAGTTATTTCTAAGCTTAGAATCTGCGTGGCACACAAAATTCCCACAGATAGTTATTTCCAAGCTAACAATCTGCGTGGCGCAGAGAATTCCCACACACAGTTATTGCTAAGCTCCCAATATGTGTGGCACACAGAATTCACACACATAGTTGTTGCCAAGCTCACAATCTGCGTGGCACATAGATTTCCCACACATACTTATTTCCAAGCTCAGAATCTGCGTGGCACACGAGATTCCCACACATAGTTATTTCCAAGCTCACAATCTATGTGGCACACAGAATTCCCACACATTGTTATTGCCAAGCTCACAATCTGCGTGGCACACAGAATTCGCACACATAGTTATTGCCTAGCTCACAATCTGCGTGGTACACAGAATTCCCACACATAGTTATTTCCAAGCTCACAATCTATGTGGCACACAGAATTCCCACACATTTCTATTTCCAAGCTCAGAATCGTCTTGGCACACAGAATTTCCACACATAGTTATTTCCAAGCTCAGAATCTGCGTCGCACACAGAGTTCCCAAGCATAGTTGTTGCCAAGCTCACAATCGGCGTGACACACGGAATTCCCACACATTGTTATTTCCAAGCTTAGAATCTGCGTGGCACACAGAATTCCCACACATAGTTATTGCCAAGCTCAATATCTGCGTGGCACACGTAATTCCCACACGTAGTTGTTGCCAAGCTCACAATCTGCGTGGCACACAGAATTCCCACACATAGTTGCTGCCAAGCTCACAATGTGCGTGGCACACAGAATTCCCGCACATAGTTATTGCCAAGCTCACAATCTGCGTGGCACACAAAATTCCCACACATAGTTATTTCCAAGCTCAGAATCTGCGTGGCACACAGAATTCCCACACATAGTTATTGCCAATCTCACAATCTGCGTGGCACACAGAATTTACCCACATAGTTATTTCCAAGCTCAGAATCAGCGTGGCACACAGAATTTCCACACATAGTTATTTCCAAGCTTAGCATCAGCGTGGCACACGGAATTCGCACACATAGTTATTACGAAGCTCACAATCTGTGTGGCACACAGAGTTCCCACACATAGTTGTTACCAAGCTCACAATCGGCGTGGCCCACAGAATTCCCACACATAGTTATTTCCAAGTTAACAATCTGCGTGGCACACAGAATTGCCACACATAGTTGTTGCCAAGCTGACAATCTGCGTGGCACACAGAATTCCCACACATAGTTATTGCCAAGCTCACAATCTGTGTGGTACACAGAATTCCCACACATGTCTATATGCAAGCTCAGAATCAGCGTGGCACACAAAATTTCCACACATAGTTATTTCCAAGCTCACAATCTACGTGGCACACAGAATTCCCACACATTGTTATTGCCAAGCTCACAATCTGCGTGGCACACAGAATTCCCACACATAGTTATTGCCTAGCTCACAATCTGCGTGGTACAAAAAATTCCAACGCATAGTTATTTCCAAGCTCACAATCTATGTGACACACAGAATTCCCACACATCGTTATTGACAAGCTCACAATCTGCGTGGCACACAGAATTTCCACACATAGCTATTTCCAAGCTTAGAATCTGCGTGGCACACAGTATTCTCAGATGTAGTTATTGCCAAGCTCAAAATCTGCGTGGCACATAAAATTGCCACAAATTGTTATTTCCAAGCTCACAATCTGTGTGGCACAGAGAAATTATATGTGTAGGTATTCCAAAGCTGAGAATATATGTGTGGTGCAAATGACTCCCACAGTTAGAAATTAACAAACTCGTAATCTGCGTGGTCCACAGAATTCTTGAACTAGTTATTGCCGAGCTCGTAATGTTCGTGGCACACAGAAATCTCCCAGGTAGGTATTGCCAAGCTGAAAATCTTCTCAGGAATTAGCGCGCCAGGCTTTGAACCACACATTTCTACATAGACACTAGTTAGATGCTCGGTTGATGGCAGTTACTTTTTTTCAAAACACCGCGAGGGTGAAGTTGGAGATGAGGAGGGTGAGGACCACCACATGATCTCGCCGAAAGATAATGATGATACTGTGGAAAGGACGTTCACAGCGAAGCAAGTTTCAAGATTTCAATTGATGTCACAGTAGATGATTCATTACTCCCTTAACAACGACATCATTTTCATGAAGTTTTGTGTTTTACTACAGAAAAGAAGTGTTAGTATTTCTATTAATTCATCCGTCAATTTTATTTGAGTATCAAGGGCAGACGAAAGTCATCAATCAGGCTTGATATTACTTTCACCCTAAACGTTGGCATATAGGGCACGCAATAAATACAGGCCATGAGCAAGAACAAGATCTACGTAAGAGCATACAGAGTCCAGGTGTAGTAAATATGCGTCATAAATTGGTTAATAATGCTTTTAATTAACATGTAATTGTCTGGAAATGGGTAATTTGTTGAGAAGTATACAGCAACGACATGGTATTAGTGAAGTTCACACGTATTTATAGTTCATGGCTGACAAACTATCATCGCTAAGTTGCGGCTGCTTAGCTACGTCGCTGTTGCTGTCCCTATATCCTCGGTAACACTTCTCTAAACGCTCTCCTTGCATTCTTCTTGTTCCTTACTAACTACTCCTATTTAGTCGTTATTGCAGCTGCAACCTTATTTATGAGAGAGCTATCAAGATACCGAACACCTGACTGCGAAATATTTTGAGGCCTAGGCCTCCGCAACGTGTTCCATTTTTTATGCGGCTTCTCAAATCAGGCTCTATTCAGTGGTGCAGTGGGTTGGTCGCACGAGAAAGTATAGAATGGTTGGCAGCTGCGAAATTGTTGGACATACATATATAGAATCCAAACTCATAAATCATTTTGCGATGAACAACAGGTCAGACCATCAGCAAACAATAAAATGTGATCATCGCAATTCGCTTCAGCAATGACACAACGTTCGTGGCGCCATAAAGTGCCGGAAAGAAGAACCGTTGCGTTTCGGTGATCGATGCCCAGATGGCGCTTCGCTGCAACGCTGCCGTGCCCTGCGGCATGTTTCTGGAAGCTCCGTCGTCCATTACGTTCTGCCCTCTGCTCGGGGCCCTGTTAATGCGCTAGTGGAGGCTCGAGCTCCAACCTGCCTTGGGCGGTCCTATTATCTTTCGATAATAAACGACCTGTCACTTGCCGGCGTATTGATAGCCCCTAGACGAAAGGCTCAACCTTGTATGAAGCCTCCTCGCTTTGACGTTGAGGGTAACTCCTGCCCTCTTCACCGAAGTCAGACCCGCATATCTCTCCCGCCTTCTTTGCTTCTTCTTTACGCGTTTTTTTTTCTTCATAGGAAACAGAAGTGCTTGATTCAACTTGCGCAAGCGGCTCCCTTGGCCCAACATAGGCATAGGCAGAAAAGCGAGACGATTAAACGAGGAAAAAAGTGGCGCAAAGAGCGTAAGTATGCTATCTACGCAAGCCTAACATATTAGGGGGTGTGCCTTTTTTCATTTCCAATTATTCACTCTAGTCAGGTTCAAAGTACTCGCACCAAACTTGTTCTCAGTTGCTTTTGGTTTGGTGCAATGCAGCTCGCAAGAAAAGGCCTCCTAAGAAAAGCGAGATATCTTGAAGTTAATAAATCTCGTTTTCTTCGTTAGGTAAATCTGAAAAGCTTTAGAACTACTGCACATTGACATCGGTAAGTAAAAGAAACCCTAGAAATGACTCGTAAAAGAAACTTGTATACGCACGCTTCAATATATTGCGTTGATTAATTATACACCGTCATCAAATCACGGCGCAAGGAACTATGAGAAAAAGTCATGGAAAGTAGGTTTGATTGAGCTTTTTTCTCGTCAGGGAAGTATTTGCGTTTCCAAATGTGACCACAAAATATGAAACAAAAATCAGTTCTCATTTTCAACATATTCCGCATTTATCTGTAACCAGTGAAATCCTACCAAACAAAAACGTACACGTGAAATTAGGTGTAACTTGCGTTACTGTAAACGAAAGGAGAAAAGTTCGTCAGTCTATAGCACTTAATGGCGTTAAGAGTGCAGTGTGGTGAAAGCTTGGGACATGGGATTCAAGTAGCCTAAGTTGAATATGGCAAAATTTTCAATTACGCCATTTTGCTTAGTTTCATTTTTTCAGTGTAGTTGATAAGGGTTTTTACATTTACTGAACAGTCTCACGCATGCAGCTATCGGTGATTGCATACAGAATGGTCTGTGGGCTTGTGCGGACCTTGTCTTAAGGGTAGCTTTTACCTGCAGCCTTCTTCATGTTCTTGATAGAAACAAAATGACATTGTATTGCACTGTGCGCCCAAGTTACAGATGCAGTGTGGCTTTTGTCCTATTTGAATATACATTGTGCTATTTGATTCGGTCCTCGAATCGAATAGTCATAGCTCGATTTGGCCATCGAATCGAATGTTCACCAGTTGAAAATCGTGATACATTTCGAAACATTTTGAATAGTTTACGCTGTCGACTGTAGACAATCAAGCATGAAATTGAAACAAGAATCGATAACCTCCACCCCATTTACAGCGGACATAACGTACTAGAGCACGCTTCAATAGTCTAGCAAGAAATGTTGCTGAAGCTAACGTCTCGACACGAGGACTTGTATTCATCAGGGCAGGGCCCTGGCGTCAAAGCCGTGTCGAAGACATGTCTTCCTTTCGAAACATTGGATTCAGCTACATTGCTCGGTCCACTACTGCTCATCATTTCAAGCCTTCATCTTCGTGCGAACTCCGGTCGTATTTAAAGCTCGCTACATCGCTCAGACTGCCAGAATTTTCCGATTAAAGACGTTAACTGGCAGTAAAATGTTCTGTGGGCACGGAATCAGGCAGGGGGAATTCTTTGGTGCTATTTTTAAATACAGCGCTTGTGTTTTCTCCTTGGATTAAATCAGAATGCCTTTCTTTACAGCTTACATTTATATAATAGCGGTACTATCGTCCGCGATCATTCGAACTAGAGAACAATGGATTCCTTGTCTCTCAGCCACCACCGCAGACGACATGGTTGTCTGGTTTGGTCTCGAAGGTATACGCACATATTAATTGACCCACAGTATTACCTTTATCAAATTTCTATGATAAAGCTGGACTGCATTTGTTTCGAAGAGCTCTGAGTTTGCGAACAATTTGCTTAGCCTTTCGTAATGCTCATGAAGATGCGAATATTGATGTGCAGGAGGCTGTAGATTATTTGCAAACTATGCAAAAAAATATTCGGTATTCAATTAGATTCACCTCTGGCGCTATTCAATTCAGTCCCCAAAACTACTATTCGCACATCGCAATTTTTTACAAGTTTTGTAGAAATTTAACGCAAACTGGACTAGACGTTTTAAAGGATGTTTCTGCTCAGATGGATATAACCAGTGACACATATTTTTCACTCAGACCTATGACATTTTTTTGTCAAGATCAGATTGACGTTTTAGACATAAACGAAAAACGTCCACAAAGGCTTGGATAGAGGTGTCTATCCTTTACACTAACTTGCAATTTTGCACTACATATATAAAAAGCAGTATTCAAGGCAATATTTGAGCGGCAAGAAAACATTCGAAAATTAGGCGTAATAACGTTGTACCAGTGAAACAAGGTGGAAACTCTGCAGCACCACTCTTGGAGGTAATGAAAATATTTGTGCTTCGAAGCTTAGTGAACAAATTATTAATATACGTCTTGCGAAATTTGAGGTATTTGTTTGGGTGGGTGAATTATGACAGGGACTACACAGCACGATCAGAAGCACGTGATTCAACTCTTTTAGTGCAGCTTTTCTTTACGGCGGCATATTCCCCCAGGCTTCGAGGAAAGCCCCGCAAAGTACGAGACAGGGATAGCGACTGAACTTCATTCAATAATTTGAGTTGACTGTTATTCGCCCGAGGTGGGCGGCCTACTTAGTCTAAGAAACCGTCAACCTGCACTGCCGTTTTGGCCCTGTTCACCAGGTGTTGCGGGACCGTAATGTCTGTGCACGTCAGCCGATCCTGCCACTGCTCTTTTGTTGATGCTGTATTACTGTTTATTTAATCCTGGGTTGTGGGCGTCCACACTGCCATACTACGTGGTACGTGTGCTGGACACGTCGCAAAAATGCATTTTCGTTGATATGATGTCGGATGCATGGCGTGGATGAGTGTTCCGTGCGGTAATGTTCTCGATTGGAGTCTTCTGATTGTGATGGGGCGTCATCTCCTGTTAACCTGCGGTGGGAAGGTGGGTATACTCTTCCTGTGTTCTTGTAATGCTTGAGAATTTCCGTGTAATTGTTCAGTATTTGGTCAGCTGGTGGGTGGGGCCCGGCGGGATATCCCGGAAAATGTGATCTTAGATTACCCACCAGGGATTCGTGCTCCGGCGCCCAGACGATATGGCTGTCCCGTAAGATGTGCGCCCGCTTTTTTCAGTAGGTCGAGGGTGGCCCTCGATATTCTGTCCATCTGGTAATGTCTGCCTGCCTCTTGAGATTCTGTAATTGCGGTTACTTGTGCTTTGCCCGTGCATGCTGTGGGTGATAGCGCAATCGCTCTCTCTTCTGCCATGTCGCTTTTTCTGGTAGACAATGAGACCGATGCCACCTAGCTACCGTCTTCGTTGACTGCGCCAGCAATTTGTGCTCTTCTGTGCCCGTAGCTTGCCACATGCATAAACGTGATTTCTTCGTCTTCTCTTTCGCGCTGTATTGTATCTCTTGTGCAGGTTTTCTTTCCTAGCTCTTCTTCGCCTGTTCAATTCCGAATGCATATTTCAGAGGATGCTCCCCACTGTGATGTTTTCTCGTAGTGTAATGCCTTGCGTGCCCTTGGCTTCTTCGTCTACTCTGTATCTCGGTCGTTGGGGCGTTGCTCTGCGTGTGGATGGGAGTCGTTATACCTGACCCACCTTGCGAGTTTCGACTAGCTCCCACCACGTGTTATGAACCCCAAGGTTGATGGCGTTTACCGTCGACATCGTCGCCGGGAGTCCCATGACCTGTTTTTTACGTCTTCCTGATGAGAACGTTAAGCTTATCTTCATCGCTGGTCCTGAGCCTGAGATAGGGTGTTCCGCATATCATCCTGCTAATTAGGACCACCTGTATGGGACATACAGGGCGCGATCTTGTACGCGTTCCAAAATAGAACGGACCGCCTCCGTTCTAAACGTCACGAAATAGGCGGTTCGCAGTGTTCGCGAGAACGAGAGGAAGCAAACAGCCAATGAGTGAAGTGGAAGCCTGCGTCATGCTTTTGACGTCTGCTTGGGGACCGTATAATATATTGAGAAGCGTTTGCAACATGTTAAGAAATATTTTGATATTATGAGTGAGTAGCAAAATGTGTTGGTGTTGCTTTTCAAAGATTCAATTTGGAATGGAAAACGACTGAAACAAAATATTGTGGTTAATGTCTTCAAATGGCGCTAGGTGGTGTCGCAGTTTTGCGAAACGTTTAGTGATGGCGCTAGCTACCACCCCGTTTCACGCACACGGCGCGAATTTTGAAGCGGTTGGTTCAGTCGTTCAGTTGAAGCCATGGCGCTTAACCTACAAGCACCGGCGAAGGGGCCGCGCGTGTCGGAGGCTCAGAAGGAGACGGCGGTCGCCTTCATGGAAGCGCATCCCCAGCTGGCTATAAGATCCAGCGAGCTGGGGCCGCGCTTCACTGCTGGCGACCGCCGACGGCTGTGGCAGCAGCTGGCCGACCAGCTCAACACACAAGGCCCCGTCGTGAAAACCACGGAGCAGTGGCAAGAGTGGTGGCGGAAGCAGGTGTTCGAGGCCCGCCGCAACGCTGCCGCACTTGCCCAAGAACAAAGGTGAGTGACCGTCCAATGGCCTGGGCGATTTGTCCTTCGACATTGGCGTGTATTTTCAGAAGCACAGGAGGGGGGCGGCTACATGGTTTTCATGGCCGAGTCCTGGAGCTCACCGGGACGGTCCGCCTCCACGGCGTGACCGACCTCCCCTACCAAGAGGTAAGCACACTGCCGCCGTAATATCATGGGTTCCTGAATGGTGCCGGTTTAGAGTTTGCCATTATCTGTAAGTGCTACCTTTAGCAGAACGCGAGACCGTTGGTGAACAGGAAAATAGCGTAGGAGAGAATGGAAAAGCAGGTAGGTTAATCAACTAGAATCTCAGTTGGCTGCGTTTTCGGGAAATGGGGGGGTTAAGTGATTAACACAGAATTAAAATGCCTTCGCGGAAGTGCACGAGGACGGTAACACATGGGATCATTAAGCACTGAATAATTGCACAATATTTTCGCAAATTAGTACGAAAACTTGTAACATAGGCATTGTAACGAATAGCCACGCTTATGACATTTTCCAGCAGGCTGAAGTCCCCACCTACGCGATGGAAGTCGTCGTCCAAGACGAGGCTGCGGGCGTGAGCACACGTAAGCATCAGAAGAATGAGTGTTTTAATTATCGCCAAGTGTGTGTGCAGTTCGTAAACATTAATGTGTTTACTCTACAGCGGCAGAGGATCCACCGCGCGGCGCGGCGCCTGCCGAAAGGGTGGCCGCTGCACCTGGTAAGTTATTGATCCTCAAGCTGTTAAATAAAATGAGCTCTTGTATTTTACTGAACTAGCCCAATAAGCCATAACATGGCCATAGCCACTTTTATTCGTACCATAAAATGCAGTGCAACTGTAGAAAATGCTGTATGCTTTCAGTGTTGCAGCACCCTGTTCGGCCACCACGTCGACAGCGACCGCGACGGGTGGATACCTTGACGACGATGTCGTCGCAGTGCGCCCGCAGCCTGGAACAGGGCGATGAGGTGCTGCAGGTTCGTAGGCCCTTTGGTGTCATTTTACATGAAGGACATAAATATTCTTTATGCTTTGTTATAAGTAAATCATGAATCTGAAAAACAAATCAGCTTGGGATGTAAACAAGAAATATGCGTTGTATAGAGGGCTCGGTAACGTGTCTTGCCAACGATCAGCCGCCGGACGAAAAGTTGGTTAGCCCTGAAAAGGGCTGTTTGGTGGTGAGAGATGCATTAGAGTAGATGACGGAAGAGTAGTTCCAGCAGGTCTTTGTCTGTCCAAACGAAGAGGGCATAGCTTGTACGCGACGCTTGACACTGCCAAAGGATGCCATCAGGCCAGTGGCTTTTCAGCAGAGAGGGAATCGTTGTGCACGTTGCAATTCTTCACAACAGCAGCTTGCAGCCGTGAGCTGGTTGCGAGTAATCAGCAACTGATGCGAACAGTTCCACCATGATTATTCATTCCAGGTGCTGCGCAGAATCGAGGCCTCCACAACCCGCCTCGAGGCCTCCACAACCCGCCTCGCTGTCGCGGCAGAGCGGACGGCAGCAGCCCAGGAGGGGATCCTGGAGCAGGTGCGCGCCATAGCGCAGGACATAGCTGAGCACCTGCAGCAAGCAAGAAATTAACTTATAATTTTATTCATTTGTTTCACCAGTTCCGTTTGTTTTGTTTATTTATTGTTTTTGGTTGAGAGGTGCAATGTGCGCACCCATTTTTGTTCTGTTGTTTGAGTTTCCTTTGAGTAATAGAGGATTTTTTGGTTGAGAGGTGCAATGCGCGCACCCATTTTTGTTCTGTTGTTTGAGTTTCCTTTGAGTAATAGAGGATTTTTTGGTTGAGAGGTGCAATGCGCGAACCCATTTTTGTTCTGTTGTATTTGCCTCTTTCTATTTATGCTTATCCAGCTGCAATGCCAGCGTGCTTTCTTTATTTACACATTTCGAAGGCGCCTAGTCATTCACACTGGAATCGTTACAAATAGTTGTCGATTTCTGTGTATGGGTTTTGTACTGCGATATTTATATTGCTTCACTGTGTTGTAGCTTACTGCACTCATTATGAAGCGTTACCGCATAGTGTTTGCACTGTGATATTTTCATTTCGGCACAGTGAGGCTAAGGTGCAACGACTACAATGTCTTTTTTTCAGAGCACCAAACTAGTCACTCTTTAAGTTGCATAGTTTCACAAATGAAAATGACCATCATCATTGCACCTGTTTCGGATCCGACTGCTGGTACGATCTGTTGGGATCTCGGCGCTGACGCCCGTGGTTGTACCTGGGTCGCAAGCCCCAAGGGTAGCGTTGGCCTGGCGGCCTGGGGTACAACTCGAAGCATCCGAAGGTCCCGGCAAAGCATGAGTCGACTGGTAACAACGAAACAACTTGTTTATTTTAACATCGCAAAGAGTTGGCGGTCAGGTTTGACCGTAGAGAGACGGGAGAGCACTTCACTCAACAGAAGAAATCGGAGCCCTCTTTTTGGCGTCCGGGGGCAGCTGTTTTTATACTCTCGCAGTTGAGGGCAAGAAGGAACCCCTCAAAAGACGAGCACGTGAATGTACAATGGGCTAATGGTGACGCACACTGTCGTGGCGCTGCGCACGATCTCGTAGCACCCTGTCGTGGCGCTGCCGGTCGGACACAATGACTGGAACGAGATCCCTGCTTTGGCATCGCCTGTTTCGGGCCCAATAACTGGAATGAGATCCCTGCTTTGGCATCGCCTGTTTCGGGCACAATGACTGGAACGAGATCCCTGCTTTGGCATCGCCTGTTTCGGGCCCAATAACTGGAATGAGATCCCTGCTTTGGCATCGCCTGTTTCGGGCACAATGACTGGAATGCGAGGAGGATCCCTAGGCGGTCGCATCGCCGCAGACGCGCCTGGAAACACCTGGCGATGAGTGTTGCGGCGACGACGATCGGGCCAAAATGTCTGCCGCCCCGCCGCAGTCGCGCCGGCAAAACCACGTGTCGCAGGCGAAACGCAACAGACCGCCCCGCCGGGGGAAGGAGATCCCGATGGACAGGGGACTGCATCCGCTGTCCGGAGGGATGTCGCTCGATGATGCTCATAACCGAAGTCGGGCGTCCCTTGACGTTTCTTGAGCGCAGCGCACAGAGAAGGCCTCGTTCTCTCGTTCAGGTTCGCACGGGACACTGCAAAGTGACTTCGGGAGAGTTCACATTTTTGTTCTCGTTCCCGGCAAGCGTTAGAACTACGCTGAAAACTCAACCGCTCAGTCAGCAAGCACGGCACAACCCTCACTAAGCCCTGCCAGGCTCTTTCCCCTTTTTATACCACTGCCTAGTTCCTTACAGTAGTCTAGCATCACTCAGAACGCGTCCACAAATTGAAAAATTGCACTAGAAAGCATATCATCCCTTTGAAACACTAAACAAAAGCAATATGTAAAAAAAAAATCCTGCCTCAGGAAGAAAAACATCAGTAACAAACAATTTTGAGGCTGATTCCTACGTTAGGGGCTTCGACTTAAGCCATCGGCGTTACCGTTGAGACTCCCCTTTTTGTAACGCACCTCAAAGGAATATTGTTGTAAAGCGAGGCTCCAGCGCAGGAGGCGGCCATTTTTGGGAGAGATGGTCTGCAGCCATTGGAGAGGGCAGTGATCCGTCTCAATGATAAACCTCGAGCCGGCTAGATAGCATGACAATTTCTGAACGGCCCACACGAGACACGCACACTCTTTCTCGGTGGCGCTATACGCCTGCTCACGACTGGTCAGCTTACGACTAGCATACAGGACGGGGTGTTCTACTTCTCCATTTTCCCGTTGGCACAGTACAACGCCCATGCCTCGCTCACTAGCATCGCACTGAACAATGAACCCTTTTGTATAGTCTGGCGATCGTAGCACAGGCTGGCTTGTTAGGGCACTCTTTAGGGCGCTAAAAGCTCTTTCCTTTGTCTCGTCCCAGACGACTGTTTGAGGCTCTGTTTTTCTTAGAGCATCCGTCAGGGGAGCCGCGATATCAGAGTACCTAGGGATGTACCTCTGATAGTAGCCGGCGACACCCAAGAACGACCGAATATCGGTCTTGGTGCGCGGTTGCGGAAAGTCTCGCACAGCGGCCACTTTTATTTCAGAGGGGCGGCGACGACCCTGACCAATCACGTGACCGAGGTAGACAACCTCGGCCTGTGCTAACTGGCACTTAGGAGCCTTGACTGTCAAGCCCGCTTCGCGCAGGCGGGTTAGCACTGCCCGCAAGTGTGCCATATGCTCAGACCAGGATGCGGAGAATATCGCTACGTCGTCTAGATACGGTAAAGCGAATTCTTGCTGTCCCCGCAACACTTTATCCATGAGGCTTGAAAAACAGTATGGCGCGTTCTTCAAACCAAAACTCAACACTTTAGGACGGAATGTTCCCATTGGTGAAATGAACGCCGCATACCTACTAGCCTCTTCTGTAAGTGGAACCTGCCAATAACCCCTGACAAGATCTAGGGTGGAAATAAACTGAGCGCTACTAACTTTCTCAAGGCGCTCCTCGATGTTAGGGATCGGATAAATTTGATCCTTAGTGATGGAATTAAGCCTGCGGTAGTCGACGCAAGGACGAGGTTCCTTGCCCGGTACCTCAACTAAAATCAAAGGGGAGGTATAATCACTCTCACCTGCCTCAATAACACCGAGCTGTAGCATTTTCTTTACCTCAGCCTCCATAATATCGCTCTGGCGGGGTGACACCCGATACGCCTTGGATCGTACTGGCTCTGTGGAGGTAAGTTCTATATCATGAGTAAGTACAGAAGTCCTACCAGGCCTCTCAGAGAACAGACCTTGAAACTCTTGTAATAGCTGGTGTAGTTCGGTTTTCTGCTCAGGCGACAGCGGTGCTTTACTGATAAGGTCACTAATGACTTGACCGGTGTCTTCCCTGTTCGTCACTGAGCCTAGTCCCGGAAGCTCGACCGGAAGCTCTTCAGGAACGTTTACCATCATGCACACCACTGCTTCCCTTTGTCTATAAGGTTTGAGCAGATTACAGTGGTAAACTTGCTGTGCTTTCCGCTTTCCTGGCAGACTTACCACGTAGTTAACGTCCGACAGTTTCTGAACAATTCGTGCTGGGCCCTCCCACTGCACGTCTAGTTTGTTGTTTAGCGATGTGCGCAATATCATGACCTCATCGCCAACCTCAAAACGACGGGCCCTGGCTGTCCGATCATAATAAACCTTGGCCCTCTGCTGGGCCTTTGCCATTGCTTCACCTGACAACTCCTGTGCCCTTCTTAAGCGTTCGAGGAGCTTAAGTACGTACTCCACCACGACTGGGTCGTCGCCCCTACCTTCCCACGATTCTCGAAGCATGCGAAGCGGAGATCGAAGCGAGCGACCGTACACCAGTTCAGCTGGCGAAAACCCCGTAGCCGCATGCGGCGCGGTCCTTAAAGCAAACATCACCCCAGGCAGACACAGCTCCCAGTCAGTTCGATGTTCAAAACACAACGCTCTCAACACGCGCTTCATGACGGAGTGGAGCTTCTCAACGGAATTCGACTGTGGGTGGTACACTGAGCTGTGTAACAGCTTTACCCCACACCTTTCGAGAAAAGTTGTCGTCAAAGCGCTAGTAAACACTGTGCCCTGATCTGATTGGATTTCCGCAGGAAAACCAACTCGCGCAAATATGGACAGTAGTGCATTAACTATCTCAACTGAGCTGAGTTCTTTAAGCGGCACTGCTTCAGGGAACTTTGTCGCTGGGCAGATCACAGTCAAAATGTGTCTGTACCCCGTGGCTGTTACCGGCAGAGGTCCCACAGTATCAATAACGAGCCGTCTAAAAGGCTCCGTAATGATAGGTACCAATTTCAACGGCGCCCTCGATTTGTCCCCTGGTTTGCCCACCCGCTGACAAGTGTCACATGTCCTCACGAAATGGTCTGCGTCCCGAAAACACCCTGGCCAATAGTACTCTTGCAAGAGACGGTCCTTAGTTTTCTTAACTCCTAGGTGTCCGGACCACGAACCCCCGTGTGACAAGCGCAACAGATCCTGACGATAGCATTGAGGCACGATCAGCTGATCGAACTCCACTCCTCTGCGGTCTAGATACTTCCGGTACAGGACTCCCCCTCTTTCCACAAAACGCGCAGTTTTCCTGGCGATACCTTCTTTGACATTGCAGCGCACGTTTTCCAGGCTGCCATCCTTTTTTTGCTCGGCTATCAAAGCCGACCGGCTGACTTTTAGCAACCTATCAAGTCCGTCTGACGTAGGCGCGATGAGCAAATCAGTAGATAGCTCTTCTAACTTTCCCGCGTCGGGCGTTTCCTCTCCAGTATCTGGCGCCTTTAACGTTACAGACTCAAGTCTATTCAGTTCGGGCGTGCTCTGAATATCAGCTTGCTGCGCCTCTGACCCTTTTTCGTTGTTTGATAACGTCGGCCCCGCAACTACCGCCTTTGCAGCGAGCTCCCGAACCTTCGATCTGGTTAAGGCCTGAACACTAGCTTCACCAAACAAAAGCCCCTTCTCGCGCAGGAGGTGATCGGACCTGTTTGAAAATAGGTACGGGTACTGGGGTGGCAGCATAGATGACACTGCGGCCTCCGTCTCAAGCGCTCCGAAAGGTCCTTCAATAAGCACTTTTGCTACCGGCAGACACACGCTATGAGCTTCCACGGCTTGCTTGATCCATGCGCACTCGCCCGTGAACATATGGGGTTCTACGTAAGATGGGTGAACTACATCCATCGTAGCTGCGGAATCGCGAAGCACTCGGCACTCTTTCCCGTTCACGAGGAGGTCTCGCATGTAAGGCTCGAGAAGCTTCATGTTCTCGTCCGTGCTGCCTATTGAAAAAAACACAACTTTTGGTGTTGTTTCCGGACACTGCGCCGAAAAGTGACCCGGCTTCTGGCACGTATAACAAACGCCCGCTCGCCTCATCTCGAACCGCTTTCTGCGTTCGGCTTCGGCTGCCGTCTCTTTACGTTTGGTCGGATTGCTTTCACTCGCATCCTCACTACGCGTGTCCCCCTTAAATCTCATGGGCGTGAACCTTGGCCTCTCAGACTTGGAGCCAAATTCACCCTTTTGACCGTCTTTAGCTCCGCGAGCTCGACGCGTCACAAACTCCTCGGCTAGCTCAGCGGCTCTAGCCACCGTACTCACGTCTGGCCTATCCAAGACCCAGTATCGCACGTTCTCCGGTAACCGACTATAAAACTGTTCTAGCCCGAAGCACTGCAGAACTTTATCGTGGTCACCAAACGCTTTCTCTTCTTTGAGCCACTCCTGCATGTTCGACATAAGCCTATACGCAAACTCTGTATATGACTCACTTTTGCCTTTCTCATTTTCCCGAAACTTCCGACGGAACGCCTCCGCAGACAGCCGGTACTTTTTTAGCAGACTCGATTTTACTTTGTCGAAATCCTCTGCCTCCTCTCTATCCAAGCGAGCGACTACGTCGGCCGCCTCGCCGGGTAACAAAGTGAGCAAGCGCTGTGGCCACGTTTCCCGAGAGAACCCCTGCTTCTCGCACGTTCGCTCAAAGTTAACCAGGAACAAACCAATGTCCTCTCCAAGCTTAAACGGCCGCATCAGGTCAGTCATTTTGAACAATACGCGTTCTCCTGCACCGTGTGCCTGACTTCCATTACGAGCGCGTTCCATTTCTACCTCAAGACGCTTCATTTCCAAAGCGTGTTGACGGTCACGCTCTTGTTGCTCTCGCTCTTTCTGTTCTTTACGTTCACGCTCTTCTTTTTCTTTTGCAGTCTCCCTCTCTTCAATAGTCTCAAGGCATTCCGACAGCTCGTCATCCTCAGCCTCTAACTCAAGAATAGCCTTTAGCAGTTCTGGTTTTCTGAGTTTGTCCGAGACATCCAGACCCAACTCTCTTGCAAGCTCCAACAATTTCGGTTTGCGCAACGACTTCAAATCCATGGCTGCTCTGAATGCTGCTTTCTCTACTGCTTACTATTGTCTTGCCGCAAACTAACCCGGCAGCAACGACAACCACAATTACCAGCTCTGTTTCTGACACTAACAAAAGCCTGGCAAAGCTCAGAAGAAGAAAGTCCCGCACTCACCAAACCTCGCAGGCAGGAATTCCGCGCAGTCGTTCCGCTGCAGGCAACCAGTCGTCACACAGGGCTCGTTGCACTGCTCCCGGATCGTCGTTGAGCTGCTCAGCATACTGTCAACTGCATCTCTTTGCTGCTGGCCTCCGTTGTCGCGATCTCGCCGCTGGCAGACCGTTGTTTGAAGTCGTAGGCGATCTCACCGCTGGCAACCAGATGTTTCGGATCCGACTGCTGGTACGATCTGTTGGGATCTCGGCGCTGACGCCCGTGGTTGTACCTGGGTCGCAAGCCCCAAGGGTAGCGTTGGCCTGGCGGCCTGGGGTACAACTCGAAGCATCCGAAGGTCCCGGCAAAGCATGAGTCGACTGGTAACAACGAAACAACTTGTTTATTTTAACATCGCAAAGAGTTGGCGGTCAGGTTTGACCGTAGAGAGACGGGAGAGCACTTCACTCAACAGAAGAAATCGGAGCCCTCTTTTTGGCGTCCGGGGGCAGCTGTTTTTATACTCTCGCAGTTGAGGGCAAGAAGGAACCCCTCAAAAGACGAGCACGTGAATGTACAATGGGCTAATGGTGACGCACACTGTCGTGGCGCTGCGCACGATCTCGTAGCACCCTGTCGTGGCGCTGCCGGTCGGACACAATGACTGGAACGAGATCCCTGCTTTGGCATCGCCTGTTTCGGGCCCAATAACTGGAATGAGATCCCTGCTTTGGCATCGCCTGTTTCGGGCACAATGACTGGAACGAGATCCCTGCTTTGGCATCGCCTGTTTCGGGCCCAATAACTGGAATGAGATCCCTGCTTTGGCATCGCCTGTTTCGGGCACAATGACTGGAATGCGAGGAGGATCCCTAGGCGGTCGCATCGCCGCAGACGCGCCTGGAAACACCTGGCGATGAGTGTTGCGGCGACGACGATCGGGCCAAAATGTCTGCCGCCCCGCCGCAGTCGCGCCGGCAAAACCACGTGTCGCAGGCGAAACGCAACACACCACACCAGTGATTGGTTTCCTCTGGTCTTCGTTCCAAGGGAGTCATTGCAAGAATAACTTTCACGCATGACACTTTCTGGGTGCTGTGAGATTGTAGAGCCAATTATCCATGTTTTATGTAACATGTTTCATCACAGCTGGCAAGTGCACTCACCTTTTTACAATTATGATTCACCTGTTTAGCATTGCACTACAATTGCTGCCGAGAAATGAATGCTTCTAGTCAGTGACTCATAACACTGACAAGGGAATGGACATACCTTCTTGCAAGGTCACGTAAATGTAATTGCAAGTTTTACATGCCGTGGTGAAAACGAATTGTGTGATGCTGATGTTGTCACATGCTTTGCTACCTGAAGCATGTTGTACTACAAGGTTTGTGATGTACTTGTCATCATAGTGTGATAAAGTTGACCTAACTATTTTTTGCGCTTTTACGTTAATTTACATCTACCCATTTGGACATGATGTGACGAGTATAATGCTGTCACTACACTCGGCGTTACATTTTGTTTGTGTTTGAATCCGCATTCATTACGCGTTACTTGCTTGCCTCACCTGCGTATTCATGCTTGCACACAAGTTTTGATACACCTAGCACAAGAGATGGCTAGCAAGCATATTGCCTCACTCCTACCAACGTACACTGAGCGTCAAAATGCACAGGATGCGGCGGTTGCGTTCATTCTGATGTGCTTTATGAACATTTTTTGCACCTTTTGCTGATGGTGACCATGAGTACAGAGTGCCAATCATATGCATTGCTTCCATCAAGTCTGTCATGACTATGATGGGTCAAGGGATGTTTTTATTTCATATTTCATGTG
Source organism: Dermacentor variabilis (assembly GCF_050947875.1). NCBI lineage: Eukaryota > Metazoa > Arthropoda > Arachnida > Ixodida > Ixodidae > Dermacentor > Dermacentor variabilis. The sequence continues at coordinate 121,756,763 of NC_134569.1, forward strand.
ATATTTAAAGAAAAGGCTGCACTTTCACGTTGCTACCGCGTTTCATGTTCCACTAGGAAAGAAGTACTTTGTGATGTGCATATTGCATAAGACAATGCTAGCTTGGGAGCAGCAGCGAATGCAGTTCTTCACAGATGAATGGGCATGAAGCATTGCCTTACGACTGCTTCGCGAGTACTACTGTCAATAAGTGGCAGCCTTGGAGACTCTTGCATAGTGACGACGGTACAATTGTTTCCACGGCTGTGGCATTCTATTTAAAGGATTCTTTGTATAAGTGTACTTCATCATCATCATCCTGGTTACGCCCACTGCAGGGCAAAGCCTCTCCCATACTTCTCCAACTACCCTGGTCATGTAGTCCCTGCAAACTTCTTAATCTCATCCGCCCACCTAACTTTCTACCACCCCCTGCTACGCTTCCCTTCCCTTGGAATCCATTCCGTAACTCTTAATGACCATCGGTTATCTTCCCTCCTTATTACGTGTCCTGCCCATGCCCATTTCTTTTTCTTGATTTAAACTAAGATATCATTAACTCGTGGTTGTTCCCTCACCCAATCAGCTCTTTTATTATCCCTTAACATTACACCTATCATTCTTCTTTCCATAGCTCGTTGCGTCGTCCTCAATTTAAGTAGAACCCTTTCCGTAAGCCTCCAGGTTTCTGCCCCGTACGTGAGTACTGGTAAGACACAGCTCTTTTACACTTTTTGCTTGAGGGATAATGGCAACCTGCTGTTCATGATCTGAGAATGCCTGCCAAACGCGCCCCAAATTCTTCTGATTATTTCAGTCTCGTGATCTGGATCTGCAGTCACTACCTGTAGTCCCTTACCACTTCCAGTGCCTCACTACCTATCGTCAACTGCTGTTCTCTTCCGACACTGTTAAACATTACTTTAGTTTTCTGCAGATTAATTTTTAGATCCACCTTTCTGCTTTGCCTCTCCAGGTCAGTGAGCATGCGTTGCAGCTGCTCCCCTGAGTTACTAAGCAAGGCAATATCATCATCGAATCGCAAGTTACTAAGGTATTCTCCATTAACTCTTATCCCCAATTCTTCCCAATCCAGGTCTCTGAATACCTCCTGTAAACATGCTGTGAATAGCATTGGAGAGATCATATCTCCCTGCCTGACACCCTTCTTTGTTGGGATTTTGTTGCTTTCTTTATGGAGGACTACGGTGGCTCTGGAGCCGCTACAGATATCTTTCAGTATTTTGACATACGGCTCGTCTACACCCTGATTCCGCAATGCCTCCATGACTGCTGAGGTTTCGACTGAATCAAACGCTTTCTCGTAATCAATGAAAGCTATATATAAAGGTTGGTTATATTCCGCACATTTTTCTATCACCTGATTGATAGTGTGAATATGGTCTATTGTTGAGTAGCCTTTACAGAATCCTGCCTGGTCCTTTGGTTGACGGAAGTCTAAGGTGTTCCTGATTTTATTTGCAATTACCTTAGTAAATACTTTGTAGGCAACGGACAGTAAGCTGATCGGTCTATAATTTTTCAAGTCTTTGGCGAAACGAAGTGTACTTCGTTTGTGTTTAAATTATCATCTGTCGGATGTGTGGATTGGGAACACTGACCATTCGTATGGAGGTGCACTTGTCGTGTATACAAATTTTTAAATGTATTTTCCGCTGTACAAACACACCCCTGTGATAGCCTAAGGGCACTGCACTTTGTATAAATAAATTATGTATTATGAAAACTCACCATTCCTGTGTCCTTCAGAAAAGGTTGACAACTGCGCTGCGCTGCTGCCTTCCTCTGAGGAACACGTCTTGTGGTGCCAGCACCTGGATGTCTCCTGGCTCCTCTGGCTCCTCAGCTGGTGGCACTTCCCCACCATAATCGTCCAATGTCCAGTCGCCCGCGTCCAAGGCAATGTTATGGAGAGCAACGCATGCATAAATGATTCGCGCTGCTCTATCGGGGCTGTACAGCAGTGTCCGAAAGCGCTGCAAGCAGCGGAACTTGCTTTTCAACACCCCGATACATCTCTCCACAACATTGCGCATGGATGCGTGCTCCTGGTTGTAGTGGCCTTCAGAGCTGGTGCCGGCATGGCTGCCAGGTACTGGAACAAGCAGCCATGGCTCGAGAGGATATCCTGAGTCTCCTATTGCAGAAAGTGACAGTTGAGTGCTCTGCCCTAGTTAGGGGTACGCATTACGAATACTAACCAAGCAGATACTCGCCAGGCTGCAGTTGTGCGGCTAGGCGTGCACGCAGTGGGTTACGCTGCCACACCCAGGAGTCGTGGCACGAACCAGGGAACCGGGGGTCCACAACAAGAATGCGAAGTTCCGCGCTGCAAACCTGCAATGGGGAGCAATACAAAATAGCGCTGCAGATATGCTCGAAATCCGTTTTGCCATTCATATGCACAAAAGAATACACGTACGCTGGTACAAGTAGCAGACTGTTTCAGCCATAGGCGTGCACAGGGTCTTGCAATTGGGGGGGGGGTGGCAATGCGCCACCCCCCCTTATGTGGACGGCTATGGTTCGCACTAATTGATAGCTAAATGAAAACTCGAGGCCCGATATTGCGCAAGAACCTCCATACGAGACGAAGCCAGCCCATGCAATGGTTGTAAGTACTTCCGTGTTCAAAATGCTTCCATCGTGTCTTCCCTACAGTGTATCCATTTCTGCTACGACTGCTGCCCATTTAAAACACAATTTTAGAACGGCAGACTGATTATCCACAACACATGGCACTCATCATTACTCCCGACATGTCACATTTCAACGAGCTCGTAAACAGTTCCCCGCATGTCCTCTTTTAATCGTTACATTACTTGTTATGCCAGCTTGGGCATTAAACCGAACAATTGCAACTATGGGCGAGTAAAAATGGCAACCACAGTTTGAAGTAAAACATTCCAACGGTACTTACGACCATGACGTTTAGGGCGTAATAACCCTTCCTCGACATGAAGCTCGCCGTGTCAGCCGGGCTGAGTCCCTCTGGCTTCATAATTGCCATCAATGTGCCATCGACGCACGCTAGCACGCCTGGAATGGCGCCGCGTCGCGCAAACGCCGCCTTTGCCTCATCCTTGGCAGCCGGTGTCAATGGAAAGTCCACCAACTTTCGCCGGGCAGACACGGAAATGATGGCCTCCGTCACCTCGTGAATGGTGCTGCTCACGGCCGACTGTGCCATGCCTACGTGTTCCTCGCGACCAACGCTCCTCTGGAAGCTTCCGGTGCCGAAGAATCGCAGCGCGCACAACACTTTCCTTTCTGTGGAAAGGCCACTGGCTCGCTGGCATCCAATGATAGGGTCAAGCTCGTCGCACAAGCTACGCACTGTTCGTTTGGACAGACGAAAATACTGCCGGAACTCTTCTTCCGTCAACTCTTCAAATGCATCATCTACCTCGGGTCGTCGTCTCTGCGCGACTGCACCAGCCGCACAGGCGACACGAAAAGGCACGGCAGAGAAAAACGCCATGTTCTCCAACTGTTGGGAGCGCGGAATCGGATTGAACCGGATACGAAAAATGCTAACTGTCCCAAGTACTTACGTTCTAATCCAATCCAAGCCGTCTGGTAGCCGTTCTAATCCGTTCTATCGCTCCGGACGGACTCTCCGTCCGTTCCGTGGCATTCGTCCGTTAGCAGACGACACGGAATGATTATGCGCAGCAAGACGTCACGGCTCACGTGACAATTGACGTCATGGCATTCGTCGCGGTTCAAATTGACCAATTGTGTGCGGCTTGATGGAACGGACCGCCTCCGTTCTATTTTGGAACGCGTACAAGATCGCGCCCACAGTATCTTGTTCTGAGTCTGTGCTTGCGTTTGGCGACCCTCTTTACTAGATTTGTGACTTGGGTGACAGTTTTCTGGAGCTTCTTGATGGTGGCGCGACCAGCGCCGTCCTTTTGGAGGGTGAGACCCCAAACCCGAAGTATGTCTACCGTGGGTGTGGTTTCCCATCTAGCATGAGTACTGGGGTCTGGCATTTCTTGCGGTTCGCGTCCTCTCGTTCTTTTCTTGAGCACGAGGAGTTCCGACTTCTTTGGGGTGCAGCATAGGCATCAGACCGCCAAGTACATCTCCGTCCATTTGATGACTTCTTGACGCGCGTCCTTCCGTGGTCAGGGTGGTCCTGCACATGTACAGATAGCAAAGTCATCAGGACACAGTACATGCCTTATGTCTTCTATCTTGTTTAAGTACCGCGGCAGGTCTGCCATGACTATATTAAATACTAGCAGTGAGGTCATTGATCCTTGAGGAGTTTGCTTAGCGGTGAGCTTTGTCGTGTCTGACCTGAGGCTGGCCAGGCCTACCGTTGCTCTTCTGCCCGTGAGAAATTCCCAAATGTAGTTGAATTCTTTCGCGCGCACGAGGGGAAGGAATTAGGGCAGAGGATCTGGATGGCGACAGGCTTGCCCGGCTTTACAAGCATCATGATATCCGCGTGTTTTCATGTGCGCAACGCCAGTACGTTTCCCGGTTACCAACACTGTTTGAACTTGAGCATACTTTCCGTCGCCTCATCATCGAGATTCCGGGGAGTATTGTTGTTGATTTTGTCATGTCCGGGATGGTGTTGCAGGTGAGGCTGCTCAGCGCTGCCACTCTCAATGTTCTGGTGAAAGGCTGGTTGGGCTTCAGGTTGAACTTTGCCGTGTATGTTACGGGTTCCCATAGCCCTCTCTTTGTGCTTTGCCAACCATTACCACTGTCGTTGAAAAGAAAAAGACATGTACAATAATTGCATTCTACTAGTGCTCACATATGGGACACGAACTTGGAGGTTAACAGAGAAGCTCGAGAGCAACTTAAGGGCCACACAAAGAGCAGCGGAAAGAAAAATGTTAGGCGTAACGTTAAGAGACAGGAAGACAGCGGTGTAGATCAGAGCGCAAACGCGGATAGCCGATATTCTAGTTTACATTAAGATAAAAAAATGAAACTGCGCAGACTTTGTAATGGGCAGGATAGATCACAGGTTGACCATTAGAGTTGCAGAATGGATGCCAAGGAAAGGGAAGCGCAGTCGGCAGAAAAGTAGGTTGGGGGATGAAATTGCAAAATTTGTAAGAGCAAGTTGTAATCAGCTAGCGCAAGACAGGAGTAATTGGAAATCGATGAAAGAGGCCTTCGTCCTGCAGTCAGCATAAATATAGGCTGCTGCTACTGATGATGACCTGTTTCCCAGTACCTTGAGGACGCCTTCCTTGTAACCTCGGAAGTTGTAGACCAAGTGTTGTATTTGCGTTCTCGCCACCGTCTTTGATTCCGTATTGGCCGGGTGAAACTTCAGAACAGCCCATGTCTTCTTGTTGCTAAGAGTCCCGTGCAGCTTCATTGCACACTTGTTCCCGGTTCTGGCGTCTCAGAGTTTCAGCGTACTGAACCGTCTTTCGCGCGATCTTCGCGATTCTTATCCTGAGCTACTTGTCGCATTTCTGATTCTAGCACTTTTGGGGACCTCGGCGGGCGTCGCACAGGTTTAGTAGGTGCGGATTGACCACAGAGACTTCCATAATGAGCTGTTCCATTTTCGTGTTCCTGAACAACAACTCCATTATGTTCTTCGTCCACTCCTCGACGTATTCTATGCTAGGCTGTTCCCAGATATAGGATGCGTTGGCTGCATCCCTGCGGAAAGCAGGCGAGTCCATGATTATTGCCTGGCCAACTCGCAGAGGCGTCTTGTGGTGTTGAATTAGCGTTTGTACGATGTGGCGATCGATCCCGAGTGTCTCGTCCAATGTCGAAAATGATACCTGTATTATCCTCACCGTAAAGCTTAGGTGCGTGCTGGAGACGCCGTTGCCGGTTCTCGTCGCTATTTGGGGGTCGTTGCATAGCGTCATTTGGTGTTGTTGCGTCGCTTTACGGACGCCCGTCTCCTTCGCTTGCATGGATATGTATCCCCAGGCAGCGGGGAGGGGGGGAGGGCGTTAAAGGCTCCCACTATCCGTTTGTCTCTTGGCGATCTTCTCTACTTCTCTGAGGAACCTGTCCAGATATTTAAGCATTTTCCTAAGGGGAACGTCCACATTGAGCACAAAGATGCTTCGCAGCGTCTTCTTGCTCCTGACGTTCTCGACCAGGCTACGTTCTATGCGGTATTTCATTTAGTGCTACTGCTTCTTTGTCAGAATCGTGGTGCCGATCCTTCTGTCGCCCATGTGCGTCTTATATCCCCTAATCGTTGCTTGTCCGCTTCCGTCTACTGAACGACAACGATCTCCGGCTGGTGTAACGTGCATGTTCGTATCAGTTGTGTCGTTTCCCGTTAGTTGATCTACAATTACATTGCCAAATCTGGATCGGTTGAGTCGCGTTACTGGGACACGGCGGTTTACTCGCCTTTTCGGCTGCTGAGGGTCTCGCTCATGTGTGCTCATTTCGACTTCTTTCTTTCTTGCTCGCTCTCTTTCTCAGGAGTAGAGATGCGCTGGCTGAGGCTCTAGCCCATCCGGGCAATCCGGAGGCTCAGCGACGGCGTCGCTGCCTGTATGGTCGCCGTGATGTTGGCACTGGGCGTTTCCATGTCCTCGGCGAGCATTGATTGGAACTCAGCCTAGTCCGCTTCCTTTGCTTTGTTCAGTCTTGTTCCGAGTGCCTCTAGGTCCGCCACCGTGGCCACGTCCACGCCAAGGAGGTGTCGTGGGAACGGACGTTCGACAGCTTCATGAAGGAGATGCAAGCACAACAGCAACAACCGCAAGGTGTGAAAAAAAAAATACACGACGTCAGTGTGCGTTTGAGGAATTACAATAGAGCGCTGTCAAGCATGTTTTGAAATGACGGAGCATGTGCGCTATGAGAAACCGGCAGGCCTCTGTCTAGCGTAAATCAGAGCGCCATGTCGGCAACTTCGTTCAGAAGACGGAAAGCAGCCGTGGTAGCAACTTTTAAGCGACAGGGCCGGCGCCACAAGCCCAGTACAGCAACGCAAGAGCATATAAGGAGCACAACGTCATTGTTTTGTCTGGCGCATAATTTTTCAAAGCTCCCAAAGTTACTAGCCCAAAGAATCTGTTCACACAAACAATTACGTACATTACGTGTTTCGAGAGTGCTATGCGACCTTAGAAAACGGTACTAAAGTAAGATCAATAAATTGCATGAATGTCCTTTATAGGGACACCAAAGGCAAATATTGAATCAATCCAGAGTATTATTTTATCTAAAAGTCTTTCAGCGCTGGATATCCGATACGACTTAGTGTCAGAGCAAGCCGTAAACAAAACTGACGTTGCTGGCAACGCATTGTCGTTTTTACGAAGCTAATCCCGTGATCTGAGACATCATGGATTGACGGATTTTACAACGTGCTTAGAAAGAACACGCCACACCTCAACCAATGATGGCAGTAGACCGGTACAAAGAATAGCAATAAGATAGCATAAAACGATCTAATGAATATAGTTAATACTGCATTTTCTTTAATCTTGAACAATTTTATTTTTTTATTATCTGTCTGCGCTAATTATTTTTATGCTTACTCATCCCCCCCTCCAGTAATTTTCTGGATATTTGATAAAACTGAGGATTTGAGCACATTGGAACCGTAGTAGGTCAGGTCATTGACCAAACACCCTTCTTTGGTGTCGTTTTAATGAGAGATATATCTACGCGCTTTACCAGGAATATTCAAGGCTATAGCTGAAGATGACAGCGAGCATTATACTACTGCCCCTCTCAAGTATAGGAAGTACTTAATTCTTTAATGTGTGGTTATAGTTACGTGAGACTTCCGTATAGTTATTACTCTTTGAAGGTACCAGACGACGAAACCAAGAAAAAGTGTAAAATAAGTTAGCTCTTTTTCATTTAGCAGAATAGTTTGTAACAAACAAGAAATAAATGTGTGGTATATATATATTTTTTATTACAGGAACATGATACAACTTGTTGCAGCTGGTAGGTGAAACTTCAGCATCAACTTGATATGCGTTCGATGATGTGCTTAACCGGCTGAGCTACACTGCAAACTGTCTCTCCATCGCTTTTCTTTGGTATATTGTGTAATTTTGGTAGTTTTATTAAAGTAAACATGTGACTACGCGGCAGATAGCTTATAGTTCCGCATCCAGTGACTATGCGTTTAATGCAGAGTATTTTCCGGTATACCCTGGATATTTCCCAGATTTCAGGCTGCAGGGGCAAATTTGGAAACAAAGTGAGTTTTTTTTCTCCTCAGTAAAAATAAAGCAGGCCCAAAAATGTTGTCCGGAAGTGAAACCAGTCAGTCTTAATTTTAATGTACATAATATAGCCATTTATAAGTCTAGTTAGAATCACTACTGCGAGCGTCATTCGACCAAGAGAAGCAAATCATCTTGGATTTGAGATGACCGTGAGTGTCTTCGCCAGAGTTGCCGAGTTGCTACACCAGAGTTGGCGTGGCTTTAGAATTATTACACATTTTGAAACTCTTGGAATGAAATGGGATGGGACTGAATGGTGGCACCATTCAGGCATATGGAATGGGAATGGAATGAAAGACCGAGATTTCGGAATGGAGTTGGAATGGAGTGGACGCACAGTCCACGAGCACCAAATGTTGATTTTAGGCGAGTTTGCAAAACTAGTAAATATGTCAATTTTACTAAACTAGACATGAACAATTTATGAACATGAACACAAACAGGGTTCCAAACATAATGCCTGCTATTTACTGGCATATCTCTTAGACAAGTACATGCTGCAAAACGCTCGAGCACATTTTAACAACACATCTAATGAAATTTGTGGAAGAAAAAGACATCTTGGGTAAAAATCAGCATGGTTTCCGACGAGGGTACTCAGAAGTGACTATTCTCACTGAGGTTGTGCATGAAATTGGTGAATGTATTGATTTGAAAGGGTGAAATCGATATTATCTTTATCGATTTCCGCAATGCATTCGCTAGAATATCCCACAGAAAGCTGCTTATGAGTCTGTTTCGATTTCTAGGTAATGCTCAGCTATTAAAATGGATAGAGGCATATTTATTAGAAAGGGAGCAACTTGTTTCATTAAATTTTGTTTGCAGTACCAATAAATAAGCTCGATTGGGTGTGCCGCAGGGGTCTGTTATAGGCCCTCTTCTTTTCTCCATTTATATAAGCGGTATGGGCACAGGTTTTTCACCCCAAATAGCCATCAAATGTAATGCAGATGAAATCATTGCCTATGCTAAAATATGCATCCTTAATGGCTAACAGGAACTTAGTAAGCATTTACAAAAAGTCAGTCTCTGGTGTGACGAGTGGCAAATGCAGCTTAACGCATTAAAAACTGTTTGTGTGCGTATGACGCGTGAAAAAAAAAGATGTTTTAATTCTCCTCTGCAGCATCAACTGAGAAGCATTAGTGGAGGTTAGGGAATTTCGGTACCTAGGGGCTCATCTCACGCATGACTTGATTTGGTCGCTACATGTTGACAACATTTGTAATGAGGCCATACGTAAGCTTTGGTCATTACGACGAAAACTTCACGACGCTGCTCCAGAGGTAAAAACAATGGCCTACAAAATGACTCTACTTCCTGTCATGTACTGACTTATGCAAGTTATGTGTGGGAGCCGTACACTAAACAAAACATGGTAAAACGTGAGCGCGTGCAAAATAAGACCTTGAGGTTTATTTTTTAACACACACGCTAGAACCCAGTCCCTCACCGAACTTAGAAGCAAAGTTGATCTCATGACTGTCAATCGGAAAATGCAGCTCAACAGGTTGACATTCTTTTTTCACGTATTAAGCGGGTACTATAAAGCGGATTTGGAAAAAACACATCACATTGCAGAACCCTGGTAGCCACACAAGAAAACATTCAAAGCATATTAAGCCACTTCATTATTTAACAGAATCATCCAAACATTCACTCTTGGTTCGGAGCATAGACGATTGAAACAACTTGCCGCAAGATATAGTAGATTGTCCTGATTTACAAGCTCTTGAAAGGCTGGTACCAATTATTTGTAAACGGTTGAGAATACGTTTTATTTTTAGCTGTTTTGCGGTTGCAGCTGCTCAGCGAATCACTTTTTTTGGTTATAACGATATAACTTGTTAATTGTGACTCATGTGATTTATTGTTTTCCTTTTTGTTTATATGTTGTGCCTTTCTATCCTGATTGCTTCCTATAGAATTGTATAAACACAAACTATGTTTAGTTTGGCATGTGGTGACAGTATGGATGAATGAATGAGTGAATGAATGAATGAATGAACGAATGAATGAACGAAATTCACAATTCTTACTCCATACTGTCACCTCTATTATGTAGCTATAAATATGCAGCTGTAATTAAACAACATACCGGTTTTCTACATATTATTTATTTTTGAAGGCTCGGAAAGATATTCTTGCGTTACAATTATGAAGAGTATTAAAAAGCCGGAAGATTTAGTTGTCAAGAATGATTAGATTTGACTAGAGCATACTTGACCTAAACTCAGACAAGTGTAAAGCAAAGGTGGAATATTTTGCAGTGTAGTTTGCATATGCATTAAATGACCAATCAAATATCTGAAAAACTTTCAGAAGCCTTAATAAATGTAACGAACATGCTTCATTGACTCAAATGACCTCGACCGGGAATGCGCACAGAGATGTTGGAATAATCAACTTATTTATAGAGCATTTTCTATATGCAGGCAACTCCTCCGTCAACAATGAAGGTAGTTCTTCCCTTGAGGTCTACCTAACTAGAAGCGTGGCGCCTACGATTTCATTCGTAAGCACTTAATGATGCTGGTACGGCCATTATATCTCTCAAATCTGATCACTCAAATGCTTTTCGCAGCATAAATGACATTCCCCTACAAGCTCTACCTTCCATCATTAGCACCCCTCTAGCACCCACATGCTACCTTATACTGACGGCATGTGTTTTCCAGACGCTATAAATATCGTGAGAGTAATTATGATTGACAAAAGTGGAGACTAGCTGCCGTAATATATAGTGTCATATTTTACTCTTAACTTTCTTGTCTAAAGCCGTAAAACACGTCATCAAAATGAGATATTCAAATTTTTTCTTGAGCACAGTGTAACTACCGGCCAAGAGTATGACTTCTAAAAAGTAACAACCACAGAAGACGCGCTCATGCAGGGAAAACGCGTCATTGCAAAAAGGAGCGGCTTTCCACTGTAGGCAGATTTCTTGATTTCAAGAAAGCTTTTGATTGACAAGCACGATATTTTATTATATAAAATAGCAGAGTATGGAGTCCGAGGGATCACTCATCAGCTTACAGACAGTTACTTGACCAATTGCTTTCATTACGTTGAAGTAAATAGAATTTGTTCAGAGGAGGTGTCATAAAATAAGCGTATCGCAAGATTCAAGTCTGGGACCTATTATATTTTTATTTTACGTAAATGTCCTCAATAACTATTCATTAACCCAGCAAGCCATTTAATGTGTAGAAGATGCAAACATATTTTTCCCAAGAGAAAAGAGTGATAGCTTAAAGAATGCAACGCCTGGCTCACGCAACTATCTGCATGGATAAACAGAAACTGCATTTGAACGTTGCTAACAAAGTACATAGTTTTTCCAGCAACGAAAAAATCAAACGCCTTTCAACCTGTCGCTGCTGGCATATGTCTTTTTCACCCTTATTTATTTTCACATTTGTTACTTATTATTTCATGTTTGTTACATACCCGTTCTTAGGTTTTTAGAAAACCAATGATGGGAACATTGACTCTTTGACCGTTCTCTTGTAGATATGCATATGCACATATCATCCTCACTGACTTTCGTAAACAGTTTACCCTGTTCAGCATTAGCAGTCCCATCTACGAACGCTAGGCAGCGTACTCAAGATGATGGTACACGCCTACGTTGTCTCCAAGGCAGAACTTGAAGCTGCGTCTGGTATTCTCGTCAGAACGCGCGCTGCATTTCAGTACTTAATAATAATAATAATAATAATAATAATAATAATAATAATAATAATAATAATAATAATAATAATAATAATAATAATAATAATAATAATAATAATAATAATAATGAATAAATAGAGAGTTTTAGTTCAACGTTAGCGTAATCGCGGGGTTAAGTAAGATAGCGTTATACAGTTCCGCAACCTAACTTAGCAGCAAGCGAGTTTAGTACGGCGTGATAGCTTAGTTTACGTGCGGTACGCTATTTCATTACACTTTGAAGTCGCATACACAGTGCACCTGTGGATTCTACTTATTCGCCAATGCGTGTGGGTGTGTGTTAAAAGTGCGAGTGGCTTCGCAATGAAAGCGAGAGTGAGCTCTATATCTATTTTCCATGTCGGCCTATTCGCTGCGATATGAGTACATGCTCCGAGATCTTCCCATCTCAGAGGCCATGTGCCGTCAGGCCATGTGACGCCTATGTCCCGATTTCACGGATAGGTGGTGCTGTCATCTCGGAGGTTTCTCTCGTTAGTCCTTGACGCGTTCGAAACGAGAAGCGATCTCTAAAACTCCAGAAGGTTATCCATATTACTCTGTCATCGAAAAGACATGAGACTAAGCGAAAGCCGTTTACATAGTCATTTGCTACGAACCGAGTGAATTCTACAAAAGCAATGCCAAATTAAGTTTGCCGCCATTGTAACTACGTAAACTACGTTGTAATCACTGAAAATGAATGCGCTTTTTTAAATACTAGTTGAACCTTCTTAATCTGTTTTTAATCTGTTTCTATTTGACTGACCACTCTTGTTGCACATGCTCAGCGCTGATAGCTGGGGTATATATGTTCTATATCTTTCCGAAAATAAAATAGTTGTGAGTAAGCGCTCGTGTGTCCCCCTTCACTGTGTCCTTGTCAATTGTGCGCGCAAAAATAGTTTACTATGAATTCGTACCAACTCGCCCAACTATCAGTTCTGCAACGCAATGGCGGTAACGCTAATTTGAGAAATAGCGCACTTACGTTAAATGCTGTCGGTTATATAGTGTTCTGCGCATGCACATTTCAATCTCGCTAATCCGCTAACCCCGCTATTCCGCTAAACACGCTAAACTAAAGTTGTCTAGTCAATCAACTTTTTTTATGTGGCGGGGAACAACCAAATCTCTAAATATTGACGCACAAAAACAAAAAAAGAGCATAAATCTAAAAAAAAAACTATGACTAAAAGTTACCGCATATGCTGCAATAGTAGCAAACAGGTCGAGGTGGGCTCCAGGCGTTCTAAGACTGAAACGTTGGCGGTATTGCTGTGATGGGATTGAGGCAGCCGTGCATTGAAGGTGCCTGCTGTGATGGCTGCTGGGAGCGTGGCAATATAGTGTCAAACTGCGCGTAAGTTGGCGTAGGTATGGGGTGTTGGCTCGGGACTTGCGGGCATCTTACGGCAGCTTTTTCTTCCCTCGCGATATGAGGTAGGCCGCCATCAAGAGGAGTCGTATGGACCTCAGGAGGGATTAAGGAAACTTGTTTGCGCAGTTCCTCTCGGATCATAGAGCGAATCAGTGCACGTAGCTCGCTATCATTGGATGCCCCGAAATCAGATGTATCAGGGTGTAAGCGGATCATATGCGAAGCTCGTAGAGGCGCTGACACGTACTGATGACGTCTGCGACGGTAGTTTGGTTCTGCACTACAAGAGCATTGAATGCCACACTCCCAAAATACCCTTCAGCAGGTGCCGTACGTGGTCACTCTGCGTCATTAAGGTGTTCATGCGGCGGCAGAGGGTGAGGAAGTCCTCTATGTACGAAGTGTATGACCCTCTGGTGGGCTAGACAAGCTAAGCAAGCTTCTTCTTGGCGGTATCCGAGCGGACAGAACAGTTCGAGGAAATCTGGCGTAGGTGGTGTTTAAACGTGATCTAGTTGACGAAATCAAGCTCATTGTTACAAAACCAAGTTTTTGCGACGCCGGTTAAATAGAATGCGACGTGCACAAGTTTTGCAGGTTTGTCCTAGTGGTTAAAGGCAATCACGCGCAAGTACTACTCCAACCTGTCTTCAACGTCATCATCGCGCAGTTCAGCAGACACTGGTGGATCCTTTGGAGGGGTGGTGACCGTCCAAGAAGAGGCTCCCGTTGGAATAGGCAATGTAGATGTCGCTTCCATGGCCTGCTGGTATTGCGTCATGGTTGAGTGTAGTTGGTAGAGGTGGCGTCCCGAACGAAGCTCCAGGATGTAATGTAATTGGGGAGGGACCAGTGGCGAGAGGGCTGAATAACCAGACAGCACACTCCACAACTTACGAGACAACGTTTAGGCCGTCAGACTCGTCTTTATTCTACCGAGCGAGAGTCCCACGACACAGGTCCAAAACGGCGAAGATTAGTATGTACGATGACCTGATGAAGCGTATGAATAATGCTTACAATACAATGAAAAACAAAAGAGAATTTAATATACCGATACATAATGAGGAACACTACAGCAATAACACAAAATAGAGATAGAGTGCATATACAGAAGGAAATAGAAACTGTGAGAAGACGGGAGAGAACTGCATGGTAATAGTGTGCAATAAAATTATGTTAAGGATAGTAAAATCGAAAATTTCATGTTTAGCAAGGTCACAGTGTCAAAGGTTGCTCCTGGTGACGTTGAAAAAATAAAGCCCGATTACGATACTTCGTAAAGCGAAATTTGAGCGCAGCTCTACACGTTATAAGTTCGCGACACATTGGCTGGCGCGGACAATCTGTGTCGTGCGGCACGTTGCGAACGGAATGAAGTATAGCCCGACTGCCTCGCTAACCTGGAGACTGCGAGAGGCAGCGCGTTTCACAGCAGCCGCGGCAGACAGACCTCACAGACGAGGCGCGCTACTCTGGCGCCATCTTGTAGCCATCGTCACCGCACTACGCCTTTATTCTCAGGCTTTCGCCATATCCTCCCGCTCGGCTTTCCGCCTCATGGTTCCGCTGCATCTTCCTCCTCTGTTTTCGTCCTCGCGTCTTTCATCCACCGCTGCGTTCCGCGTTCGCTCTTTCATCCTTCGCCGCACTCGTTCGCTTGGCCAGGCCGATGCCTAGGCTCGTCGCAGGAACGGGCGGCCAAGAGCTGGGCTCTGGAACAAACTTGGAGTAACAGCGGCATAATGTCATGTAAAAGGGGCTCCTAGCATGCCTCACCATTATTTCCTTGCCTTATATTTCGGCTTTCGTTTACCGTTGGCACCCTGAATATATTAATGCGCTTTTGATATTGTATTCTATGTGGTAAGAGAAACTGTACGCAGCACAGAGGGCGACGCAGCAAGCAGCGGGCAAGCATTATTGGGGGCGAGGACTTACGGAGTCGCCATCTGTCAGAAGCGCCTCACATGTGTAGCGCGAGGGATAACGCGGCGCGCTCCTCTTAGGTTTGGCTGTTGGCAATCAATAAGAACATCCCTCAGCAGCCCTCCTGGGCATTTGTGTAAGTACTCTAAACAACGATGGAAGTTTTTTACTGTCAAACTAATAATCTTGGGAAAACAGAAGACGCAGACTGGTTACCGAATAAGTACAGTGAACGCCCACTGCGCGCAGTCGCCGCGATAGAGTCCCCCGTACCGGTTTGTTACGTGAAAGTTAGAGAGCTGAGAGCGAACGATGTGAAATATGTTCTTATAGTGGGCTGTCTGTATAACCAGATAGAGCACAACAGAATGAAGGCTCAATGCAGCGATCGCACGGGCTCGCGGTGACCGACTGCGCGTGTGCATCAACGTCCACGCACAATGTTTCGCGCCTTGCCGTGAGCTTTAGGTCGCAGCATATGAGCATTTGACAGTACACGAACAACCATTGTTGCGTGTACACTAGCAGAGCTATTCAAAAATAATATCGTTATAACTATATGAACTCCGGCGCCTACGACGGTTACTTGTGATGTCCTGTCGTGACGATTCAGTCTTCTTTTTTTCTTTGCTTCTAGAGTATTGAACGTTACAATATCATTATTTATCAAGTTGCGTCGCGCTGTATGTTTATCGGTCTTCTCATCGAGCAATTACCGGCTGCTCTGTTTTCTTAATCAAGTACATTTCATTGTTTGGCGCTACACATGCACGATCGCATGCCATGCCTTTTTAATGTGCTTTTTACCGTCCCCGTTCCATTCCACTGAACTTGCCAGTATCTAGCACCAACAAGTTTGTAGACTAAAGCTTCATGACGTTAGCCGGACAGCGCACGCGGGCGAGTGTCTCAGTGCGCGTTTTCTGCTACTCACCGAACATCGAAGCCCCGACGCCGTATCAGAAATATTCCTCGCGGAAGTGCGTTCTGCGTGCTCGAGTTGTAGCCGATAGCTGCTTGCTGGTTCTAAGTTTCGCGATCCAAGCTTCACGCAGCTTCTTGTGCTGCGGGTACGTGTGAAGGCTGACACCGCGCTCCGTTGCATACGTACAGCACTCCGACACAGAGCAGTAGTCTGCCATGTTGGACACCTTCAAAGGCAGCCACTACCTATTATATAGCTTTCAAGCGTTGTCAAGCACACACCCGAAGCGGCAAAAACCTCCCCATTTAATCAGAACCGCAGCGCAGGTGGGACTTTAAACTTTCGTTTTCAGCTCGCCTCGGTGCTTCAGAAGCAGCCGACCCGGCCGCTGTGTCCACGTGATCCCTTTTTCCAATGGCTCCAATTTTTCCACTGGTGGAGCTCGTCCCCAATATATACAATACCCCTGTGTTTGCCTTATTATTGCAAGACTAGCATAATGCCGCTTGCACATTGTGCTTGCATCGTGCGCATCATGCACATTGCTAGGTGACACGAGTAGGCCCCTTTAGTGTTTTTTTCCTTCTCCAGATCAACAGAAAGACAAATAAATAACCTCCCTTGTTTGGCTCGCATCGAGAGACAGTTTGTCGACAGTTGAATCCCTCCTCCATCTGAGCCAGCTTCCCAGTAACCCCGAATTCCATCTAATTGAACCTAATCGCGTTATATGTCAAATCTCGGGCAGAACTGAAGTGTGCTTTTTTGCTATACATTTTTTATGCGACGTGACTATGGAACACAAGCTTGCACGTACGTGACGTAAGCGTGGCAGCTTCGTCCGCCTGTCGCTATCCAGTCAATGAAAACAACGAGAGCAAGGACAAGCTAACACAGCAGCGTCGAGCCGGCAATTCCCCATCGACCATATACGGGCTAACGAAAACATGGCGCGAAAAGCTGCTTTCCAAGAACAGCGAACGGCCGCTGTAGCTGGCTGCAGCGAAAGCAGCAAAACTGGCGGAGAACGGGGCCGAAAATCCGTGCCCCTGAGCCGAGTCTTCTTTGTGTCTCTGGCCGAGCGCTTTCGATAATTGGAGGCGGCCAAATTCGGCTTAGGAGCCGGGAAAAGATCATCCCGCGTTGGAAATCGAAGACAGGCTCCGCGTATTGGCAGGGAGCAAGGTCTCTTCTAGAGGAGGGAAAGGATAAAATGGGTGGGAGGAGAAGGGAGGCGACTGCAGAAGGACACTGCAGAGGAGGAGCGGGGTCGAGTGTAGCGCCATCCCCATTCTGTTCAAGTGTGCCAGAAGGACCGACGAGAGATAAATCGACACCGATTCCTTAGACCGGAGGCGGAGACCTTTCGCTCGGGCTGGGGCGTGCGCTGTATACGCGGTGCTGATTAAGTGGGCTCGTCATAATCCCCGGACGCCATGATGATACCTTGGGTCGGAGTGGCGACCTGCTGCGTCGAGGTGAGGAAACCGGATCCTCCTGCGGGCGCTTAGACAGTGCGGGAAAACAGAGAGAGAGAAAAGGAAACAGGGGGAGGGGTGTGGTGGGGTCACTGCCAAAGTCGAGGCAGAAGAGCTAAAGAAATAGAGGGCGCTGCCTTTAAAGGATGAAGCAGTGACACTGAACCTGAGAATGTATCCCTTCTGACGGGCACGTGACTTTCGCGGCGCTGCGAACCTGCGAGCATCGGGCTGCGCAGCAGAGATGCGAGAGCCATGTGTGACCACGTCTTCCAGGCGCAGTGGCGAATAGGTTGCGGCTGTGTAAATTTTTTTCGCCATGGTATATGGGACCTCGCGAGCGGGGAGGCGGAACGATGCAAGAGAGTTGATTGATTGGAGGAGCCGCAGTTGCGCCGCGTGCTTGCCGAAGCTCGGTACGAAAGACTTTCGCGAAGCCGGGGAGATTTAGCAGACGTGGAGTTTCGGATACTTGTGAGATACTGACAGCCAAAAAAAAAAAACGAAGTAAGCGATGGAACAAGTAATCAATGAATCTCTTTCACGTGCCTCGCAGCGAACTGAAGGATCTCTCGGAAAGGGATACACCCTCTTACGTGCCCTTTCCGTGCACTATAACTATTCTCGAACTGCGGGGCAGACTTTGGCTTGAAGCGGTGCGTTACTTGACGGCCATGTTGGAGAAACGCGGCTCGAACTGGCGCCGCCGGATTATTCGCGAACGCGCTGCTCACAATGGCCCTTCGCATAAGATAAGGTTGCATACAGATTGCTGGTGATGCGCGCAACTTGCACTACAGTGTAGAGCAAAGGTGTCCGGAAGAAATATATAGACAAATGATGGCCTCGGCGACAGCTCTCTATTTTTTAATCTACTAATGGGCATAGTCTAGCTCGAACAAGAAGGACACGAAGAGGGTTTGTGCACGTTTCCCACTTTTTGAGATGATGCTCTTCGAGCCTGTGTGAAACGGGTCCGGCGTTCTTTTTTTCTCTACGTGATTGACCGTAAAGAAAGTTTGAGAGAGAAGCACGTTTCGAAAGCTTTCGTGCGACGTACTGAATTCACACACCTAAGGCACCCGGCTGCTCAGCAGCGAAACCAAGTGAGTTCGCATTTACGACCCTTCATTTCCACAGCCGGCCGGATTCGAAAGATTGAAAAGGGAGGCTCTAATAACTGTAGTTGAATGCAATATAAAAAGCTTCAGTGAGGCACAAAGCAAACGCGCCCGCGTTAAATGTCTGCTGCGCCGTTCATTTGCTACCGTTTCTTTTACGTCTTTTCTGAATCGATACGCTGGACATAGGAGTTTCATCAAAAAAAAAAAAGAACAAAGAAATGGCGCAGAATATGTGGATCTAGCAGGAGCTTTGCCGGTCATTCGCGAGACGTGAGGTCGTTGGTGCCAGACGTGCAGGGACAGACTTCGGCTGACTGAGGTGAGCAAGGCCTTGGCTCCTTTCTTGTCATCTCTCTGCAGTTAGTAAAACGAACTAGCCGAAAAAAAAAAGAACGAACACGGAAATACAGCTTTACGAGTGGATTAGACAGGGCTTAAGAGATGGATCAAAAACTGGAAAGAAAGTAGTTAGCGCTTACACCTCATTCAAGTAGGTTTCAGCTTTCGAAAAGTACAAAAGGAAAGAAAAAAAATAAGAAAAAAAAGAGGTTCCACTGCCTTTGTTATACGGCAGTTAAACTTTGAGCTGTGACTGATACTCGAACATTCTATTCTTAAACCTACATTCTAGAACGTTCTCTCACTCAACGTTCCAACTCGACTCAAGAAAGTGATTGGCAGCGCCACCTCTTGACACAAGTTGTCACTGCGCTTCATTGACATTTCGCCGCAATTTTTCGAAAACGGTGCCACTTGCCCAATTGAGAGAGACGTGGTGCTGTGCTGAACTTGGGGGAGTTCAAGAAAAGCGTTGAGTGGAGAATTTTTTTTAGAATACGGCGGTTCTCTTCGGCCGGGCCTTCATGGACGTAGAACGTATACGTCATCTGTGTCAGGCATGAAACGATACGAGGTGGCGTAAACAACAAAGATTTCAACTTCTCGCTTCCCTCGGCAAAAGCGATCAGTCAAGTTTGGTAGGAAAGTGATAAAGTTGGGTGGCCAAATCAAAGAAAAAGAACTCTGTAGCTGTGGTCGAATTGGGAGTCGAAACTCCACCTTTCTGATTTCAAAATTGACGCTTTATGCCGGTTTTTATGTGTGTTCACGATGTTCTTAAATGCAGACTGTAGCGTCATTGTGCAAGTCTACTCATGGAGATGTACTACTCGGACAGGCAAACACTACTTACTAAGAAAACCAAAATGCAATTTGATTAATTAACAAAACTTCGCTAGTCAACATTTTAACTAATACTTTACATCTTAAAACATACAAAGTGAAGCCAGTGATTTCGCAAGGTACATCCACTTGGAAACAATGTTGAAACAAGCATCAGTTTTGAAATAAGCGCTGTCAAACTTGCATTATTCACTTACATTTAAAACAAAGATCTGTTTACATTTCCAACCAAATGGATCCTTATATATTGAAACTCATGAATTACTAAAACACCAACACATTTCATCGCAAACTTTGGGAATCTATATTTCGAAATTGATGTCATCTTCAATAATCGCACAAAATACATATGGCTTCCGAACTCACCGGCTGTAATTCATAAATAGTAAAATGAACCGTAAAATGATTAGTTTAAAAGTTATTCAGCGAAAGTTTCTTAATCATTTAATTAATTGAACAACTGAAATATATATATATATATATATATATATATATATATATATATATATATATATGTTTGTGTTTGTGTGTGTGTGTGTGTGTGTGTGTGTGTGTGGCTATGTACACGCATACTCAGTTAAAAGATCATAGGTGCCGGCAAGGTCTTTGATAACTAAAACACGAGGGTTATCATATAATAAAAACAATATATTTCTGCCTTAATGGCTTGCATTAATCACGTGGTAGTATGACCGCGGAAGACAAATATCGTGTCTTGTTTTTGCGCAACTAATGAAATGTATTAGAAGTCCTCACACGAATCAACGTTTCTAACTGAATAGGATTGGTTGACTAAAACCAGGGGACTTTCGCAGTGCTGTTCTCTCAGCAACACAACATGCTCAAAATATTAAAGTATTTTTGTTTTTTTTTTGCAGGTGAGGAAGTGTTGTGGAAAACACGGGATGGCAAGACCAAAGTTATTTTTGCTGGAATTGCTATTTCTGCGGCTAATTCTTCATGTCCAAGCTTTTGTCTTATTTAATCAACTAGCGATCGAAACACGTCCAGCGCTTTTATATCATGAGTCAATGCCATATGTGTCGATTCAGATGAAAGCAGTATTTCTTAAAAGAAGTAATCGCGAAGCAAATTTAAAATAATGACAACAAATTTAGTGATTATGAGCATCGAGTTTCTTTCAGTAGTGGTTTATTTTACATCCTCTTGTGCCACTGGCGGGATATGCCCTGAGTTGGGCGCTTAGCGTCCAATGAGCAGTAGGTATATGGTTGGTGCTTCGAGAAAAAAAAAAACAGTGAAATAAAGGAAGGGCAAGGAATGTGAACAACAATACAATGTAGGGGTACGAAAAAAAAGAGAAAAAAAAGAAACGTGGACTAGCGCTTGCAGCTGCGTGTGCGGGAGGGTCAAGCCACCCTTTGTATTGACGACAGGACCGTAGAAGACGCGAAGATTTCTTTGAAGCGGCGACCCATCCGCACTGTTTGTCCCCTCATTGTGCGCGTCCCATGGCCCGGCGAGGTCTCCGACGACGCCGGAATTTTGAGTGGGGCGCATTAAGAGAGTGCTTAAGATGAGACGATGGCACAGTGAGCAGAGAAAAAAAAGTGGCATTGTACTGGAAGCTTCCAGAATGAAAAAGCCTCGACGCGCGAACCCCGCCTAATGGACATCTGTTCTGGTGTCACCGCCTAGCGCAGACGCAGCGAAACCATTGCAGCAGGTTCTAAATCGGCGACGCTCATTAATTCGAGAAGAAGCCGTCGCTCTTCAGTCTTTCAAAAGCTTGTACTAGGCCTAATTAAGAGGAAGTAGACTGGCATGTCAAAAGCCAGATATAATGATGTACAAGAGCTGTGTAAACGACCGCGGACTTGGGTAAACTGCCTGAAGTGACAGGAAATAAGATCTTATGAGCATGAAAATATAAACAGCTTGTACAAACTGACTGTAATGCCACCGTTTCAGTAAGTGTCGCGTCAACATTGAAAGTCGGAAAACTGGAAACGCGAGAAACGCCTCGTCTTTTTGTACACAGCAAAGGCTCATTCTCTGAGTCGTACCCTATCTCTACTGAACAAACGTAAGCCTTGTCGAATTTCCCCTTGATATGTATTTTACTAAAGAGATATAAAAAAAAAACTGGCTGCTTTTACAGCTTGTCATGTTTGTGGATTATGGAGCACCCAAAGGATACGGCACACGCGCAGGCTCCTTGTTATATAAAACGAGAATTAACTATTTCGGTGGCCAAGCTGTACCACGAAATTAGGGCGCTTCTTCTTTGCAAAGCGCGATCCAGTCAGCACTCTTAGAATACGGAAGTGTTCGTTACTTTCAGAAAACATAAATAAGTGTCTACGCGATAAATAATAGGTAAAAGAATTATTTTGGCTAAAGAAGCTCAGGCGAAAGGGATGTACCTCCCACCTTAACATCTATGCAGTTGCCCAGGGGGAAGATGAACATTTAAAGCGAAGCTTTCTTTGTCTTTTCGCCCCACTTCCTTTTAGTTCAACTCTTCTATTTCAAATTTGTTCACAACGGACGTATGCGCTAAAGGCGGCCAAAGCGTTAGTTGACTGCCTGTGGTCTACGGGCCTGCCACTTTGATGACGTGCGTCATTTTGTGATTTCGTGCGCCGATTTTCATTTTAATACTCATCTTTGTCCCTTCTTACGTGTTTAAATCTCCGTTCCCCGAGCAAATCGAACTTTTTATGGTTAACCTCCCTGCCAACAAACAAGAAACAAGAAAAAAAATAAAAAGAAGATTTGCTGTTGTGTCTTATGTACAGGTTGTCGCACGGTTTACGGAACGTGGCCAGTAGATATGACGTCAATGCAGTTTTTTCGGCCCCCGAAATTTGTCTATGATGCGACCTATGATAAATAGAAAACGTGAAATTGGGGGGGGGGGGAGGGGGGGGCAAAAGAAGAAAAATTATAGCGGCGTTAGGCATGTGTCCACTTTAGTGCCTTGTAAAACTGGTATAGTTTATCAATTCCACTAAAGTGCGGGAAAGTTTCGATTGAACAGAGCAGAAGGTGCCACGATATCAGACTAAAATAACATTAACAATCACACAATCCTACTGCTTCACATCTAGCGTCGCGTTGTTTCAATTGTGGTTGTAAACCTTTGTTTGAAGACAGAAAAGTCCTTAAAGACACAAATGCCAAACTGCACGCGAAATAATTGAGGCATTTCACATTAAAAGATTAGGAGAGACTTGTGTTAGCCAAGCATCAATATCTCTCTTACAAAACAAATTTCAATATCTTCTCAGTACGTGTGTCACTCTCTAAAGCGTCTTGTTTGGTTTTTATGGCTTCTCTACCTCATGATGTGTTTAACTGATAATCTTTAAACCTTGTCATGTTCGGACGCTGCGGTATTTGCAATCAATATATATATATATATATATATATTGATAGTTTCAATAAAGATTTAGTTGAGAGCGCTCGTCCTGTCTTCTTCTAGTCTCTGTGTGTGTCACTTCGCGCTACAAACCAAGAATTTGTTACCGTACCAACCGCCTATCTTTCTATCGTTTTGTACCATTCTTTTTAGATCTTTACATAAACCAAGTTGTTGTCTTTTTAATATATACAATGCCTTCATTTTTATACACATGGCCTTAGTCTGAGTGACATTGATTCTTATTTGGAAGGATATTACGCTTGTTTGCACCAAAGCTGTTGGTTCGAATAGAAGCGCTCGACAACATAAGATGCCAAATTTTACGGGGTCAAAAAAAAAAAAAACTAAATAACTTCTCATGTTTATGTTTAGATGAAATTTATTAAATGTTACGGGTGATGCCGAGACAAACTTTGAAGTACCTTGGTTAATTAGGGGTTAAATACAAATTGCTTAACCTTCGCTTCGTGCCTGCTTATAGTCGTTATATAAAAACACTTGATAAGTTTTCCTGCTACTCTAAGAGAGCCAAAGGGGGTAACAATTTTATATTTCAGAAATATAGGGCCTTACTATCGGTGTCTAGTAGAGAACGTTTGAACTCAGTAGAAGATACATGTACAGCCTTTGAAGCAAAAAAAAAATTACATATGCAAGTGTTCCATGGTTTTACAAGCGTATTTTCAGAATAATGTAAGAAGCTCTTCCAATGTTCTGAAAGAATTCGATATGTCACAAACCACGATATGCCACGATATGCCACATTTTAAAAAAAACAGCAGGTATGTTATAGGTGATGCATGGGCGAAGTTTTGAGAGTGCAAGTTAACTACAAGCTTTGAAAGAATCGCTTTAACAAGTGCTAGAAAGCGTTTATTTATACGGCCGTTGTCTCCAATGTTTCCCATTGTCCTAGAAGAACTATACTTTATATGAAGTTCACGTTCGGTAGAAACGGGAGCCAAGTTAGGTGTGACACATGGAGAAAGCTTCACGTTTGTAGATGAATTAAAAGGGTTGAACCGAATTGCCGTATACTTGCTTACGGTGTTTACGATCATGTATTTCAACCAGATGGTGGCGTGGAGTAGAGGTGGGACACCGGGCCTCTAATCTGAAGGACGTAAGTTCGAATCCTCCTCCATTCCACTACATTTTCAGGCTTCAAGTGGCGCCTAACGCCGGAAAAAAGAAAATTACCGAGACACACTGGGGCTATACTAGTACAGGTGAAACCAAAATAGGAAGGCTCACTAAGCTTCGGCAAAGACGCTCCCTCACCAGAACAGCAATTGTCCTCTCTGGTGCAGCATTCGGCCACCAACTCGCTCATGACTTCTGCAGTTAACCCATGGCCCCCAGTCCTCAGCGGCTGCAGAGCACCTAACCAAGGCAGCGATCAGACCTGCGACTCTGCAGAGGGTGCTAAGAATCTCTGGATCCGTACAGGCCGCCACTTCACACTGAATCTGGGAACGTTTAACAGGCGAACCCTCCCGAGTGAAGCTAGCTTAGCAGGAGTCTTCGAGGAATTATTAGGCATTGCCTGAGACATTATTACCTTTAGTGAGCTTAGAACAACTGGTGAGGATTATACAGTGCTGACTAACGATCACGTCTTCTGCTACAGATGTCTTCCAGATAAAAGAGAATACGGGGCATGATTTTTAATCCATAAGTACATCGCGGGCCACATTGATGGACTCTACAGCATTAATGAGACGGTAGCAGTAGTCATAATAAATCTGAATAGGAGGTATAGATTAAAAGTAGCACAAGCCTACGCTCCATCCTCCAGTCACGATGATGAAGAAATAGAACAGCTTTATTAAGATGTTGAATTAGCAATGATAAAACTGCAAAAGTGGGGTGAAAGCAGGCTGGTGAACAAACAATTGGCAACTACGGCATCTATTTTAGAAACGAAAGTGAAAGTGAAATCGCTGACAGAGCTTCGAGAATGGACATGCGTTGTTTATCGCATATATCACTGATTCATTTGCTTCACGGCTTCAACAAATATCTCGCCACAAATGGGACTAAGACCATTGTATTCAGTGCATCTCCATTACTTAAGACCTATTCATGCATTCGGTCTACGTGCACTATCGATAATTTCGCGGTAGCATGTTTGTGGGCACAAATGTTCCGCCTACACGCTTGCTCAAGTGGTGCATTTTAAAATTTCATGCGCTTTGTTTACGCCCCAGAATAACTAATACCACTGCGGAATCCTCCGCGGAAAGAAATTAGTGGACCAGTTAATGAATATGGATTCTGCAACTTTATCGTATACAATATTGCCTTTAAATCGACACTCTAGAGCAACAATGAGGATAAATGCGAAACCAGCTAAGAATGAGAAAGTGTTATATTTACAAAACTCCGTAATTCTTCATTTTGCGGTAATAGGTTGATTATCACTCACTCACTCACTCACTCACTCACTCACTCACTCACTCACTCACTCACTCACTCACTCACTCACTCACTCACTCACTCACTCACTCACTCACTCACTCACTCACTCACTCACTCACACACACACACACACACACACACACACACACACACACACACACACACACACACACACACACACACACACACACACACACACACACACACACACACACACACACACACACACACACACACACACACACACACACGCAAAGAAATCATGATCAAAGTGTCTTTTTTTTCAGTATTGCGTCGAAAGCTAAGTACCGGTGCGTCAGTGTAACGTCATAGATAACAAAGCCTTCTTCTCGTATTTGGGCCCCTGTGACTCAGTTAAATTTATCGAAACTTGTCAAGTTCAGTCTTTCGCTCGTTTAGGGCAAACGTGGTCCATCTTCTTCGATAATAATACCCGGGAAAGTGGTTGGGAGAACGGCGCCGCGGTAGTTCAATTGGTAGAGCGTCGCGCGCGTAATGCGAAGGCGTGGAATCGTTCCCCACCTGTAGCAAGTTGTTTTTTCATCCACTTTCATTTCCACTAATTTATCATTTCTTTAATTCAATTAGTAAGTACAAGTAATTTCCCCTGCGTCGTCCTTGGTGTCTTTGTTTGTTGGCTTCTTACGCTACAACAGTCATAGAGGCATGTGTAATCAAGGAATATAGGACGCATACGTGAATATCTTGGGAAATAACTACAGATTACACAGCTACCTTGTTTGTCCGCAAGAAAAATAGAACGTTACCTATCAAGAAAGGTGTCAGACAAAGAGACACGGTCTCTCCAATGGTTTTCAGTGCATGCTTAGGAGTATTCCAGCTATTAAATTGGGAAGGCCTAGGAGTGAGGTTCAATGGTGAATATCTCAGCAACCTTCGGTTTGCAGATGGCGTTGTCCTGTTCAGTACAACTGCGAATGAAATGCAACAAATCATTGAGGACCTTAACCGAGAAAGTGTAAGAGTGGAGTTCAAGATTAGTATATAGAAGAGAAAGATAATGGGAACAAAAATTATGGGGTTTGACCTGCAAATGCACTATCTGATTATGAGGCACACCATAGGCACTCCGGAATAATTTTGACCACCTGAGGTTCTTTAACGTTCACCGGAATCTAAATACCATGGGCGTTTTTGCACTTCGCCCCCATCGAAATGTGGCCGCAGTAGCCAGGATTTTAACCCGCGACTCGTGCTTAGCAGTGAAACACTAAAGCCACTAAGCAACCACGGTGGGTTATAATGGGAACAAGAATTCAGGACCGCCAGTCAGCTCCTAGAGTCTGTATATGAGTACGTTTATCTAGCTCAATTACTCACAAGGGGCAGTGATCATGAGAAGGAAATTTACAGCAGAATAAAAATGGGTTGGACTGCATATGTCATGTATTAACAAATCATGATTGGGGGCCTACCGCTGTCGTTGTTAAGAAAAGTGTACAATAATTGCATTCTACCTGTGCTAACACATGGGGTAGAAACTTGGAGATTAACAGAGAAGCTAGAGAAAAAGTTAAGGGCCGCGCAAAGAGTGATGTAACAAGAAACGTAAGGGTAACGTTAAGGGACAGGAAGAGAGCGGGGGGAATCAGAGAGCAAACAGGGATAGCCGATTTTCTGGTTGACATTAAGAGAAAAAACTGGAGCTGAGTAGGTCATGTAATGCTTAGGGCAGATAACCAGAAGGTGATTAGAGATGCGGAATGGGTGCCAAGGGAAGGGAAGAGCAATTGAGGAGGGCAGAAAACTAGGTGGGGTGATGAAATGAGGCAATTTTCAGGCGCAAGTTGGAATCAGCTAGCGCAAGACAGGGGTAACTGGAGATCACAAAGAGAAGCTTTCGTCCTGCAGAGAAGATAAATATAGGCTGATGATGACGATGATGACGTTTTAAATTCTTGTGTGTTATAGGGGGGGGGGGAGGTGTTTCGGGTTTCCTTTGTGTCCTTGGCGAAGCAAGGAATGCACCGTTTTTATATTTGGCAAAAATAAAGTGAAAGTTATGGATGATCTGTAGGCAAAGTGTGTAGTCTGTGGGTTAATTACCGCTTTTGCAGTCAATTATGTATGAAAGTACTGCGAAACGTTATTTGCGTGTTTCGTAGCCAATTGTAAGAAGGTTTTAAAGCTTTCGTTCTACGCTCACATTGTGGCAAGGAAAACATTTTCTCTGGAATGAGTAAAAACAATTATTCCTTGCAAAATATACAGAAAACGCCCGCGGTATTCTCTGCAGGCTCAAGTCTTCGAGGCTGTTGTCCTTACGGGAAGGGTCCGGAGACCGTTGTCGACGCGACGGCTTCAATAGCTGCCCTCTCCGAGGTCTACTGCGTTCAGCACACGGGAAGCTTCAGCTTCCAAGTCACCGTCAAGAGCATGGCTTTTATGACTCTAATCGTCGATGCTGGCTGCCTTGTCACCGGTGGCGAGCGTTGTCCTGTCGTTCCCGTCGGCCCGCAGGTCATCAATGTAACCTGCCTCTCTCTTCTTGCGGTCCTTCGTACCGAACGAAGTCCTCGTCGAGGCACTATCACCACACAGCAAGGTTCTGTCTGTCAACGCTGGTCTTATGAGCGGACGATGTGGCGTGCTCACACGGACCCGCTTCGTTCGCATGGAAATGAGCACCGCAACCCTCGTCCCCAATTGCCTGTGAGTCTGTGGTCATCGTGTGACGTTTGACTACTGCGGCTTGCAACGCGTGCGTCGTCAGTGCGGCTTCAGCGACCACTACCGCGCACAGTGCACCGCAGCGTTCTGTGGCTTTGTGGTATCCAGGGCCACGAACGCGACGGATATGACCATCGTTGTCGGCGTTGCGGGGATGGTCACTCTACGGTCGTGTGTCCTGTGCGGCGTTCTTACTCAGACGCTGCTGCTGGAGCTTTTCTCCCCTTACCGCCGGCGTCAGCTGCGGTCGCGACTGCGTGTGACGCCGTAACGAAAGAAATTGCCTTGATACCGCATCAACCAGCGCCAGCAAATGAAGAAAAGAAAAAAAAAACGTGCGCAGCTTGCGCTTGTGGTGCAAGGCTGGAGTCAACAGCGGAGCTTGTGATCACCTAGTTTTTATGTGGCTTGCCTAAGATGTTTCTAGGTTTTACGAGGTTATGCTAGGTTTTCCTAAGTTGTTGGTAGGCTTGGCTGAGTCGTTTCTAAGTTTTGCGAGGTTATGGTAGACTTGGCTACGATGTTTCTAGGTTTTACGAGGTTATGCTAGGTTTTGCTAAGTCGTCTCGGCGGGCTTGACGCTGGAAATTTTTGAGCAGTCGCAGGTCGGTATCGCTTTCTCGGTGACGTCGAGCGTTCAGGCGCCGACTCTCGTGTTCCCTGGACTGAAACTCGGGGTCCTCGACTCGGCGTCGCCTCTTCCCATGGCAGCAGCACGTACGCCGGAGTAGAAGAGACGAGATGTGTGTTGCTGCGACGGCTGTTCCGAGCTTTTACTCGCCTGTGACGTCACGACTCCGCCCTACGCGCGTGGGGTGCGAGGAGGTTACATGGCTCGGTGCTCTCGCAGGTGGTTGCTAGGCAACGCGTGGCGGCGCACAGCTGAGCTGAGTTTTCTGGTAACGCTCCACGGCGGAACTAAAAGCTTAAACAGCTGCGCTGTTAAAAAAGGTTTATTGAAGAGCGGCAGATACCCGTTGGCCCGAGGGGCACATACTCAGTGGCATGTATCTCATGCATTTTTCATACATTGCCAGTGCAAGGTTTTTTCTCTTCCCCTATTTACAAGAATAAGTACGTGACAATGTTACTAAGCACAGCAAAATAACATATGAAATATAAATGCTGGTGCTCCACGTCGTAGCTTACAGCGGAGAGCTCTGTTGACGGGGTGCATTTGCATCGCAATTTGCGCTAAATATCTACTGTATATATTACCTGGTGCCATGAATTTATCTATAACGTACTGCAGACCAATATTGTCAAAGCAGGACGGGCAATACAATTTACAGAATATCTCTATTACACAAAAAGAGAACAACAACAAGAAAAGAAACATGATATTCCCAGAGGAAAGAAGACAAAAAGACGTAATCATCTAGTCATATAGTGCGTCATAAGGTTCTGTTAGGCTATTCCAGTCGGACACAGAACGCGGAAAAAAGGAAAAGTTATAACTGTCTGTTCTTGCAAAGTAAGGGGTTATAAAGTGTGTTTGGTAATGTCGCGTAGGTCTTGTGGCCAAAGGGGAAAGAAACCGTGTCTGATCAATAGCCATTTTACCGTTAAGAAGTAAGCTTTCAAAAATCAAACGACATTTTTTTTCTTTTCTATTCAAGTAGTTAAATGTTAGCCTTTACGAGCTCAGAAGGAGAATCAGTATGCTTAAATTTAGAATAGGCAAACCTGACAGCTTTTTGCTGAATCTTTTCTAATTTTTTAATGTTAAGTTTAGTATAAGGATCCAGAACAACAGATCAGTATTCAAGCTTTGGCCGTATGAATGTGAAATAGCTAAGAAGTTTGACCTTAGGAGGAGAATTACGAAGTTTATGTCTTAAGTAACAAAGTTTGCGGAAAGCTGAAGAGCAAACGTTATCAATGTGCAGATTCCAAGAGAGGCTATTAGTGATTGTCACTCCTAGGTACTTGTAACTGGTAACCTGTTTCAATGGAAGAGATGTCGTGTTATAAGTATATTTAAGGGGAGTTTTCTTAAGTGTTACACAAAGTAAACAGTTTTATCGGCATTAACAGTCATGCCAAAATCTGTGCACCACTTCGATACATTAGTGAGATTAAAATTCAACTCAACCTAATCAATACCTCTGATTTCGCGAAATAAAACATCATCTGCAAATAACCTAATTTGAGTTCCAGGAGTAATTACGGAGTCAATGTCATTTATACATAAAAGAAACAGCAAGGGTCCCAGAACACTTCCTAGAGGCACACCTGATGTTACCGGAAGACTGCAGGAATCAAAACCATCAACCAAAGCAAACTGCGTTCGGTTATGAAAGTAGTCGGAAACCCATGAGACCAAAATGTCGGGAAGGTTAATATTTATTAGTTTATCGAGCAATTTATCATGGATAACTCTGTCAAACGCTTTACTAAAATCTAAGAATATCGCGTCAATTTGTCCATTATTATCTATTCATGCTGCAAATGAATGAACTATGGTGAACAATTTTGTTCTAGTAGAGAAATTTCTTCTAAATCCGTGTTGAAAGCTTGAGAGTATAGCGTTTTCCTCAAGAAATTGAACGATGCGTTTTGCTACAACGTGTTCCAATAATTTACAACAAGAAGATGTTAAGGATATTGGACGATCATTTTCTAATAAGAAACGGTCACCTTTTTTATAGACGGCTATAACTTGAGCTGATTTTCATTCATCAGGTAGCCTTGCACTTAACAGTAAACATAGAAACAAAATCGCACGAAATTTAGCCATAGTTTCGGCATAAAGACGAAGCAAAAAAAATTGGAGGCTTATCAAGGTTAAGCACAGTGGATGCTTCGCATCCACTGGGTTTAACCTTAGCGTATCCTTAGCGTTTGGAGGCATCTTGACCGCATACACGCCCGGCGCAAAGACGCTGGCGCGGTTGCGGGCACAGAGACTGACGCGACGGCGGGCGCGCGCCGCTTCATCCCTGGCGTGACGTCACATATCACGTGATGCAGCGATGGTGGCGCCGCCGCCGCGTCGGGCGCGACGGCGCGAACCGAAGCGTGGAGGCCTCCGCCGGGCGACGTCCGACGGCGCGATACGAGGCCCCATCTGCAGCCGGTGTGACGTCATCACGTGACGTCACATCATGTGATCTCACTTCAGGGTCAATGGTGGCCACCGCCGGGAGGCGACCGACGGCGCGATATGAGGCCCCATCTGCAGCCGGTGTGACGTCATCACGTGACGATATGTCACGTGACCTACTTGAAGGTCACTTGAAGGTCAATGGTGGCCACCGCCAGGAGGCGACCGACGGCGCGATATGAGGCCCCACCTGCAGCCTGTGTGACGTCATCACGTGACGTCATGTCACGTGACCCCACTTCAGGGTCAATGGTGGCCATCGCCGGGCGTCGCGCGAAGGCCCGAAACCTACGTTAATATGCTTCGCATAAAAAATGGAGGACGCTTAAGCTGTGCCTTCAAGAGTGAAACGCGACAGCGTTATCGCACCCCGTTCGCACCAGCCACTCATTGGCTCGGCTTGCTCTTGAGTCACACAAAGACATAACGATCTACGCCAGCCAAACGTCGTGATCGGCCGGGCCGCGATGCGCCATGAAGGCGGACGCGATCACGGGGCTTACGCCTTGATGGGATCGTCCTCTATCTCGCTTGGGAGCACCACGCAGACGCATGACTCCTCGCCAGCAGCACGGCACACATCGCAGGGGACGCTTTTCCACCAGACGCGCTACGGCGCAGCGATCACGTCAGAGGCGTCCCGCATCGGACACTGCACCTAGGAATCGCGCTGTGAACGGAAAGAGGAGCCGTGTCGCCGTCGCCTAAGCACGTCGCCTAAACACGAAGCTGGAAGGGGAGAGCGAGAACACTTATTAAACGCATGGGTATTAGGGCATTGACGCACCGGTCCTCACACGGCCCCAATGCGCTCAAACGAGACGAAGGGGAGAAGCGGGCAAGTGGCGCGCCACCTGTCGGGGCAGCGCCGTACATTGCGAGGAGGGGGTCTTCTGTGTTTGCCGCAAGATGGCTCTGCGTGTGCGCCAAGCGCAGAAGAAATGTAGCGGAAACGTACTTCGCTACTCGTTTAACTGCGACTTCTGTAATTTACATGCTCATAATTGCCGATATACACTGCAGTACAATTTTTTACGGCAAGTTTCAAGGCAACACCGCATTCACTAGAGCGGCTTTTGTCTCGCTTTGAACCATCGAACTCATGGCTCAGTGGTAGCGTATCCGTCTCACACTCAAGAGACCCTGGTTCGATTCCCACCCAGCCCATCTTGCAAGTTGTTTGTATTTCTGAATTACATTCCTGGATTTTTCGCTCACGGCCAATGCCGCCGACGCCTACAGCAACGCCTACGCCGACGACACCGGCTTTTCTGCGACACGAGCTCCTTAACGCTGTCGCGTTAATATTGGCCAAACCATCATGTGACCTGCAGTGAAATGAATGTGACCTGCCTCGAACAAGTGGCGACCTTCCTGAAAAGCAGTCACACGAAAATACGTTTTTCGGTACGTCAGGCCTTAAAACCCGCAGTGAGAGATCACCGTGAGCGCCTTCGTCCCGTCGTCTGCTTTACATGCCAGTGCTGCTCGGACTTCGCTGCGCTGTTCGCCAGCATGTCGCTGATGCGCCGCTGGAGCCTTACAACGGCCGCCCGGTGCCTATAATCGCGGCTGCTAGCAAGCGCTGGCGTGGCGCAGTGGCGGAGTATAGTTGAATCCCGCGCGTAGTGTCCGGACACTTCATCCCGGAAGAGGCCGGGTATTTTCTCGTTCATTCGTGGCGATAGCTGTGACGAACACCGGCCCGGCGTCTGTGGCGGACAACGTCGCCAACAGAAACGATTATTGGAATGAGCCCACTAAGGTTACACTGTAAAAAAAAATTACCCTGGTATCGGTAAGTGGCATCTAATGCACGTTGGTAACTAATAGACTGTAGAGCTAAGCGCTCATTCATCCCTTCAACTCACGTACACGGCACATAATAGGCTGTAAGAGGCGTGAAGAGTGCGAACTGCGAAGTGAACACATACAAAAGAGGCAGAAGCAAAACGTTTACGTTCGGCATTACGTTGTCGTTCGTTAGTTTTGTTGCTGTACAAAACTCACCATCGTATGCGTTTTCCTGCGACGAGTTGGAGAATAAAAACATATTAAAAATGGGCGTATGAAAACCTTCTAAAGTTCACGTGTACTCACTGAGGTAAACGCAGCAAGGAGCTACAAAAAATAACAGGAAAATAGGAAACGCCACAGCACTCACTGTCGGGGGGTAAAGATTTGCCGAGAAATAAAATAGCGAGGAACTGGAAAAACTTGAGGTCGAAAAAGCGGCGCGAATGTCTCCGCTGGCAGATTGATGGCAGCTTTCTGCGGCAAGAGTGCCGCCGTGAATGGCTCAGTGATTAAGGAGAGGGACTGGCGAAGGCTTTCCTTCCGCTACTTTCATTCGTTTTAATTAGACGGCTATTATTCTTCGGCAGATCTTCTGCATTTCTTTTTTTTATTTCTTATTACTCGCCTACCTTCGAGTCTCCCGCTCTGCTACGTCCTAAGGGCAACCTTGCGAGACGCGTGCAGCTTCTCTCGGCGACGCTCCTGTTGCCGGAAGAGCGACTCCTTCTTTTCTAAGTCTTATATGCGGTGGTGGTGTTGGCTCTCTCTTCATTTTGCATTGGCGCATGGTGCAAAAGAAGAAAAAGACCTTCGCGTTCCTCGAACAGACTCACGCGCGAGTGCATCGCCTTGAACAAAACGAATTTCCTCGTAAGGAGATCATGAGCCCGCGGCAGTAGGGTGGAAAAATTTGGGATGTCCCTCGTCGCGAAGGCACTTTTTGAGAATATTAGGAGTCTTTTACTTTTAAACAACAACAACAACAAAAAGTACCCCCCACAATAAAAAGCGATTACTAGTACAAGCTTGATCATACAGCTTTTTCTTGCTTGTTAGACAACTTGAGACAGAGGAAGAACGTTAGAAAACCGCTAAAAGCTTTCTTGCGTGGCCTCGAGCCTGCAAATTTAAGTCTTTCAACAGAGCTACCTCTGATGTTGCACGAAGTCTTGCCTCGACTTAGGTAAACATGTTACGTATGTGCTTGACGAGAAGGCGAGCAGTGCGTGCTTCCGGATGCTGCTTCCGGGTTGGCGTTCAAAAACTCACATATAAAGCCTTGAACAATCTGCGGGTTATTTGCTTTCATCGCAGTCAGTAAGTGCATTATGAAAGCGACTCGGGCGAGCTGATAGTACACTCCAGGATGGAAAAGACTCACTGCACTGAAAAGGACAATATGACGATGATGAATACATCATAAGAAGCCAACAAACACTGACACCAAGGACAACATAGGGGAAGTTACTTGTGCTTGATAAATGAAAGAAAGAAACGATAAATTAATGCAAATGAAAGTGGATGAAAAAACAACTTGCCGCATGTGGGGAACGATCCCACAACCTTCGCATTACGCGTGCGATGCTCTACCAATTGATCTACCGCGGCGCCGTGCATAAACTCATAAATACTTAAGAAAGTGGTTGGGCACCATGTTGCTACTAATCATATATTTAGTGAGTGCGCTCAGATTTATAGCAATTGCAGGATTGAAATGAGCCCGTACTCAAAGCCAAATGTTTCATTTTTTTAACTTTGTGCTTTGCAGCAAGTCTAAGAATCACGCACTCAGGATGTTCCGTGCAATCTATGCCAGCGGAATAAACTGCCGGAAGCAGTTTATTCCGCTGCTTCTTCGAAAAATGCGGGAGAGATATTAACAGAAACAGAAACGCATTTCGCTGAATACATTAAATGCTATTTGTCGAAACTGTTATAAGGTGAAGATATTACTACAAGACGTCAGCGTTTCAGTACTTGCTAACTTCAAATATGCAGCTATGAAATCATAGGGAAGTCGATAATTTAAAAGTTATATAGGAAGTTGTGTTAATCATCGCATTGATAATTATCGCGCAAGTTTTAGTGTCCACTGTTGCTTTGCAGCAGGGTCAGCAAAAATAATAATTTTCTCTCACTTCTACAATTGTAATATTTCGAGGTAATCAAGGCTAATCTAAATAGATCTAGATAAAACAAAAATGCGGGGATTTATCTTTGCGTGGGCCCTATCCCTTTCAAGATCCAGTTATTTCCACAGAACATTTTTTCACCACATTTCTTGTACCTTCAGAATAATGAAAAACGTACATTTGCAGAACAGAATTCGAATTACTTATCGTTCAGCGAGTTTTGTCTTGTTTACAGGATATGAAGTCCATGCGAGAACTCTCTACACGAACGTCAGATACGAAGACATCTACTATCTCATGCCTAGCATACTTGGAAAGCGCCTAGCCATCCGTTGAAACATAGGCGTAAAAAAAAATGGAAGAATAGAACCTGCTGCATGACGACAAACTGACACCGAGACCAAGCACCCCTCCCTGTACCTTCGAGCTTGTTTCACTGAAGCACTTTACACGTATTATTCGAACTGGCTGCCCAGCTCGAACTAGAAAAGTCTCAGGATATGGGCGAGATGCTCTAAATGTGAACATTTTCATCAGCACTTTTGTTTTCGATGCGCACTCTTCACGTGCACAAATGGACATGCCGCTCCTCACAGGGTTAGGCTTTACTTCAATGCTTTAGAGAGTGTTTGAGCTAACTTCTACCCAGCCCTAAAACAGTCGCGTGTGTTCTACGAGAGAACAACCAACTTGGTATTGTTCACTGTACTCTTGAGCGACGCAAAGTATTAATTTACTAATTGCGCAGATCACTAAATAAGAATAAATATTGTTCAAACTTCAAAGAGACACCAGAGAGTAAAAGTGGTCTCCAATCAACGCTGTGAAGGTCGTTAGACAGCGAAGCTGCAAATAACAACTAGAATGATTCCCTATTACGACGTAGCTTGAAGTTATTCACATGGCGGTATTCACATGCACTTTACCTAATTATTAGCCTAAGACGTTTCAAGGACCTGCGGCTTGGCTTGCGCCACTACTTGATGGACCTACGAAGAGTGAACCAGAGAAAAGAGAAATGGCTTTAAGCAAAATTTCGGCGCTGCTAGCATGCACGCGCTGCTTTTCAGGAGGCTTCACTATACGTGGCCTTCCCAAGAACTGTCACAGCACAAATCAGTCGCTAGTTGGGTTCTTCTTTTACATACGAAAGTGTAGTTACGCCACTCCCTGCTTCGTGTGCTACAGTTGCCGCTTCCCGACAACTGCAGCTTATGCAAGCGTAATCTTAACCGGGTGACGCTTGCAGCAAACGCTATGCGCGAAGGCGCGCTGTCGGGTTCTTTTGTTTTCTTTCCCCCGCACGGCCAGCGCCACCGCTGCTACGGATATGTGGAGGCGAGCGCCATCTAGTGGTGCTGCAAGGAACCCAGCGGCGCAGGCGGGCGCGCCTCCCGAGTGTTTGCCTGCGGGGACGACAGACCCATAGGGAGGTAGAGCTATACAGCTGCGCTCTAGTAGTTATTAGAGCTACATCGGTCAATTGCCGCTCTGCAATAGCAAAAAAAAGAAGGAAAAAAAAAGAAGCCGCACTTAGCTCGAGTAGAGTCTGGGTAAGTCAGAAAACACGCAGAAACAGAAGACTGGTGGTGACGCTGCCTTCAAGTTCACGTTCCATCTCGCCGTGACGTCACAGATTTTGGCGGAGTCTGCTTGCGCCTAGTTAACGCTTTATCGGTAAAGATGAACCATGTTGTGCCTCAACCGAGCCTAAGACTGAACTCGACAAGTTTCGATAAATTTAACTGTGTCACAGTGGCCCAAATAAGCGAAAAAGATTTTGTTGTCCGTGACATTACACTGACGCGCTGGTGTTTTGATTTCGGCGAGATTATAAAAGAAAAATTAAACTTCGATCCTATTTTTTTTCTTGTGATAATCAACCTATTACCGCGATATGAACAAAGAGCAGAGTTTTGCAAATAAGACTTTCTTCGTCTCAGCTGGTTTAGAATTTATCTTCACCGTTGCTCTAGAGTATTGATTTAAACACCACATATTCAACAAAACATTCGTAGAATCCATATTGATAAATATCCCAATAATTTCTTTCTGCGGAGGGCGCCGCGGTGATTTTAGTTATTCTGGAGCGCAAAGCATGCGCGTGAGATTTCAATATGTACCACGTGAAAAAGCGTGAACGTGCAGTGACATTAGTGCTACGTTACGAAGCAACATGTTACGAAGGAATGATTGTTCGATAGCGCGCGCAGACCGAACGCATGAATAGGCCATATGAAATGGAGGCCTTATGAAATAGGCCTCCAAAATAAGCCTTATGAAATACAATAGTCTTTCTCACATTTTTGGCGAGACATTTGTTGAAGCAGTGAATCAAGTGAATCCATGAGATGTGCAATAAACAGCGCATGCAAACTGTCAAAGCTCAGTGAGCGTTTTCACTTAGACCGATTGCGTAAAGGGCGAGAAGGTTTTAATGGTTATGGCGATGCATCGTATACGGCGGGTTTACACTTACATCACTTATAACTTGTGCGTGCGGTCTATTCATGGCATTCGGTCTGCATGCAGCATCGATCATTATTTGCTAGGATGCTTGTGGGTCCTAATGTCGCAGCACGAAAGCGCATAATGACGTGGTAATTAAAGAAAGCTCGCGCGCTTCTATGGCAGCCCGGAAAAATTGAAGCCACCGTAGCTGTCTTCGTAGAAAGAGATGATTTGGATATTTCTAAATAAGCTCTACAACTTCTTCAATGGAGATTCTGCGTTTAAAGCAATATTTTAAAAGTAGGTTGTATAATGAGTTTTGAATAATGTTCTAAGCTCATAGTAAGAAATGCTCCGAGTTCCAGGAACACAGCGAACGATACCAGGTCGGTGGCATTCTCGTAGCGCAGACGTGTCTTTAAGACTTGGAACAAGTTCGCTCAAACGGCCTGTACATTGACCTACGTGGTTACTCCGCATGTCGTTTAGGATACTTTTAACTAAGAATTTTCTTAAGCACCTGTAAAACTTGACTAAAAAGCGCAGTTGTTAATAATAATAATAATAATAATAATAATAATAATAATAATAATAATAATAATAATAATAATAATAATAATAATAATAATAATAATAATAATAATAATAATAAATTAATATGCGGAACAACGTCTCACGATAGACTGTCGATGTAGCGACACAACGTATTGCCATCGTCGAAACGATGGCAATACAATGTCCGAAATGCATGGCGCCCCGGTGCGTGCGAACGCTTAGAAATGCATAAAGGCTGTTTCACACGACGCGATTGAGGCGAAAGAAATCTTTCTGCCGCGCACATCGCGGAGCGATTTTCCCTGACATCTTTCACATGCGTTGGCGGCAGCGCGATTTCCGTCGCAGCGATGCGCAAGGTTGCCCCCTGCTCACGAAGAATCCATGCCTGCATCGTTAAATAAGAACAACATGGAAACTAGTCAAATATTCGAATTTTCCTATTTTTATTCTATAATAGAATAGGCACACCATTTTTAACGTTCAAAAGCGTTGAGACGTTGCGACAGCTTGCAGATACGGTCAGTGAGGCGCTGCACAACACCGCAAGTATGAGCGTGCGGCTTGTGCGGCGTCGGTGGGGTGGTTCCGTTTAGCACGCTCTAGTTTCGTTGTTACTATGGAAGCCACAATTTTTTTTCCCGGATGAGTATTTGCTTTTGCAGAAGAACAAGCTACTATTGAGTGCGCATGTGTAAGCAGCTGGCGCAATTTGCAGCGATGATGAGGTTGACGATGGTGGGGATCAAGTGGGTGCGTGCCTTATGTTGAAGCGGCGTCCTTCTCCCGATCTGGTTAGCGTGCACCTTCTCCTTTCAAACGCATTGTGTAAGCGGAAGAAAAGAAAAATCTTTATGAAGCTCCTAAGCCGCAAACGCTCGTGGGTACGCCCTAAACATAGCTAAAACTGGCGCGCGACATTGCTCCATAGAGCTACCAACGCGCGGTAAAACAGGAAAGCTCCTATTTTGCTCCTAGTTTCGTTACACATTGCTCCTCCCACATCGCGCCGACCGCTGCGACTGAGCGACGGCGCGACCAACTTTTTGGAATCCAGTTGCGGAGAGCCCACGACGTCGCGGCGGTCGCTGAGCGACGGAATTCGCTGTTTCGCTGACAGAAAATTGCGCCATGTGAAACAGCCTTTAAAGACGTTCATTCAAAGGCGGCACATAACAGTGTATTTGTAGCGCAGCCTGCTAAAGCGTCAGACTACTGTCCTTTAGGAAGAAATTATTGTGACCCAGGTTCGGTTGGCGGCGATTGCTCCTTGAGGAACAATAAATTGTGACGCAGGTTTGGTTCCACCCCGCAACGAAGAAATTGAAACGATCTTTTTCGTCATTGTAGAGCGGCACATTACCAGCGAAGGATACCTAGTTACCCAAGTTGACGTCAAACACGTTCATTGAAGAGCGACCCACACCTGCTGACACATGCCCAGTGACTCAACTAGGCGTCATAGAGGTTAATTGAAAGCCAGCATAGACCAAGTTGCCCACACTCAGTGCTCCAAGTCGGTGTTAAAGAATCTCATTAAGCAGTGGTACTATACGCAGTCCTGCATCTACAGTGACCAATGTCGGCGTGTTAGCCATCCGTTAATGAGTGTCAGATTTGTACACATTGCCACATAATCTGTGACCCAAGCTGGTCGAACGTTTGGTTCTGAACCCTGCTCCAGCAGCCCGATGCGCTGCCCATTCGACCACGGACTCAGGTAGGCGGGATAACAGTTAGATACAAAAAAGTTCGGCAGCATGTTACACTCCTGTAACACGTGAAGATGAAAGCCCTTCGGCTTCTTCGGCTCGTTTTCGACGCATAGCTGCGGTTTCGCGCGCTCGTATAGCGGGGTCAGACTCGCTACAGTGACGTTTCTTTTCGACTTTGCGCCGCATCCTCTCAGCAGGAGAAAGCAGCACTCGCGGTCAAACGCCTTGCTCCCGCCCCTTCCTACGTCGCACCTCGTTTCTCGCTTGGGGGCATCTTGGGCCGCAGCGTACTTCCGAGGCCTACCGCGCAATCCGCTGGGGCCAGGGCGAGCGCCCTCCATCGCCGTCCCCTTCCCTTCGCTGTCGACTGTCGCCTCAACCGCCGTCGCCGCCGCCTGACGTCAGCGACGCACCCCTGTTTTTGGGTCTGCGGTGTCTGCGCGCGTCGCTTGTACCCCTCTCGACCCGCCTCTCGCTCGGAGAAGGACGCATGTGTTTTTATACCACTTTTTGCATCTGCCGTACTTCACTCGAGGTCACAGCACAACTAGTCAGTTAAGTTCACCTTAATAGATAGATAAATAAATAACCATCGAAAAGCGCGCTAAAAACTCAACAATGTACAGAAGAAGCAAATGTGGCAGACGAAACTATCTGGGGTACGTAGATTAACAAACTGCGAGAAAGAAAGCGAGGAGGATTGCGTAAAAGCGAATCATTTATACAAAACGATTGCTTAACCTTGTACAGAACAAAGGGAATATAACCTCTGAAGTAAATCAGTACAGACTGAAAACGTATTACTTGATTTTCGTAGTCGAGCCATGGAATACTGATGACTGCAACAAGCCCATGCAGAAAACG
Source organism: Dermacentor variabilis (assembly GCF_050947875.1). Classification (NCBI taxonomy): domain Eukaryota; kingdom Metazoa; phylum Arthropoda; class Arachnida; order Ixodida; family Ixodidae; genus Dermacentor; species Dermacentor variabilis. The sequence continues at coordinate 121,797,850 of NC_134569.1, forward strand.
CTGAATGTTGTCTGGTATATATTTTGCGGTATGTAAAATTGTAGACGATCAAGAAGATTTTGCCATTATATAGTGACATGAACCGCCTTGAAATAAACGATACGTCTGACTTGACATGTATTTGTGGTATTTAGCAGTTGTTTTGCGTAAAACTAGATGGCGCTAGGCACGAGCCTTAGCAGGGTTAACCACCATGTGCATATATGTATATATATACCGATCGCGGACTAATCATAAACGGCTTTCGTGTACCGGTTCTGGGGCTGTTCACTTCGTGGTTCTCCGGCTTTACGACGCAGTCTGGCCGGGCATGGCGGTGGATACAGCAGTTGGCGAAGATTGGGAACGCCGTCCATTCCTTGGATGCAATGGCGCTGCCTTTTCAATAATTATTTTGCATCGGTGAACGATGCCCACGACTTGCGCGCTGTAAGGCGTTACTGCTGCACTGTTTGGGTATGGAAGGGCAACGCTTGTACTACGCATTGCCGAAAAAGAAACCGTCGACGCCGAATGCAGCGGAAAAGGACGAAAACGGCACAAGCAACGAGTATGATGCAGCGGTGGCTACGTTATACGCATACTTCTAAGACAAACGCCGTCATGGAGAGGCATCGATTCTGACAGCTAAAGCAACAGCCTGAGGAGGCCGCAGCCGCATTCGTCATGGCGTATTAAAAGAGCTTCCTGTTGGGCTAGTTGGTAGCTGTTTATTATAAAATATGATAACGCCAAAAAACGGACACGCACAAAAAAAGAGAACGGGACAGGGCGGGACAGGGCGTCATGGTGTTGCGTGAACTTTCATCGAGTTGCGACTTCGGTGAACAGGTTGATTATTTTATTCCGCACCAGCTTGTACCGAAAACGAGCACTCATGTTCTTCAAGAACGCCTACTTCTAGAAGGAACTTCGCTCACCCTTGAACGTGCGCTGACTATTGCAAACGACTTTGAGGAAGTCACGAAATACTCACGTGAGCTGCAGTCATTTGCGAGCATTAAAAAAGTGGGCGAACATTAGACGTCACGACATACAGTAGCAGGATTATCATCACCGCAGCACAAGTCTTGCTTTAGTTGCGGTTGTTCACAGCATCTTGCAGATTGTATACCATACAAGGCGCGGATAAAGTGTCCAGCAAGTGCGGTAAACGAGGACATCTTCAGCGTGTCTGCAGGAACGGTACGCCAGATGAACGGGCCCTCCCTGTTCAAGAAGTCGATAGCTGTAGTACTTCCAGCGACCTCAGCTTGGTACTTCTCGCACAGCATAACAGAGCAGGATAGTATAGAGAAGTACAGATGCTATATATATATATATATATATATATATATATGTGCCCGTAAACTTCTTCGTAAATACCTGCTCGGCTGTCTCGCTACGTATTCAATATTGAAATGGCCTCCTGCAGAGCCGACATCAGCGGCACTTTACGATTTTTTCTCACTGCAAGATAAGTACGCAGGGCTGTTTCACGGCGCCAGTCTTTTTTCAGGGTGGGCATGCCGAGATACTTTTCTGCGTCGTCAAGAACGGCACTGACATCCTCGGCGTCGGCACTATCGCAGCCCTGCGACTGCACATCAACGGTATGCCACTGCAATGCACCAACATTACGCAAGCGCCGCAAGGCCTCGATTATAAATTGTTTTGCCAATTTTTACACTTGTTTGATGCGAAGTTGGGTCTACTTACAAATTTAGTTCGTAAGTTCAGGATGAGAGAGGGGATCACGCGTACCGCTGCTAAACTACGTTCTTTCCCATGTTCAGTGAGGGATTCAGTACTTGAAGAGCTGTAGGCCTTGAGCAAGCAGATGTCTTAGAAAAGGTTGACGCATCTGAATCGGCGTCGCCAGTCGTAGTAGTGGGAAGAAAAACGGCAAGATAAAAATCTGTTTCGATCTGTGTGAGCCGAACAAGGAGATTGTTGTTCATAAATATCCGCTCCCGCACACGTAAGAACTATTGCACAAACTGTACGGCGTAAAGTTATTTCCCAAGATTGATTGAGCAGTCGCATACCACCAAGTCCTGCTGAGCCCTGAAAGCAGAGAACTGACAACCTTCATAACCGACAGTGAATTGTACAGATTCAAACGCGTCTGTTTTGACCTTGCATCTGTATCTTCTGCCTTTTAGAAGAAGATTGTCACTATCCTGCGAAACTAAAAAAAAAAGCGCGTTGTGCAATATAGATGACATTATTGCGTATGGGAGCGCTCCTGAGTTTGAACAAGTATTGCCATTATTTGCGAACTCTGGACTGAAACTAAATGATAAATGCATTTTGAATGTCCAGGAAATCGAGTTTCTTGGTTATGTGGCCAGTCACCAGGAGATACGCCTTCTTCGAAGCAACGTTGATGCCATTGAGGCTGCACTAGTACCAACAGACATCAGTACCCTCTGGTCATTTTTGGGCATGGTAGTCTATTACGTTAAGTTTATGCCCCCCTATACGGTGCTTGTTCAACCTCTTCGCGAGTTACTACGTCAAAATGCCACGTTCACTTGGAATCCTACAAGACAAGCTTGTTTCGAGGAGCTGAAAAGTTATTTCACAACTAGATGTTTACAGCTGTTTGACCTTGCGCATGACATGGTTGTCACTACGGACGCGTCATCTATTGGGTTAGGAGCATTGTTACAGCAGAGGACAGATGATGAGCTACAAACGATGCTTTTGCTTCCCGAAGGCTTACTCCACAGGAACAAAAGTACTTTGTTGGTAAACTGGAAGCCCTTGCTTGCTTGTGGGTATGTGAACACATTGGAGAGTATACCTTTGGAGCTGCCCATTTACTTTGCGCATTGACCACCAGGCTCTGATCACACTCGTAAGCATGAAGGCAGTAGGTCGCCATTCGTTCTGAATTGCAAGATGGCAGGCCAGACTGCTCGCGTACAACTATATAATTGAATTCCTGAAGAGTGACAAGAACACTTTGTCGATGCGCTTTCAAGGATGCCTTTTCAAAACCATATGAATGAGGAAGAAACTGGAGAGGCAGTTTGTGTTCTCAACATGCATTACTGATGCTGAGTTTGTTGCTGAAACATTGCAGGACCCGCTGCTTCAACACGTCATGCAGTGGGTGACTTCAACATGACCTGCTGTAAAGACGTTGCCTGCTGAGGCAGTTAGGTTCCACCGGGTGTGGACTGAGCTCTGTCATCGGAGACATCCTGCTTCGGGGAGACCAATTCGTCGCGCTTTTGTCACTCGTAAGACGGCTGCTTGACGCAGCCCAAGAGTCTCATCCGCGAATAACAAGAACAAAGCCGCGACTACGCGAGTCATAGTAGTGGCCTGCTATGTTTGAGCAAGTAGAGCAGCTCATGGCACCTTGCGGTGTATTTCAAGGTATATAATATATACACCCATCATGGACTAATAATAACCTGCTTTTGTGTACCGCTTCGGGGGCTGTTCGCGGTTCTCCAGCTCTCCGACGTAGTCTGGCTGGGTATCATGGTGGATACAACAGTGCTGACTTGATAGGTGCAGTCTGAGGTACAACTGAAAGGACTTAAATATCTTCAACAGGTCAGCAAATGCTGTGCTTACAGTTAGATATCAGTTCATTCTGGGCGCGTTCAATGTGGCCAGAATTAGATTTGCACGTTCTGATCGAAACCACACTCTAGTAGAAGTACTCTAGTAGCGGAGGGTGCACATCAGTATGCAGTCTCATAAAGGCAGCAGCTAGGGCACCGAAAGTCAACCGATATTTCGACAAATCGTGCCAAGAGTGCGAAGGGCGCGTAGTTTCACATATCTAAGAGTGGAGGAAACACTAGTGTTTTGGCGAAGTACACCCAAGGACATTTTATTTCATCGACCATAACGACAGGGCACCGCGAATAGTGTACGAAAACTGCACATGGTGTCGTTTCCGCGTGTAATTTACCATCGTAGTTTTGGAAGCATTTAGGAATAGCTGATTGGATCTATGCATCAGTTTGTGAGTGAGAAAATCTGTTTTCGGAGGCCACTGCAGGCACGAACGCTCTCGACAGTCTTAAATAGCTCTCCGATACGTGCATACAAAAGGAACGAAGGGTATTAAATTGCTCACGAAATGTCGTTTACAAAAAGAAAGAGATGTGGGCGAAGATTAGATTAAGGAACTCTGCTAGCGACCTCGTACATATAGCTAAGAGAGCTCCACCCTTTAACCCTGTCGAAGCAAACCCTTTTGCTTAATACGTAGATGAGATTAAGTGATTCAAGCAGGTACGTTTATTTACATGGGCATTGTAATGAGGTATTCATGGCTAACGACACCATGTGCACAGTAAGAACAAATGGCTTACTTAAGCCAAATTAAACAGCGTCTAATTGGCGCCTGCTTTGCACAAATGTGAAAGAATTAATCATAAATGTAGCCGAATTGGTTGTTGTGGAGCGCCATAATATTGATTGCTTGTGCAAGCCGCTCATTACGCAAACCTGAACGCAATTACATGGTGACAGAGCATAAGAATGCCTCGCTGTAATCTTTGCGGTTGAGTGATTTCGCTCGTACTTGTAGGGACGTTCATTCCTAGTCGTCACAGAACACCATTCCTTGTGCTGGCTCGTGAACCGTCGCGACTCTTGTGGTCGCCTTGCGCACTTGGCTTTGAGGTTGCAGGAATATAACTGCACTGTTTCCTACAAGAGTGGCCGAAAACATGCTGACGCAGACTACCTTTCCCGTACGCCGCTTACCACGACGGACTGCGACGCAGACGATGCTGATCATCTCGTCGCTTCTGTCACATCCGCTTTTCCACATATCGATGCGTTCAAAGCAGAACAACGGACAGACACCAAATTGGAGCCACTCTTCACTTCTGCCCATTCAAGTGCAACAAGCAGCTACTGTGTATGTGACTACTCAAGCACGGGTGCACGCTTCCTTCTAGTGTTGCCGGAGCGTCTCCGGCCAGCAATCCCTCAGGCTATGCACGATGACCGTAACTTCGGTGACTTAGGCACTGTGCGCAACTCTTTATCGCATCCAAGAACGCTTTTACTGACCCCGGATGCTACATTAGGTTGAGTTGTATGTCGCCAGCTGCATACAGTGCCATCGTCGGAAACGCCCAACCATTTCCCCATCTGGTCTCCTTCAACCTGTGCCGCCTCCCAGCTCACCCTTTCGGCAAGTTGGAATTGATCTGTTAAGCCCTTTTCCTCAGTCATCTAAAGGGAACCGCTGGATAATTGTCTGCGTCGACTATTTCACACGCTATTGCGAGACGGTGGCTGTACCATCAGCTACTGCCACCGAAGTGTCGCTCTTCTTACTTCACGTTATTGTTCTGCGACATGGACCGCCTGGTGCTATTATAAGCGACCGGGGACGTCAATTCACGGCGGATATCGTGGAAGAGCTTGTGCGTTTATGTAACTCGCACCTCAGGCACTCGACGCCGTATCATACGCAAACGAACGGCCTTACTGAGCGCACTAATCGAACAATCACCAATATGTTGTCCATGTATGTTGCGTCCCATCATAAGAATCGGGATGAAGTTCTACCGTTTATTGCTTACACCTACAACACCGCCAAACATTAGATAACCGGCTTCAGCCCCTTCTTTCTTCTATAGGCTCGGCCGCCCCGGTATAGTCTCGACGCTGTCCTCCCTTTTTACCGTCACAACAATCCTACGATCGCCGATACGCTATGCCTCGCTGAAGAGGCTCGGAGACTTGCGAGTCTGCGGAGTTTGGCATCACAAGAAAACTCCAAAGCCCGCTACGACGCACGACATCGGCCATTTACATATCACCCTGGTGATCTCGTTTGGCTTTGGGCTCCCACAAGGAAGCGCGAACCTACTGGCAAACTACGATGGACCGTATGTTGTTATCGACAAAGTCAGCGAAGAACTATACTCTCGCGCGCCTCACGAACACTGGAAGACGTTCTGCTAGGACACCAGTCGCGCATGTCGCAAGGTTGAAATCATGCACGCCACGACAAGCTAGTTGACTGGCCCAGTGGGCCTTGTCTGCGAGGAGAGGTATGCAGCGTACAAGCACGTAAAATGGACGAGAAGAAGAGAAGGGAAGAGGAGGACTAAGACTGTGCAGCGGCCGTTCCTGCTGTTCGTAGCCTGCTGTTCCTGCCCTCGCACGCCTAAATAAACCCATTTTCCCCGTGTTTGTAACAATATAGAGTCATGGTGGTCATCCTTTAAAATATTCTTCGCGCAAAGAAAAATCTGGGCGTATTATACAGTTTTAAACACTTAAGGCGCCGCGAAGATTCTAGATGCTGGCCGGTTTGTCAGTAGCTGTACTAACACCCGATTTATATACGGACACTACCCGTGTTATCTTTTAAGCACTAGAAAACTTGCTTCACTTGAGGGAGCTGTTAGAGATCCAAGTAAGAACAGGGGCAAGTATGTTCCCATACGTCTTAAGCAGTGCGGGAGGGTAACCATCAGCGCCGCAAGAAAGGGAGAATTGAAACGTGCGATACGGGTTAAAACAAAGTCTTCATTAACTGTAGCTCATAGGAAATATAGCGTGCAGCCGTCTGCCGTGCGGGAATGTGCCGGTCTGTAGTTTCCGGAACATATCACCGCCACTTCTTTGGTCAGCTTGGCATGCGGGAGTGGGTAGGTTTTTTTACCCAGTTTGTAGTGACTCAGGATGTCGGTATATCTTCTTTTGGGGCGCCATCGGTTGGGTTTACCGGGGATCATGAACGCGTCGGTATTCCCGAGCTGCTATTACGATTGCGCCTTCTGCTCTACGTCCAATACCCTCTACCCCATGGAATGAAAGTGTGGGCACTACCCATCAGCACCACCCATCGCTAGACAAGCCCCGAGCAGTGCGAGGCCCAGCTCACAAGCCCGGACCCTGATGAGCAGCTTCATCTGGTGAACAGGGCCAAGCTGTTCGCTCAGGTCCACTGCATCCTGGACTACGGACGCCACCCACCTCGGACGATTACATCACCGGCTCATTTCTACTAGTAAAGCTTATTCCTCCTCCTTGATTAATTGATATCTAGCGTACCTACATACTGAGAAGGAAGGTTAGCTGAGGTAAAAACAGGTTTGTCACACCAAATACATAACAGGAATGTTCTGTAAGTTATCGTTGTGGTTACTTTACAAAAAAAAAATACTGGCTCTTTGCGTAATCTAGAGTAGATGCAAGAATGAAATGGCCACCGGCAAGGCGCATTGGTTGGAGAAAATAATAGACACAATCTTAAAATGGGTGTAGTGCAAGTTCGCAACGACGCACCCCACCACATCACACCGTACCACACCGCATCATAATGCACCATGCCATACTGTGCGCTGGCCCATATGGACGCTGCCCAGCTAGAAGAAAACTGGCTCGAGGTGGCTTGACAGGCAGCGAAAGACGCCAAGAAGACAGTGCGCTGCCCAGCTAGAAGAAAAGTGCCTGAAAGAAGTGCCACGCAGCGTGGCGCCATCTTCCGACGCGACTAAAAACACACGCCGTGGAACTCGCGGACCGCTGGCGTTCAAAAGAGCACAGGCAACCGTGTCTCAGCGCCAGAAGATGACAATCAGGCATATGGTGCTCTTTATCTGCCTTTGGAACGTTGCTATGGGAAATGACAAAACTTCAACGTATTAGAAGTTACAGCTTGAGTCATGTTGTGAACAAACATTAGGTAGAACTCGGAAGCAACATTTTTGTAACTTGCTGGTGCAGTAACTAGAGTACGTGATGTGGCCCTGTACAAAAAGTTTGAGGCCAGAGACCGGATTTTCTTAAGTTCTTGCCTGGTTGCCCAGATGAACTCGTTTTGTTCTCGCAACTTGCCTGGATGTTCTCGTTTGAGTGCCAGGATAACGGCTCTGGTTTTTAGCTCATGGTCACTTGAAAGTCGCCGACAATGGGAGCAAAACGTATTTCATGCTTAAAGAAAAAATGCGAAAGCGAACACAAAAGTAGAAAACAAACACTCGTAGGGATCAAACGTGTACAGCTATACAATAAAATAGTACATAAGATGAAAACCATATCAAATAAAAAGTTTAAGTGCAGATAGGAAAATACATAAGTGCGGTGGTGGTACAAAACGTCTTTACTTAAAATTCAAATGCTGATCTCGGAACCTAGGCTGATCTCGCATCTCATCGCATCCTATACCTCAGGTAACCCTGGGTAGAGTACGTAATGTTTTCAATGGAAAAAGGAAAACAACCTACTCAGCAACATCTACGAAACAGAAAACAGACTTATTAGACATGAATGGATTAGTGAGCAGGCACGGCAATATATTCAACGGGCCGTGACGGCCTGTGCTTAGCGTGTGGGAGGTGGTGGCGCGAAGAGGTAGCCGCCGATCCCACAGTTTATTTAGGCTGGTCAGCTATGGTGCCCCGGGATATCGGGAGCGGGCGATACAGTGGCCGGTCAGGTCGAGCGCGCCAGCATGCTCTCTTCTCCTGCTACATGCTCGTGAGCCGCCTTCTTCACCGGCTCTGGGGGCGATAGGCGCACCGCTACAGGACCTCCCTTCTAGTGCGAAGCATGATTGAAATATGTGGAAAAGACACGCGTCGTCTTGCGCGCTTCAACTCGACAAGCAGAGTGGAGGCGTATTGCCCGATTTTTGACGTGTGCCTTGAGTTCAGCCAATAGAGGGTGACAACGCTCAAGACATTGTTGTCGAACGGCGAGCAACGGTGCCACTGACGTTGGTAGCATCATTGGTAGTGGCACTGGCAGTCGTTGGTAGTGTCGGGTTGCGCAATCCCGGAGAGGTGTACTAGGCAGCACCGGCAGCCTAGGCTGTGAATGAGGTGTAGCCACTGGGATGCCATAGTGCGAAGTCAGGTACTACCACAGGTTTCCTAAGATGCCCTGGCCTGGTAGAAGCCAGAGTTCCGAATGCAGATTCTCTGGCAGCTTGCGACTTGCGTGGAGATAGTGCAAGAGTTGGTCACTGACGTTGTTGACGTAGAAGTCAGGCTCGAGATAAAAAAAATAAAATACATGGCAGAACTGCATGCATCCGCGGTAGGTGCGAGCGCAGAACTTCGGAAGGCTCGCCTGCTTCTGCTTGTGGTGAAATCTCGAATGCTGATAACATCAGGGTTGCGGTGGTCGCAAAAGGCATCGTGAAGGTTCTTCTGCTTGTGGCGTTGCCGTGCCTGCGAAAGTGAACTTTGCACCTAGTGGAGGTGGTGGGAGATCCTCTGAATCAGTGATGAGTGAAGTGCCCCCGAACGGAAAGCGGATAGCTTGCAGGAACGTCCAAGGTAGGAGAATGGCGGGCCGCAGAGTAGCCTAAAGCGCTGATGTTTAGCCCAGTGAATCACTTAGAAAGAATCGTCGCGCAGCTGCCCTTCAGCCGGAAAGGAGGCTCACGGACCGAGTAGAAGTTCGGTGCTGGGGGTCCGGAGCGTGCTGACGATTGCCACGGCTGGACGCAGACAATGTGGGACGCCAAGACGCGGAATGACGCGATGGTTCATATGGCGAGAGCTGTTATGACGGAGCGCCAGCTGGAGGAGACTGAGCTCTCGAGGTGACGGAGGGAGGGTGATGCCGATTCTTTTCTTTCTTTAATGTTTCAGACGGTTCCCTGATGCGGAACTTCCGAGAAACCAATTAAGGACAAAGTCGTTCATTGCAAAACGTATATAGCACTTTTAATACAATTCGTGCGAAAAAGGAAATACATGAAGCAAACACTGAATGAAATTTCACAACAAGAAACCACTACACTTAAATCTAGAACAGTATCTACACCACGCAAGTTAGGGTGGACCACAAGTGTGATCGTGCGCAGCAGTTCGGCGTGGAGGAGTGGAGGCGAGGCGACGAAAGAAATTGACCGACGAACAGGCGACCAGAGCGTAGCAGCTCCGGCTCGGAGATGGGACGTTGGCGGCCGGCCTGGTAGCACGTGCAGATGGAGGTGGCGTTCTGGCCAGGCAGCTGGGCGCAATCTCGGGCCCTTAGCCCGACTGTTCGCGCTCTGCCTGCGGGCGCCGGAGTTCGCCGGCCTCGGGCAGCAGTCCGTGATCGGGTAGAGCTGTGACGCCTGGGAAAGGGTTGCCAGGAGGCTCCGGTCGGATGACGTCCTAGAGGCCCGGGTCGGGAACCCGACGGCCCATTTTCAGCTCCCGGTCCTGTGGCAGATCTTCAACGTTGTGTCCTGCCTTGGAGCTCTCCCTCTCTTGTGTGCCAGTGCCCCTCGCTTTTCTGTCGCTCTGGCCGATTTGTCTTTGCCTGATTGGTGACCTTTGGAGTTTCGTGTTCACAGGTGATTGGCTCCTCGAGACTCCGTGGATTTTTCCGATTGGATTCCTTTTATTTTCTATTTTTTTTCTTGCGCCGCGCGTTCTCGCCCCAGGCGCATTTCGACGTCGTTGTCTTCCGTTCAGCACGGTTTTCACCTCCACGCGCGCACTCTTTGACATCCTCTCCATTTCACACCCACGGCACCATCTCTCGCACTACACATATCGCAGTGAGCAAGGACGGCGGCCCGCAACTCCTCGTAGAAGTCAGAGCCGAGGGGTGGCAGCCGGAGCCTGGAACGCAGCGCCTGAGCCTGGAACCTTATTGACACGGAAGTGGCTGTCCAGCTGGATGAACCAGCCGCCCGACATGTCGATGTAGAATTCCCGGACGCCCTACAACGTCCGTCGGACTACGTAAGGCCACGTCGCTCTCGTCTTGGTAGAGTCAGCGCGTTGACGCTGGCATCACTGGGCTCGGTCGTCTGGTGTCACCAATTTGTGGGAGGCGGCGCGAAGAGGTGGCCGCCGATCCTACAGTTTATTTAGGCCAACCAGTACTGGTGCCGTGGGACCTTGGAAGCGGCCGTTCAGGTCGAGTACGCTACATGCTCGTGAGTCCTCTTCACCGGCTCTGAAGGCGATGGTCGCGCCGCTACAAGCGTAACAGCGATCAGGTTGAGCTATGCAACTTTATTCATAATCTTGTAACGCCTTAAACCAATAATGAATGGTGCTTCCAAACCATCGATTTAGCTTGTTCGTGCACATTTACCATTAAAAAACTAAATAAGGAAGACTTTCGAACACAGGAAGCATCGACAATAACAACAAGCACAAGAGAAGGTCTGAATGTCCTTTGTGAATATGTCTGTTCGTCTTCGCAATCTCTGTTTGTGAGCTGAACATTTACGGATTGCATACGACATGGAGTGCGAATAAAAAATACATAGTACTGCATGTTACAATTCAAAAGCTTTTGGGTGATCAGTGGGCGCAAACACACAGAGAAGGGACTCCGCGCGTTGCGCCTACTCGGAGCGCTTCGATTCCTAACTTCTTCGCGAACAATGAAATTGCGCTTGAACTAATTCCTTCTTGCAGGCACCTAGAGCCGTCAGGGTAATACGAGACGCGTGGTTCTCAAAGAAGCGTTACCTGACACCGTGTGATCATTTGAGGGGGCCTACGCTTACGCGTTATTTTTCAGGTTTGCTAATTTCGCTTGTGGCACCTTTTGAAAGTTTCTTATTGCGCGCTCGCTCCAACTCCGCCGCTGCACGACAGTATTCCGAATACTAATTCGGGCCATGCTGAGAGTTGTTGCTGCAGTGCGTTGAAAAAGCGCGCATAATTAAATCCTTCGGCTGTGCTCATCTCTCGCCTGTCTACAAGAGAACTACGCAGCAGTATTAAAACGAGCTGTCTCTGCTTTGGTCTCAAGAAACGGGAGCATCCGTGACGGGTGCCGAGATTAGAACAGAATTGTATTACTCTGGGTGCGAATTTGAAGCCATCGCAGCTCGCTGTTTTAATTCTCCAGACAGACAAAGGCTTCGTTTTGCCGTAGAGATTATTAAGAGTTTTTCGTGTTCAATGGCGAATAGGGCACGACTTATGAAAGAGTGTCTCATATCGAGCAAAATGACGACGCATCGTGGGAGTGAGGGTAACCCGAAACGAAGATGCAAGCTCGCCAACTTGCACTGTAAGAGATAAATAAATGAAGAAGAAGCTGAAAGAGTAATGCTATAGGTGGTGCGTAAGCAAGAAAGAAAAGAAAAATTAAATTCCCAGCAAAAGAGCGTCCCGCTCCCAAAATTTCCCACCGGCTTCACAGCCGGCTGCACTTGAAACACGAGAGCGGCTGCCGACGCAAGAGGATGGCTCGAGTTATGTGTTTCAGGCAGAAAAAAAAAAGGAAAACAGACATATGACGACACGCTGAGCAGCGCAAGCTGCTTCGTCAGTTTATGTAACGCTAGCTGTAGCCAATGCTGAGTAGAGAGGAAGTCTTAGGAAACTTAAATCAGGAAAGGAGGAGAGGAGGTGTTCGATTCTCACGTTGCGTCTGCAGATGTTGCACCATGTTATTAATCATTTTAAGACGTGGCAAACAGGTGTTCGCGTAACTAATGTAACGTTGAACTTTAGGCGGCGAGCTGCAATTGCTGCTCTATTTTTTGGGTGAGAGTAGACCGTCTATCCTCGATGAGTGTAACATCGAGCAACTCGTACAAGCGTTAATTGTAACGTGCGCAGCACCTAAAAGGATAACTAGGGTGGCGATGGCTCGATTAAATAACGGTACTGCGTTTCGGCTACACGTGCTGTTGAGGCAATCGACAAATACGCCATGTCAAAACAACGCTGGCAGAGGGGGACCCACTCGAGTGTATTTTTTTCACCATGCCTTCGTCCGTTGGTGTAGCCTCTAGACACCTCTAGACGCGCACTGCGACTTATATTCCGAAAAGTCACCACTCAGTACTACGGCGCGAGGTGGCACTTGGAATACTGAATCGAGCTTAGCTAGGGATCGGGTAATACTTCTTGACAAGTGACAGGCCCTGCGTGCATGACCCTGACGCAACGGTGTCCATGTTTGTCTTTTGTGCGGCAAAACCATCGTAGACACAGCGCGAGGGCGTACCATTTCTTTATACAAGAAGGTTTTCCAGGCTATGAGTAATGTCCTGTCAAAGTTTCACAATACTAGAACACCAATGAAACGGCAAATACGAAGAAAAGCGCACTGTCAATAAATCTATTTCCCGAATCCGTTGACGGCATCTCGGGAAAGAGTCTTGGGAAAGTTATGTGCTTATGAATTAGGAGTTCCATAAACCACAGCTACAATTTCTACATGTTAAGTGCCATGATTCGCCTCAAGGTGACCTACTCGAACAAAAAAGAAATAAAGGAAGTATTGTCTTTAGAAGTACTGTCATAACATTCATTTCTATATTTCTTGTTTAATAATCTTTTCTTATGTGGCTTTAAAATTAAAAGAAGTGAAGTAGCCAGCGCCGTATACAGGTAGCAACATACTTTTCAACACATATAACATTTTAAAAAGCTCGGTTAAACAGCTTTTGCAGAATGCAGAAATCACGAAGTTGGAGTGTTGCTGCACAGCACAAAATCTGTTATAAAAATCTGTTAGGCATTTGCTTTTTAAGTACATCGGATAACTTGATGAGTCTTTCCTCGCGTCTTCTGAGGTGTCACTTATTTTCAACGCGAGGTAACGAGACACAAGGAATTGAACGCGTCGCCATTTCTTATAGCTCGTTGCTCAGTTCCACGTCGTCCGGCGTCGTCCACAGCGCTGACCTTGGTAGCGCGCGAGAACGCGCTTCCAGTGCTGATAGCGCACGCGAGATCGCGTGCGCGTCCATTAAAGAGAGAGGAGAGTTTTGTCACGTGACGCAAAGCTCGGTACCCTGCAACACCTCTAGATAGTGTTGCCCTCCGCGCATCATGAGAGGCTGAACCCACTGATAGCGTTGGCAGTATCATGCAAGTTTTTTTCCGCGGCGTGGTCAAGCTTCGCATTTTTTCCCTTCTGAGGCGGTGGCGGCGTGTCACGGTAATCAAATGGTGTTTACGAGAGCGTGGGCAGCAGTGGCTCGCTTGGGGCGCTTCTGCGCACACGGATGCGCCAGTCTATGCTTAGAAAACCAGCGAATGTGCGAGCAAGGGAGATGAGCGCTGTAGTTTGAAGCAGCACACTACCAAACATCATTTACACTGAACTGTCGTGGAGGAAACAGGACGCTCAGGCCCACAAGCCATTCAGTGAGATAGAGATTTGGAACGAAAACGATTAGTGCCCACCACGCCCCACCCCTCCCCCCTTAACGCTTAAACATTTATGTTGCACACTCATAACCGTCGTGTGATTTTTAGTTAGCGTAAGTAGCCACCGGGTAGTTCGTCACGACGCGTTTCTGTGCAGCGGTACTTAGAAACCTTATACGCTGCAGATTTTCAGCCGCCCAAGCAAAACGTCAAAGTGCTCGCGTTGCTCGCTGAAGGAGGGGGGGGGGGGCAAGGGCGTGAGGGCAACGCGAGTTAGCAAAGCAAGTAGGTGGCATGGGGTCTGACGTGGCAGTGAAAAGGGGCCCCTGTTGCAAGCCTAAGCAGTGTGCGCGCTCATTTTACTTTGGCCTGCCTAATTTGTCACTACCAGGGTCCGCGGTGGCCGACAGAATTACGTGCCTGGTCGCGTGCTAAGAAGAATGAGGCAGCGGGAGTGGAGGTGGAAGAGAAGGCAAATGAGTGGGTGAAGAAGGGAATGGCAGGAAAAAAAGAAAAATAGCGGGAGGCGCAAAACGCTTTCTCGATGCCTGTGCCGCGCGCATTCGCCTTGTAATTAATTGAGAAAGCGCTTGTCATTAATTAGAGATGAAAGAGCGTGGAAGGGTAGGCGCTAGCACTTTCCGAGAATAATTCTGAGCCACCGGTTTAAATTGGAGCGCACGTACAAAACACGTGCCCAAGAGTCTGCCCGGTTACCTTTCACTCTTGTTTTTTTTTTCTTGCGACGCAAGCAAATTTGCGAGTGTCCGCGAAATGGCTTTGTGGCGCTGTTGATTAGCATCATCAGCTGTTCTATGTCTCTCCTCCTATTCCTCCTCCTCGCTTTCGCCCTTCCCCGATTGCTAGGATTTCGTTACAGCGAAGCAACGCTTGGTCTGCTGGCTGCATCTTGTCAGTTCGCTGAATCTGGAATAAAGCGGCCGAAGGTAAATTAGAGGACGCAACTTTTCGCCCTTCATTGTCCTCAAAGAAGCTATCCGCGTGCTTTAGGCTCATTTCACTTTGAGGAAATAAACAATAAAATTAATAACAATAATAAAAGAAAAATAACTGAGAAGCGACTTTTATGAGAGCTTGGCTGCCGTATGCGTGAGTCATTCTGCGCATATGAAGCCAAACAATATATTTATATTGCACGATTTAAAGGCACAAATGTCACGCGCTGACAGTTGAAAACATGCGTCATGCGGCAGAAGCTGGAAGTACCTCGATTTCATGCTTTTGTTTCTACCACACAAAAGGGTATAATTACAAGCATTACTTAGGTGGCAGTGCCCTGCGACTGTTAGACGTAAGTAGCAGTTGCTGGGCATGTAAATAGAGATTTTTAGCGTGTCCGGTATTCAGGTAAACGCAAAAGAACTGGGCGTTTTACAGGCTGATCCGCGGCGCAAACGTGAACGTTCTGCATAGTGCAGCCACCTGATAGCGCTTAGCTCAGTCAGAGAAACAGAGAGCTAGTGTTGCAGTCACCAAGTGTATTCTACTTCGCTCCCGGTGTAAATTTCCGGTTGCGGTGTAATCGTGTCGCTGCCGAAAGTTTTCACCAGCAGCAAAGTAAAATACACCCTGCTAAATGCTATGTTGGTTTGTGCGCGGAAGGCTTGGGAGCAGTGCAATCACGACGCCCTAACGGGCATTTCACGCGGTGTTCTTTTTTTGTATTTCTCGGGCATCCGCAGCAAGCTGAAAAACACTAATACTGAATAGATCGAAAGACAGAAACTGTTTGTTCGGACGTTCTCCAAAGCGCTGTGCAACTTTCTAATTGGAATCTTTTCCTAGCATCGTTGCTTGAGAAGTTGGTTAATTAATCTGTACTAATGATCTAAATAAGCAAAACACAAAAATAGCGTGACCCACTATATACAAAAGTGAGCAAAATGCATTTGGTCACGTCGTCTTAGAGTGCATCGGCATATTTTTAAACTCGGGCTAAAGTTAACTGAAACGCCCTGTTTATGGAAACACCGCGGCATTAATGCGAACACGAATCTTTAGGATTGGTCTATTACACATTTCTTCAGTCACGTGACATGAAGTCAGTGAGAAACTCGAAGGCAGTGCATGGCATCGGAGCTGTTTAGCGCAGTCATTGAATCGATAATTTGATTCGAGCTGAGAAATTGCCCGGAGTTGGTGCGATTTCTCGGTCGCTTTATGCGCAAGTGTTGCACCGACAGTGATGCGAATCCTGAGGTAAGCATTGCCACTGACAATAGATGTCATCACAACCAGCGGGAAACACCTAATGCGAAACTGTAAATGAGGCAGTGCATCATCAGTCCCACTGTTCTCGACAGCGTACAAGGGGCGCTAGAAGGGTGTGACTAGAATATTTCGGCTATACTGGCGTGTAAACGCACCATAACCGCACCAATATCTCAATAATTATCATCACCAACAATAATTCGCCTGAAGTGCGCATATATTTCGATGAAAAAAGAAACAACAACCTAAATTACTATAAGTCCAGCGTATTCTCTATATACCTTTGAGGAAAATAATTACTTTGGAAAACCTTTGATGTGAGCGTCTGACCAGTGGGTAATCATTGGCACCGAAATGGTGGTCGGGTCACCGTATATACGCTTTCTGGCGATCTGCGTAGTTTCTTTTTTCTGTTCTAAGAGCAGCAAAACGTTGCCACGCTGCGGCAGCTAGGACGCATCCTTTCTTCTCTAAGCATCTCCGTATCGCGAGCAAACACCGAGCCGAGCAAGCAGCGAACGAACGGAAATAAAGGCCAATAGTGAAAGCTCTGGCGAGTACCCGGGGAACAAATTGCAGTTGCGAGGGGGCATCGGTGCTCCCGCGCGCGCTGGGCCGGCCACTGGATGTGGGCCGAGCACAGCTGAGATTTCCGCGAGAGAGCGCCGCCGTGGCCCGGGCTCGTGCCTCTCCTTTCGGGAATGGGTCCTTTTGTTGTCCAGCTAACACAATTTGACGTCGACACTGTCGCCGCGCAGACGCCAACCAGAGACTGTCTTTCCTCCTTTCTTCCCCCCCGTTTCTGGTACGTACCTCTTCCTCGAGCTGCCCTGTCTAGGGCTTTGCCGCTGTGTATACACTCGCAGAAAGGGACCGATTTCAGCGCGCCGACCGGCATGCGGGCAGCATGCGGGCTTTCCCGTGAGGCTGGCGTTAGAAAGCCGAAGAAGTCACGTTTCTGTCACAGCATCACTGCCGCAGTCCCAGTCTAGACACTCCGCTCGGCAAACAGAGGGTGGAAAAAGGGAAGGGGGAAAAAAGCTCAGTCTGCTTGTTAATCTTTTTCTCCCAAAGGAATCGGCCCTGGCACAAATGAGAACCATCCCCACTGTGAAAAAGAGTGCCTTGTGATCTCTTTGAAATCTGGTGGGACGACAAACGCAAGAGGGAACCGGCACTCGGTCATCGCAAGATGCGCCCCGCCGCCATTAGTCCTTGCAGAAGAAATAACGTTCTCAGCACGCGCCTGGCACTACTTTGCTCAGTTAGGAGTTTGGAGGAGTAATGTTGAGGCCAGACAAAATATGCGTGCACAATGCATATGCGGCACAAGAACTATTTAGCGGCTTAAATAAATGTTCGTCAACAAACTAATTCTCTAGAAACAAAAGGAGGGCGTGTGTGATAATTTCTTAGAAAGTAGCTGATTTTACTGTAAGTCGATATCCAAGAGTTATCCTGCACCCAAGCAATGTTCATTCTTATAGGACACCAGGCGTGCATACGAAATTCATTACGAACATGAGAACTTTCACAAATGGAGTTAAGTGAAAGATAAGGCCTTACTGTCTTACGAAGACGTGTATCGGCGTTATGGTGCCAATACCGTTTAGTTAAGGAGGGTGGAAGGACACCCAACGCATCCCAGTGAGCTTCTTGTACCGGCTTAGACTAGCACTTACGCGACAATATACAGCGTATTTCAACGAATGCTTTCAAAATTAAAAAAAAAGAATCCACTGTGGCAGATAGCACAATTCTAGGCCATGAGCTGGTCTGCTCGACGAAGTGGACAACACTTGCACAAAAAAATCGAAATGCATAATCGACTAATTAACAAAAGTCCGCTAATTTAGTTTTACACTAATTATCTTATGGTACATTTTGTAATATGCGAATCCCAGTGGGCGAAGCTGGAAGGCGTATTCACTTGTAAAGCAGTATGGATGACATCATTTACGAGGTATGCGCCGTCAAACATACCGTAAAAATGCACTGTCGTTTCACTTAATTTCCTGACAGGACGTCGTTTTGTGCATTGAAGTACAAAAGTAACTGGAACGCCAACTTCAACGCAAGGTTCCGGAATTAATATCTCGAAACTGCTGCCATCCTTATAAATCGTTCCAAGTGGATCCGCCTTGCGAACTACCCAGCTAAAATTTGTAAATTGCAATATGTGCCACAAGGTAATTACTCAAAAACTTAATTAGTGAATTTTCCCTAATTCATTGATTATGTGTTTCAATTTTTTGTGCAAGTAATGTCCGCCTCTTCGAGTAGACCTGTTCATGGGCTAGAATTGTGCTACCTGCCATAGGCAATTTAAAAAAGATTTGGAAGTGTTCACTGAAACACCCGTTATTGGCCTCGAGATCCACCACTGGAAAAGATGGCGCCACCGTCGGCGTGACGTGCTATTAGGGAACACGTGGTCATATCGGCCGCGTCGGCTGCTTCGAGAGCGCCGAAGCGAGCTGAAAACGACAGTTTAAATTCCCTCGTATGCTGCGGTCCTCATTTAGTGGCGAGATTTTCCCGCTTCGAGTGTCTCCTTTACAACGCTTGAAAGCACTAGAATAGGTAGTGGCTGCCTTTGAAGGCGCGCAACATGGTAGACTACTGCTCGGTGCCGCAGTGCCGGACGTACGCAACGGAGCCCGGTGTCAGCCTTATTCACTCGTAGCCGCAGGACAAGAAGCTGCGTCAAGCTTGGCTAGCGAAACATAAAACCGGCAAACAGTCATCGGCTACAACTCGGGTATGCAGCAAGCACAGACGCGAGGAAGATTTCTGCTACGGCGCCGGGTCTGCGATGTTCGGAAAACGCGCACTGAGACGCTCGCTCGAGTCCGCTGCCCGACTAATGTCATGACGGTTTGGTCTATGAACTTGTCGATGCTATAGATACTGGCAAGTTCACTGCAATGGAAAGGGAGCGGTAAGACGCACATTAAAAAAAGGCATGGCATATGGTCATGTTTGTACGTGTTATGAATTAATCCACTAATTTACAAAAAAGAAGCAGCGGGAATCGCACGCTGAGAACACCGATAAACATACAGAGCGACGCAACTCGATAACTAACATGGAAACGTCCAAGAATTTAGAAGAAAAAAAAAGATTGAATAGTCGCGACGGCACATCATATTCCCCGTAGGCGTCGAAGTCTCTACAATGAAATTATTTTGAACAGCTCTGATAGCGCCCACGCAACAATGGTTGCTTGTATACTGTCAAATGCTCATATTCTGTGGCTTAAATCTCATGGCACGGTGCGAAAACGCGCACGCGGCGAAAGCGAAACTGCGCGGACAAGCATGCAGACGTGCAGTGGGTCGCTGCGAATCTGTGCGATCACTGCATTGAGGCTTCATTCTACTCCATTTAGTTATACAAACACTATAAGAACATATTTCACATAGTTTGCTCTCTGCGTTTACCTACCTTTCACGCAAAAAGTCGGTTCGGGAGACTACATCGCGCGGCCGCGCGCAGTGGCGTTCACTGTACGTATTCGGTAAAGAGATAGCGTCTGTAAACGATTCTGTGCTTTCAGTTTGCCCAAGATTATTATTTAGACAGTAAAAAACTTCTCTCGTTTCGAAAGTACTTACAGAAATGTCCGGGAGAGCTCGCGCGCGGTGTTTTCAGTGAACGCTGACAGCAAAACCTATGAGGAGCGCGCCGCGTGATCCCTCATACTACGCCAGCGAGGCGCTTCCGATAGATGGCGACTCCGTAACTCCTCGCCGCCGATACACCGCATTTAACGCGTTGACTCGCCAGACTGATTTTTGCAATGTCGCTGACATGGTGGTGCACATTATTTTTCGTCCCGTATATGAAGCTGAACGATATAGGCAGTGTCCTTTCCGTAAGCTACTATTGGCAGTATGCCGGTCAGTAGAAAGAAAAAAAAGGCAGCGGATCCCATACCCTGTGGGAATCGATGTTCTGCAAAGCAGTGTGTGGGGAGCGTACCAGATTAAAGAAATGGCCATTGGAGCACCAAGGCGCAGGCGGCTGTATTGTCATCTAAATGACACACATGTCACGACATTCGTGTCATGACCTATCATTTATGCTGCTCATACACCCTTGTCATACTATGCCAATTTTGGTACATACCAAGTTAACGAAATGACCATGAGAGCACCAAGACGCGGGCGGCTATTTCATGACCTACATGACACACATGTCATGACTGATCATTTATGTTCGTCGTACACTCTTGTCATATTATGCCAATTTTGGTGCATACCGAGAAGTTGGGGGCTGTTTCATGACCTACATGATACGCATGTCATGACCTCTCATTTATTTTTGTCATACACTCATGTTATACTATGCCAGTTGTGGTAACTACCAAGTGAATGAAACGACCATGAGATCACCCAGAGGTAGGCGGCTATATAGATAGATAGATAGATAGATAGATAGATAGATAGATAGATAGATAGATAGATAGATAGATAGATAGATAGATAGATAGATAGATAGATAGATAGATAGATAGATAGATAGATAGATAGATGCTGTCAAAGTGGCAAACCTTCGCAAAGAAATGCTTCGCACTTAAAAATACGTTCTCCTCTGTGTGGTGGATCACACGGGTGGCCGCTATTTACTCGATAAACTTATACAATGTCGGCTCAAGGGAGATCGGTTGGATGTTCGACACCACACACGGCTCTTTGCTAGGCTGAGTTCTTAGAGATACCATGGCATCTTTCACTTCCTTTGGGAGCACACAAGGCTCCAAAACGGTGTTCGCATAGCGGAGAATGCGAGGGGCTGCGGGGCTTGGCCTGGAGGATCAAATTATATTTAGCTTTATATATAGCCAAGCTTTTGACGCGAACAGTCTTTAAACTCGCTCAGAGCATGGTCGCTTGCTAAAGCTGTATTTAATGATCAGATATTACAGCACTATACATTTATACCTTAGCGACCGTACTAGCCACGCACCTTACATGTGTGTCGCCGTGTAGAGGAAAAAAAGTCATTAGTCAATCATGCATGTGTCGCGCGCGCAGATGGCGCCCTTATTGCGCCACCAATGACGCAATCAGAGCTAAGTTTAGCCTCTCGCTCGGCGTTCAGAGAGGCATCGCTCGGCAGTACTTTTGTCAATCCGAACTAGGATGGTTATGTTGGAGAGAGATGAGTCTCATAGCAGATATGTTTTATTAAACTGGAACTGGTGCTCATCAGTGGTTACAATGTCTACACGTGCACGCCTTGTTTCATACCCTCTCGGACATGACACCCCTGCGTTCGACATGTACGGTTCATAGATGACGTTAAGAGACTCGTGCAGCGATATACAGGAATACGCAAACCCTTCCATCATGGCGGAACGTCTCTGTATTCATAGGGGGTGCAAGCGCCGGAGAACCAATCACCTGCAAATGCGGCGGGCTTGAGCGGCACAGGGCAGTGCCGGCTCAGGCTTGGCGGCTCAGGCGCCAAGCCAAGAGGGGCGTAATTTCTTTGCGCTTGGGCCCTTTGCGAAACGAACGGGCACATGGCGAGCACAGTTGCGAAATTAGACGGCAAGACGACCACTATCTGTAACAAAAGTTAAGAGGGAGCTTTAGCTCGGGCCCAACTCCGACGCGGCCTAGTCAAATACACGTAAAACGCAAGAACGTTTTTCTGAGATAACCCCTGGACCGATTTTAATGTAATGTGCTGCATTTGAGAGAAAAAGTTAAATACTAGTGACTGATGGGAGCGAAATTTCGATTAAGGGCCTAAATTATGTTACAAGAATTTTCAGAAATTCGAAAGTTTGAAAAAGGAAAGCACTTATGTTTACAAATTAATAGCCCTGCATTAAAAACAGATATCGCGGTTCTGTAAACGGCATCCATTAGGTCATTGAAAGGGGACAAATTCGATATGTCATTTTATACCTTACGTGAATTTGTTAAGTTGTCTACAAGCGTTCTGCAAAAGCTGTATTTCTATGTTACTAATTGTTTCGAGGTTCATTTGCAACGTATCAATTTTATCCACTTTAGATGTGCTACTAGATGCAATTCACATAATTGTTGCGTCATTTTTATTGCTGAGTAAAGGTGTTGTAAACTTGATAGTTTGGTTTTCCGGATATTTTCGATTTTTGCCAATTTTTAATAGAAAAATAAAGACTGAATCGAAAATTCGATACCTACAGTCACTAGATTTTACGTTTTCTTTAAATGCAACAAACCTCGCCAAACTTGGTGCAGTAGTTGCCGAGAAAAACGAATTCTATTTTTACATGTATTTAGATAGGAGCACCAGAGCTAAAGCTTCCTATTAAGCATGTCTGTTTCCTTATGCGCTAACAAGTGCGCTAATGCGCTAACTAGTGTACTTGGTTACATTTATGTGGCCTATACTGCCAATAAACGGTCTGTAGCATGCAGAATGCGTTTCACGTACCCTACTTCTGCTGCGTCCCTGATACAACTTGTCGAACTTTTCGGCGAAAACAATGCTTGCTAACTGTGAAGATCTAGACAGAGTTTGCCGGAGCATGAAACGTTCGTACTAAAATCGCGATGCTTGCAAACAAACGGCAGCAAAAACAACTTCCGTAAACAGCGTCTGTTTCCGCTGTCACGCAAAGTTAAGTGTCAATGCTTGAAAAGAAAAGAAAAGAAAGAAAGCAAAACGCTTCAGGCAGGATCCGTATGCCGCCAAACATGGTTGCAGTGATCGGAATAGCACTGCTATGTTCAGCGAACCATCGAACGTGGGGGCCATCACTAGACACTTGCATTGAGGATGTCAGCTCCACGTGGTATGTCAGCTCTGGGTAGTCACGTCGTACAGACGACGATTGCCGCATTTGCTGTTGCATCTCGGTGCTTCTGCAACGCAGCCTCGCCTAATAATATGTGCGAGTTTGTGCAGAGCACTCGCGAATTTCTTGATAGGAGCACGCATACGCAGTCCTGCAGCTCATTCCATCGTCTGCTTTCTGCTTTATGTCTTTTTTTTCTCTCTTATTACTTTTCGTCCGCCTCACGTGGCGCTCTGGCTCATTCGCATGCCGCTACTCGGGGACGAGGATCAGGCGTGCATAAGCCTCCATTTCAACGACAGCAGCGGGGTGTGCGGCGTATCGCTTGCTCTCGGCGGAAACCTGAGCCAGTGCGTCGGGCGCGCTTGTCAATTATTCAAATTCAAAGACGAGAGTTCGGAGGACGAAGCGGGAGCCTGCCCGCTGCTCGTGGGTGCCTACTTTTATGCTCGACGAAAGCGCGAGTGAGTCTAGCTAACTGTGCTTGGTCTTTGTTTTTGGCCATCTTGTTCAAAAACGCCCGCTGTCTCTCCGTGTACCTCATCCGCGCAGCCTTCGCTGGCGTTTACCCTTTTGTTCGAGCGCCGATTTATTCACGGAGCGAGCCAGATTGGAGCAGCGCATGAAAAGGGAGGCCGAAAGGGGCTCGGCTGCTAATGAACGTCCCTGCTAAACGACAGCTGTCCGAGTATAGATGCGTTTATATCCCTTATGAGAAGGTTCACATTTCTAATTCAGGCCGTTGTATGCACCAAATAAATTTTTCACTGAATCGGCCACGCTAATAAATGTGAAGGCACTCCTTACGGTCTAGTTAATGCTAAAAAGATTTCGACCTTATCAAATTATCAAACCGGCTTAAAGAGAACTCCGAGCTTAATCAACTCATCTATGCTATACATCATACGACGGAGCAATGCAATACCTTTTCGGTGATTGTAGAATTTGAACTGATCTTCTCAATAGTGCAATGCCTTCATATTATCCTCAACGAAAGAGATTTTATATAGAATATGATCGGCGTATAGGTCACCTCTGTCTAAGCACATTAATGTGCTCGCTGCTACCTCAGAGCTGCTCTAAAGCGTCTCGCGCAAGATGAATCATCACCAAAGGCCTCCGTCATCATTGTATGTTCAGGCATCAGTCAGGCTCAGTCATCACTGTATGTTCCTGAGTGGTAGGCTATGCGCGCAAGGATCGCAGCTTGGGAAGCATGTAAGCACCGGTTCTCAGCAGACCACCGAAGTTCTGCGGTATTGTGATCGGTTAATTATTGGGGCATCGTCTGGTTACGCTGAATGTAGATGATTACTATTCTTTTACTGATTAGCCGTGGTTTCGCCCTATAGTCACGCGGGTATGGAGGAATAACATAACTGCGCACGTGCGGAAGAATTGCATTTGAATCCTGGTGTTTTGCGTGCCAAAACCGCAGTCGTTGTTTATGAGGCACGCCGCAGTGGGAGAGTCCGGAATAATTTTGGCCATCAGCGCATCTTTAACGCTCCCGCAACGCACGGGACATGGGCATTCCTGCATTTAGCCCCGATCGAAATGCGGCCGCCGCGGTCGGAATTTGATCCCGCGTCCTTATGCTTAGCAGCGTAACACCATAGCCGCTAAGCTACCGAGACGGGTGCACATGTGGTAGGATGGTATCGTTATTAAACATTACGTGACTGAACCACAAGATTTGCATGTGTCATTGCCCAGTTGTCGCTGTGCCCGCTTGATTGTATAAACAAGCTGTTAGTTTGTAAACAAAGACACTTTAGACTTTGCAATAAGTCGTGTGGCGTAGACCACTTGAGCAACTCATGTTTAGGATTCGAGTGCTTCTCAACCGTATGGCCGAAACATGACATGAATTCTTTTAATGCGAAGCATTCTTGTCTAGCGTAGATAGCCATCTGCTTATCTGTCTACCTGTTTTTGTGAGCTGATCATAAAGCTAGCTAGCGTCTAAACATACGACCCGATTCTGAAGGCAGTGCTCGAAGTGCCAGTAAAACAGTGTGCAATAATCTATCATTTGACACTTCGGCTCATAGCTTCCCCGCAAAAGCGCGCCCCGATTCTTCCACAAGTGGTGATTCCTGCTGCCATCTTCCTGACCATCTACCATCTGTCTGACTGTTTTGGTGGGCCGAAACCGTAGGTAATGCAGTCTAAAAATGTGGCCCTAACCGCTTTTGTGGTTGTCTTAAAGCATGAGGAATCCTTTAATAATTTTTTTGTACTGGGCGGCATTGAACCCGCGTCACACGGGTTCCTCCAGCACAGCGGGCCGATGCTTTAGCGCCATGCGCAATGAGTGCCTTGTTTTTGTGACGCTATTATGTTTGTCTTATATTGGGTGGGGGAGGTTGGGATGGGGAGGGGCGGGGCTTTGAAGAAAGTGCGTGGAATACTTTAAAGAAAATGACGCTACGGTCACGCTTGCGCGTGAAGATTTCAGCAGTCTCAACCGTATTTCCCAAGAATTAAGCCCAAATGCTTGTCGAAAGGCTAGCGGTGTGTTTTTATCTGTGTTGAACAGCGGCCTATCTCATTTATCACTTAGGACCATTGCGGCCTCAAATTCTCGCAACGAATGTGCTGATGTACGTTGGATGCTGTGGCCGATGACTTTGTTTCTTTTGCAATGGGTATAAGGACTTCGTTCTGTCAAACTACTCGCACTATATTTTACGCCGTGACTCAGACGTTCTTTCAAAATACCATCCGTTCAGAATACCCAGACGTACAAGAGCGCAGTTTCCAGGTACAACTTATGTCCTGAAACAATTATTTCGAAATTGTAAATAACTAAACGCCTCTAATTATCTAGCTAATCGCGTCTGAAGTATTATTCAGTGTAATACGGTACGAATACCGGCAGAATGCGGTTGGTCTTATTTGTATAAGGTGCATCATTCTACTTTTAAAGTTTAATTGGTTCAAGTACGTGAAACAACCAGCACCGATGTCACCTTGTCAGTAATATTGCCATCCCAAGTCTAAAAAGTTTGCTTATACAGAGAATTAAAGCAGCACTAAAATTTCATGCTGGAGAGGCCAGACTCATTCTGAAGAGACATTGCTCCCAATCGGTCTCTCCATTTACCAACACAATACCTTCATGAAGGTAGCGGCATGTGCCAGCCGGTCGACGTGTCACACACTTTCCGCCTCCGGCCTTGAGCAGCACATCCTTCTTTTCAATACTTCACCTGCTGCTAGCGCACCGTCGGTCGTTGCCTCGCCCACCGGCCTTACCCCCTTCAGAAGGACCTTACCTAAATGTACTGTGCCGAGGAGTGCATGTCGCCTTGAAAAAGACAAGTCCATTTGTCAAAACGTTGGCTCCTGCTTTCATTTTCACGCGATAGCGTTAAGGGCTCCGTGTCGCAGAATATCCAGTGTCGGCGTCGGGGTCCGGCGTCAGATTTTCGAACCCCCCATACGCAGGCCCTCCATGTGGTGCAAGGAATCGTTATTGAACTAATTGTATTTGTCAAGGTAAAATACGTACAAAATTCGTAACGTACGACTTACACACAACCTACAGACATGACAGCATCGGGTTGTAATTTGAATATACGAGAAACAATTCTATTACGTGAAAAATCAAACGAACTCCTTTTCCAGCGTTTCTACCCTTGATAGACCGGCGACGGCGGCCGTCATCTGCGCGCGCCGGCGCGCGAATAGAGAGCTTTAGTTTAGGGGACGCAAGCGGCTTGCGTACGCAAGAACTAGGGGCGACGGTACTGCGCATGCGCAGACCATTACGTCCACTTGCGTTCTTGGGTTCTTGGGGCGGCCGAAAACATCGCTGCCCCTAAGCGGTCACGTTGTGACCTCGCGGTGTACGAGAACGTGCGAGTAGCTAGCGGGTGGATAATGTGATAAATCTTTCGCCAGGTGTCGACAGACGTCGTTTTTATATATATTAGAGAGGTTTGGTGAGTCCGGTATTCGGATAAACGCAGTTGGGGCGTTGGGGCGGGAAGTAAACGGGAGTGGCCTGCATGGTGCATCCACCTGGTGGCGCAAAACTCAAACGGGCAAAAGCAGCTAATATTGCTGTAATCAAGTCTATTCTACTTCTCTGCTGGTGTAAATTGTCGGCACTGGCGTAATCGTGTTGCTGCCAAAAATTTACACCCGCAGCAAAGTAAAATACACTTAGTTACTGCAATATTAGCTGTTTTTGTCTGTTTGAGCTTTGCGCCACCAGGTGGATGCACCTTGCAGGCCGCTCCAGTTTACGGCTTCGCCTGCGTTTACCCGAATACCGGACACTCTAAACCTCTCTATAAACTCCTTTTAATAAGAATAACTTTATGTAATTTACTTCATATGCTTGATTTCATGTTCTTAAAAATGACAACGCAGCAACGGTTAGACGTTGATGGTGCTGCGAGTGCATGCGACTTCACTGCGGCTTGCGTTTGGGGCCGCTAACATATAACGTGTTTATGCTTGCGTACGCAAACTCAAACGCACCCAAGCGCTAGGGGCCCCAACGCCTTGCGTCCCCTAAACTAAAGCTCTGTAATATCTCGGAGTCCACGGAGCGGCCGACCCGTTTCCTTGAAACAGTTCCAGATGACGCTCGCCTATGCCGCATCGCGGCCCACACAAGAGGCGGCGTTTCTACAGGAAGCCCGCCTTCGTGAATAGCTTTCGCCGTTAGCGTTTTCTGGTAAAGATTACGGTTACATACGCTGCAGTTGCCGGGAGGCCTGAGAAGCAGTCGGGGATCTTTGAATACTATCGCGTTCCACTCTTAAAGACGAAGCTTAAGCGTCCTCCAATTTTTTGTTCTCGTTTTGCTCATAGCCGTGGAAAGCAATCCTAAATAATAAATTTCTGTATTTTCTTCCCCGCGGAACATTTTCTCGTCATTAAAGCATTTGCAGAGTTCCTTAGAGTGCCTCTGAATTTTCTTCGGCGCGTCAGCCTTTCATACTTGAGAAACAGAACTAAGAGCATCATAAGTTATGGTATAGTAGACTCGTTTGCTCGAAACCACCAATCCACTCTCCTAGTCAGCTGGAATCCACTCTCCTTGTGCGCTTGAAATTGCTCCCTAAAGTACTTTACAGTGATATTCAGTAAAAACATGCCACCCTATTGAGTGCACCGGGAAGTGTCGTCTACGCTTTCAGAAATGTATCGCTCGCATTCTGCCTCAGGAGCGTGTCCTGACACTTCACGTCCGTAGCAGATTTTAGGTGCAATAGCACACTTTGAGTCAAACTTCAGGACGCGTCGTACTTTGTCGGGGTGCACAATCTCTGCCTCCATATGGATCTGGTTAATTGAAGTCGACTGGTCGTTCGCTGCCAGTTCTTATGTTTCCCCGCTTTTCCAGTAGCATGTCATAGCGCTTGAAAACGCGTGAATGCGACCACCCACATGGATGAGCCGTTTTCATACGTCGCGCGTCATCATGCCGGAACCTAGTGGAATTATAAACGTGTTGTGAGATAATCCATAATCAGTTATCTCAAATCAAGATAACCAAAGAAACATATTTGATAACAGATAATCGCGTACGATAAAGTGTGGGTGCTATAAAAATAAGGAGGCGAGGAAATTTTCTTCTATGTAGGACGTCCGGCAACAAAGAAAGTACTGCCTGTCGCAAACCTATGCAAAGAACATCGCCGCTGTGGGCGCCAGCTTCGTGTTGTACATCTGCGATCGCCAATTTCGCTCGCAGCAAGAATAAAGCCAAGTCTCAACGCAGGAGAGCGCCGCATGGTTTGCAGCGGCAACGTTTAAGCGGTGGCGCGTTGTGGTGGTGAGACCAATAGAGACAAATTTCACGTTTACTATGTTTGCGACTTAGGTTAAGAGCATTATTACTAAACTAGCAGGCATAATCGATTATATCCGGTTATTGAACACATTTACTGAGAAAGCAGACAGGAAGTCTTCCAACGCTCCTCTGCACTGACGCCGAGTGACCGGGTGTTGCGTGGCGGCATCCTGCACTTAGCGCGAAGGCCCTCGACGCAGGCTAGTATGCTCTGAACCCTGCCGTCATCCTGCGCCTCCTTTCTCTCCTTTAGCTGCAGCGCACCCCGTCGCTCGCTGCCACCTCGTGCTTCGACCCCTGCGCATGGGTCTGCGCATTTCTGAGATTCGCCTCATTCCGTGTGCAGTTGTTGCCATGCGGCTTCGATTGCGAAGCTTCCCAGGGGCGGATGGGTCTGCGGATAGGAGAGCCGCTAGTTATATCTCGTAACTGCCGCTCGTAAAAAAATGCAAGAGGGTTGCGGCTGCAGTGCACGTAACACTCCTGAAGCCGTCCTATAGGTTTAAAGGGAAGGCAAACTCAGTAGAAAGCAGCAGAGAATTAGGTGATGTGGTGAGATTAGTAAATTTGGACGGAGGGCGGGATCGGCTGACGCAAGAAAGGGGTAATTAGAGGTTGCTTGTAAGCCGCTCCGGTAGCTCAGTGGCTGTGGCGTTGCGCTGCTGAGTCCGAGGCGCCGGCTTCTCTCCCGTATTTGGCGGCCGCATTCGGATGTGGGCGGAATGCAAACACGCATTTGTGCCCTGCATTGGGCAGACGTTCAAGAAGATGAGGTGGTCAAAATTCATCTGGATCCCCCCCCTCATAATCATAATCGCCATACCTCAAGATCAGATCGTGAACCTGGCTGGTAAAACCGAAGAACTTATTTTTTAGAGATTTCTGGTACAGGCTTTGTCCTACAGTTGACATAAATAGAATAATCGTGATGATGACTGTCATTTCATCTAGGTGGAGACAAAGTTCAAATGTGTACATGCTAGTGCGTTCAGATATTCGAAAACATTCGCTAAAATCTTCATAAGAAGGTCGCAATCTCGCCCT
Organism: Dermacentor variabilis; assembly: GCF_050947875.1. Lineage (NCBI taxonomy): Eukaryota > Metazoa > Arthropoda > Arachnida > Ixodida > Ixodidae > Dermacentor > Dermacentor variabilis. The sequence goes on from NC_134569.1 coordinate 121,827,794, forward strand.
GAAGGCGAAGCATTGATTGTGATAGCAAATTTTGGGCAGCAATACGAAGTAAGGATAGTAGTTTTATCTGCTGCAGAAACTGGTAACCATTCACTTACCAACCCATTTTACAATCATGGTGTCACGCGCGCACAAGAAAACATGAACAAATCTCACTTGATGACCGCGCACGCTCGCTGTGAAAACGCTGGAGTGAGAAAGTGCGACAGCAGTAGCAAGCGAATTGATCTTCGTGCTGCCTGTCGCATCAGCGCGAAATAACACAGAGCACACGAAGCTATAAACATTCGACACACTTTGTCCATTGTCCATTACAGATAACCTTTAAGATAGGGCACGCGCGGCCGCGCCATAAGCAGCCGCCGCCAAAAAACTATACCCCTCTCTCCCCTTCCCCCGGTGCCTTGCGGGCGACAGAAGGCGACGCGCTTCCTCCCCACTTTCCTCCATTGCGCGTGCGAGATTGAGCCACCATCGTCGGCGCACCATAGCACGCGTTCACTCGCACACACAGCATACGGCGCGCGGCGACGGTGTTATCGCCCTTGAACTCACGTCACGGCGACGGCGACGGCAGAAATGCCCTTGGAGTGTCCACATAATTGCTGTCGCAACCACGGTTGATGGCGACGGTTTACTCATTTATCTAAGTTTCTTTCAAAGCCATATTATGTAGAAAATCCGCTATGAAAGTTTGCTGTGGGTGTCGTTGAAGACACGGTGTCTTTTGCTCGGCCAACTGTGACAAAAATTTTAGCGCTCCACAGACGTACGTATGTGCATGCACGACCGCATACGCACGCATACGCGCGCGCGCTCACACAAACACAAACACAGACACACACACAAAGACACACGCACCTGCACGCACACACACACACACACACACACACACACACACACACACACACACACACACACACACACACACACACACACACACACACACACACACACACACACACACACACACACACACACACACACACACACTCACACACACACAGTAAAGCATTTACAGAGACCGCCCAATTCCGACCTGGCCCCATCTGTGTGAGCAAGTTGAAGAAAAGGAGGGTAGCAATCAAATGCCAATTAGTGAATACGCGTACTGCCACCCCGTTGTTTCTTGCTTCAGTTGTGCATGTTTTGGCTGCTTAGCAGATACCTCCATTAGCCCGTCCCAGCCAGCTCCTCTCCCTCAGTTAAATGACCAATTAAGAAGAAAGCCATTCGTTATTTCTTCCTCTGCAACTATTTGTTCTTTTGCGGCCTTATGGTACATGCATGCGCGAACAAAAGCCATCCACGTACAGTTTATTACCTGGCCGCTCGAGAAAATAAGCGGCACAGTCTGCACGCTTTCCCTATGCGCATTGTACTTTCGAGACTGGAAAAAAAGAAATGGAGCTGTTGCCTTCGTTGGTGCTAGCCCAGACAGAAATGCATCTGCTAGTTTCGTGCGTACCCGGGGGTGCAATCAAGAGCGTATTTTCTAGTTTATTTGGGTGGAAAAACCTGTCTTTGTTACTGGTACTTCGATATTTTGATCTTAGTGAACGTCCTAGAGACACGATTCATGTTGTATTAAGGTAATAATTTGTATTAGCATGCCGCTGCTGTTACTTCCCAGGAAAGATACTTGCTATGCATGGGTGTTAGCACTTGTCTTATCGCCAATGGACGTACGGAGTTAACAAATGAAAAATAGCTGAAGTAAGAGCAAAGAGTGACGTTGTGTTTAAAAAGAAAAGCTACCTATCCAGTATCTGACAGTGTGTGTCGTAAGCTCAAACTGCCTCTCATCAGTACATCAGCATGAAAATGTGCATCTTAGTTCCCAGACGTCTAAAGTGGCGCTATTATTCTGATGGAGAGTTGACCGCAGGGCGATGTCCTGCGTTTTATGGAAGATATCGCCACAGCGGCTGTAAGCGTGCTTGGCTATACGTGGGCCATACTTTAATCACACAGCGAATTACCTAGTTAAATAGAAACGCAGTGATCGGAACACGACAATTTTTGTGATTTCTTTTCTATGAAGGTAGTTGTTGGGACTTACTGCATGAACATAAACAGATATGGGGCGCTATAACGTCAAGCTATTCAAAACTGTTACTAATCAATTTCTGCAATCAGCCTTCTACGATTTGTCAAACATTTTTTGGCCTACCCCTGCTTCGCCTGTCTGTCACGCGACGTCACGAAAGCCGCGAAAATTCCCATCTGCTACGACATGTTCCCTCTGATTTCGAATGATTAGAACAACCAAAGAAAAATACTTGCTTCCGATTCCACGCCTTTTTCGCCATTAGCCCTTCGCTATTGGTCAAAAGTTCTTCGGCTGCTCCCACTTTGTTTTTCTGCTACGTGACATCGTAAAACCACAAAAAGTCACACGTCACCTTGACGTGTACGCACCTCTAGTTTTGCAGCTGTACTTTTGCATCTTTGTACGCATCTGCAGTTTTGTTTGGCATTTTGTAGTATGCCAAACAAAACTACACTTTTTTTGGCTCCAAAGGACCGGAAGACGTCTGCCTACCGATTGTTCTGGTACGTGTCAGATAGAACCGATTTATTAATGTGTAATAAAACTTTTTACGTGGCAATATAACGTTGTTGAGCCATTTAGACAAGTATAAGACGTGTCTTTACCAACACTTCTTTCTGAGCATCCGTTCAAGCGGCATTTCTAACCTTTCGTTGCACGCCGCCGCGATTTTCGATCAGCCACACCAATCTAAGCAAGGCGGCGCGGGCTAATCCCGGACACTGGCACCATCCTCCTCATCCAGTTATCTTCTTTCACTGCGCTGACACTACTGGCATTCCTTGAACGTCGTTTTATTACCCTAATTTTACCGCAGGACCATTGCCCATGCTTATATAGCATCTCAGCGGTGTGTCGAAAGGTTGGATATACCCGGTATTCACACGGCATTTGTAAATTTTGCTTCCTGCAACCTGTAAGACCCCCAAAGCAAAGCAACGATAAGACACTTCCTGATACATAACCGCCAGCCAGAGTTCTGAAACATATTGTTTAACATAAAGAAAAAATAAAAAAAAGGACAGCCGCTCAAGGGAAATCTTCACAAGACGTCAAAAAGCGGTGACAGCTGATCCGAAAACGACGAGAACAAAGATGACAGCATGATCGCGACGACAACGCCAATGACCGCAAGAAGGCGAGGGTGACAACGATGGCGTCACGATGACAACGCTTGCGACGGAGTTACGATGACACTGATAGAGCGGCACATAAACTATTCGGGACTTCCAGGCCATAACCAATTCAATAGCTCCATCACAGACAGAAAAAAAATATACGGGTCGAGAACGAAAAGAATGCATTCGTTTAGAAATCTCATTACACTGGCTTCATACTTTCCTTTAAACATTAAACTTTGACACATATATTTAGCCTAATGCCTGAATTTCTTACAAACGGGGGACTACGGCCAACACGCAGTTATTACCATTGATCACAACGCGGCTTTGCGCTATTAGCAATAGTGGTGATAACTCTCGGACTGTGTTCTCGTTTCCAATCAGTGTTCCGGATGCTTAGTTGAGGACAGGTTAAGAATGCAGATACAGATATCCCTGAAAGGAAACGTGCGGACGCGGGCCAGCGAGTCAACTAATCCTAGTCTTCAACTGCTTGCTTAGCTCCCTACTCAGGAGCTGCCGTGTCGTTAACACCAGAGAGACAGACAGACAGCAAGGAAAAGTATAGATATTTAACAGACGGTTGGGGTTGTTTTCTCGAAATGATTCTGCATAAATAGCGTTCGTGGTGATAAAAATGCCACCCGTCTGTAAATGCTTTCGTTATACTTTTTGCGATGCAACTTCAATGCTCGATGAAAGAAGGTTGCCGTGATGCTAGGCGAGGATGGACATCCTCCTCGTAATCGTTTTTCGGGGTTCTTTCGGAGGTGTTACGCTGCTATGCATGGCGTCATAGGTTTGAATCCTGGCCTCGGCGGCCACATTTCGAGTGGGTGAAAAGCAAAAACGTCTGTGGTGCCGTGCATTGGGTGAGTGTTAAAGAACCGCAGTAGCAAGGCACATCACTATTCACGTTTCCGTCAACGGAGTTCTAGCAGTTCTGACATCTCGGTAAGTTATGATTCCGCTCTTCAATTAAATAAAATCCTTTAGTATTTATCTTGCGCTACGTGGATTCGAACCAGAGTCACACAGGTTTGTCAATCACAGCAGATTGATGCTTTAGCGCTGTGCCACTATTCCCCGCAGGCAGCGAGGAATTTATAGTCAGCTTTAAGTACGCACCTAACGGCTACCGGTGCAAGCTAGGAGGCAATGCAGAAGGAGGGGAACATCTTGAAGGGGCAGCGCAACATGACTAATACAAAAAAACACGAAAGACACAGGACAACGCTAAAGTCGCAACTTTATGAAAAAACCCACATACTTAAGAACTGCCACCTATACCCACGTGCTCTTCCATTAATGACGTCATCGCCAGTGCACAGGTACACAACAGCACTCTGTAATCTTATTCTATACAGTGAAGCGGTTCAAAAATGCAGATTAGCTGTCATACAAAGTTAATGAAGGCATGCTGAACCATCGATGGCGCCATCAATGGTTCGGCACGTTGCTGGCGCGCCTATAGGTGGCGCGGCGTGTCCAGAGCAAGAGCGAGAGAGGAGCCCGGCTGTAGTGTAGGCCTCGTGCATGACGCGTTTCGACGAGCTATATGGTGTATCGCTATATTGCTTGAATGCTAATCGCATTAACGTCGACAGTCATCGCGCATGTTTCTACTGTTATTATTTTAGGTTTACATCATAGGCAAGAACAATAAAAATTACATTCGAAGTGTCGTTCTCTAGGCAAATTGAAGCCAACGCTTCTTTATTCGGAATTTTAGTTGTAGCGAATTGCTAGTAGCGGTGTTTTATGGGAACTCGGAAGGTTCCATTAGCTGGTGGTCTTCTGATAATTCGGCAGTTACACTGGAAGCAATGTATTTCTTTTTTGAGCGCGGGTGGACATTGTTGAGGACACACAAGCCACCAAATTCTGCCGGCATGCACGCAGACAGAGATAGACAGACAGATAGATAGCAAAGAACGCGATAAACCCTAAATAGACGGTTGGGGTTGTTTTTTCGAGATTATTCCGCACAAAACTCATTAACTTGTCACGACACCGCATGACATATGGACGCGGCCGCCATTGTGATAGAATGCTCGGACGCTGCGAAGAGAAGCCTAGGCCGCCCATGTCGTCGTCAATGTTTTTCTTCTATCCTTGCATCGGTGTGCGTCTTTCTGCGACAGACTTCGACAAGTCTTGTAACGCAAAATAAAGAAGGAAAACAAAACAAGAGCGGGCCCTCTCGTTCTGTAGACTGACAAACAGTGGGACTACTGAGCTAGGCGCCTGTGGCATCTAGAACTTGAAGTGCATGTACAATGAGGCGAGCTCAGTAACGGTACCTATAGACGAGGCATATACGTACAGTATGCGAAAGGCAAGTCAAATGCAATATGCAGGCGATACCCAACCAATAGAAGAAACTATTCAAGCCTTATACAGTGTGAAGTAAAGCTCTTGCTATCACTGTCGCTGCCTCGCGCTTCGCGCGAAACTGCGATTTTCTTTTGCTTACTATCTTTTCCATGCGCCCCGTTTCATAGGAAATTTGTGCTCGTAGATTATAATAAATGCATGCATTCCCTACACCCAGACGATTTTTCTAGCGCGGAGCTTGAAGAGTTTGTTTTTGTCTGCGATGGCAACGAAACTTTCATCCGGTGATCTTGTTTCTTACTGCTGTGAGAACAAGCCGTCTCTTTTTGCTTTATCTTGTTCTTCGTCTCCTGATTATTTTTCTTCTTACCCTTTATGTGTAAGAATTGAGCAAGGCCCTCTCTTACTGCTCCGCCAGGATATGGTTGTGAAACTCACAAAAAAGGGAGGCAGCACTTTCAAAGAAGGTACTAACGCCGACAGAAGGTGCATAAGAAACTGGGCACGCGGAGGTAGATAGTACGTTCCCTGTTTTCCCGCGGGGCCCACACTTTCGTAATCCGCGGGCATTTCTTATGGGGCAATTATGCATAAGTGCATGCGCAGCTTGGCTGCGAATGTAATCAGCAAAGAAAGGATCGGGAAAATAACGGCAGCAACAATAGCGACAACAAATCGCAAACAAGAAGACCTGCAAGACGCGCTCAAACTCGCTTTCCCGCTTCACTCCGCTAATGGTCTCATCATTATGATACGTTAAAACCTGCCGAGCTGACCAAAAGGGAAACAACTGCTCGAGAATATAAAACGCGGGTCGCACCAAGGTTTTCCGCGCACATTTCTCCGGGTTTCACTTTGCCGCAACGAGGCATAATCACGAGGAATGCTATGCCGTGCACTCCTTGTTCTTCCTCTTAGGTTCTTTCGTCCGGTGAGCTTCATTACAGAAAATTATAAAGATACACCCCGTGTGATGATGGGCGGGCAGGAGAACGCGCTACTTTTGTGTATTATTATTATTACATCTGCCATGAGTCGCATAGCCGCGGTAAAGACAAGAGGAACGTTGCCACTTGCGCCGCTAAAGAAAGACACTGGCAGTGATGCCAGACGATTTTTGCTGAACAGAAAATATATTAAGAATATTCGTGCTGACAGCGCATGGCAATCTTCTGAATGTATTGGCATATTTCTGCCAGCGCACAGAAAGAAAATTCAGAAAACTAGAAGAAGACGTATAATAGCGTGTTTTCCAAGACCGCAGTGAATTTTGAAACAAGATATTTTATCATAGGGCGGTAGAACTCTGAGTTTGCAGTACGACAATGTGGAAGTGCATTTCCAAAGAAGCAAGGAACTTCTTTTTTAGAACTAACATTGGAAAAGGTCTGCGTGGTATGGTAGCAGCGCTGTGTAACACACACACACACACACACGCACACGCGCGCGCGCGCGCATATATATATATATATATATATATATATATATATATATATATATATATATATATATATATGCGCGTGCGTGTGCTTTTTTCCTATTAATGCAATGATATGACGCACTTGGCGTATTCGCCTGCATGGTAATGCACATTTTGCCACTAATTCAATTCAAAACACGAACGCAATTCAAAGCACGCGGGAGTTCACAACACGGTAATATAAATGCAGACGGAGGATAAATTATGCCACTAAAAGAATCTGCGTATGCAGCAAAATGCTCATTGTCAAAATGAAGCAGCTTCAATACAGGAGACGATCATTTTCAAGTTCTAAAGAATCTTAAAAAGGAAATAACTGGGGTAGATGGCGTAATTGTTGTCCTTGACTTGAATTATTCGAACGGGCGGACATTACTTGCATGAGAAATTGAAACACATGTCCAGCTAACTACCGAAAATTCACTAATTAACTTAGTAATTACTCACTATACGGCAGGCATTGCAATTTGTGAATTGTAGCCGGTTAGCTTGCAGGACTTATTCCTTTGAAATGAATTAGAACGAAATACATGGACGTTCCAGTTACGTTTGTGCTTCAATGCGTAAAAGAGCGCTTTGTTGAAAAAGTGGAAGAACAGTGCATTTTTACGGCGAGTTTGATGGCGCTTATCTCCAAGCCCGCCGGCTACAATTTGCAAATTTCCATATGCGCCATAAAGTAATTAAACAGTAGTGTAATACAATACTTTAGGTTGAAAATTTGTTAATTTATTTTCTTAACTAGTTGCATATGTGCTTCAATTTGTCGTGGAAGTTACGGCCTCCTTTCTGAATGATCTAGCTGAAGGACTGGAACGATGTTACCTGCAACAGGCAGTTTTTAGGAATTCCGCAAAACTTCGATATGATCACCCTGTAGAGCAAAAGCCTAACACACAGTATTGATTTCCCCAGTTGTATGTGTGCATGCGCATTATGCACTATATTTATGCCAGCAACGCAGTGTTTCAGGCCTCGCTGCGCAGGAATACAGTCAAGTGAAAGCAGGCAAGGAGAAAGCACACAACAGAAACAAGCAAAAGGGGAGATTGGTAAAGAACAACGATCAAAGACTAGCAGGAGTACTGTTATACGTCAAGCTCGTTAATTATATGCTAGCTACTGCAATATATGAGATGCATAATGCGTTCTTCGTATATTTCAGGAGTGCTAGAACAATAAATCATTCGTGTGTGCGCCGTACAATAGTTTTATTGCAGAATGAGCATCAACGTTCAGTATAATCAGCGTGAGTGCATATGGGTGTTTTTTCTGGTTGCTGGAACGTTTATTCATGTAGACTAATTATGTTGCTGTGTCTATGCAGTGTGCGTGCGTACTATTTGTGGAAATTAAGGGTGACTTCAATTTATTAACTGTATATTTTACGATAACCAGTTCTCATGCAGCTTACCTTCTTTTTCCTCAGCAGTGATTGAACAACGTGCCACATATTTCACAGTGCCATGGTCTGCAAGCGGATGAAACAACTCCGGCAAACTGTGATTCACTTAATTATTTTAGCTAATCAATGTCCTTGGAAAACTGTTTTCTTTTTGGAATTTGATTAAGTACTCAGTCTTGCGGCACGTCTTATTTCTTGATGCTTCAATCTCCAACGAAACGTCCAACCCAAGTACCGTACAATACTAAACGCCTTGTCTCCTAATTTCGGAATAAACTGCAAGAAACAATAGTTTAGGTTGAAAATAATGCGTGCTGATTCCAGCAGATGGCGTCGTTGCCGACAGGCGACGAGCTGGAAGATCGGCGCACCATAGCCAATGCCAGCGCCAATGGCGACTTCTCCACGATGTTCAACGTCTCTATTAAATCTCCGCGTCGACGTTACAATACCTTCGTACACTTCGCAACAAAGGTGCAGTGCGTTTTTCCCACCCACGTGGCAACCAACTCAAACTGAGACTTGAACGACTCAGGGTGGTTTTACGGTACGGTATTACCCTAAAATAGACTTGCACGTAAACGACATAGTGCTCGAATAAAATAAAAGTGAAATAGGGACATCAAATTCCCCTAGCAAAACTGCCCTAAGCCACCGTTGAGCCGTGTTTTTGTCGACAAACTGTTGCGATGGTCTTACGCGCTATAATTTAAGCAAGAGATCTAGTGTGAATGAGGGGCATGTAACTTAGATAGCATGATATGCCCTGCGCGCAGTTTTTTCCCGCACAACGTATATACATATGTTGCTGCCTTTGGACTATACTTGCGGTTTTACTTAGAGAAATATTTCATGCTTAAGGTAATATAAGTATACGATGGCGTTTTCTGAGATGGGCGGTCGTTTGTAGACGCCTTTGGCTGATTTTGTTCCGTGACCTGAAGTTCGGTGAGCAGGTCCTGTTGAGCGACCGGTGGCGAGTACGCCGAAAAGCAGAGTTAACGAGCGCGCGCTCGTTACGTGTGCTTAGCCCTCAATTAACCGTAATCGTGCATTTTTCGTTGTTGTTGTCGTCGTTCCTACGTCTCAAACCACTTGCTCTTGGAAGGATAAGAGTAAAAGTTTAGACTAGAAACGCAGCGCAGTGTTTCCACAACGGGGGAAGCGGAACAAAGTCGTGAAAGATGCACGGCGCGATAAAATATTCACAGCGTGCGTCCTGAAGGTATATGCCAGCTTTTGCTTAGTTGCGGCTGGCGACCGCGGCTCCCCTTCACTCTCGCGCCTCTTCCGATCTGCTTGCCTGAAGGTCGCTCGTGAGTGCGGGGAACTCGGGGCCGCTACGCTTCAGGCGTCGGCCGCAGGGTGTCCCCATTAAGCGCGGTGCTTCGCGACCAAATTCCAGGGCGACAGCCATTAGAGTGCTCGTATTTTTTTGCTCCGTCCTCTCCCTGCGCGCTCGTATACTTTCGCTTTGTAGAGCCCATGCAAGCTGCGTGGTCTTTCTCGCGAGGGATGGATAAAGCTAGGGATCGTGTCTGCTTTCTTTTTTTTTTCTTTTTGTTTTTAGTTCTAGTTCAGCTCTTCTTTTATTCTGTTTTCGATGGGCCCTAGTGGTACCGAGGGCTTTTCCTGGCCAATTAACTGCACTTAGCGCAGTTAGGGGAATACAGATTGCGTAATTTGTCTCTGGAGAGAGCTACTATATCATCATGCAAGAAGGGTCATCGACATGTGTCTGCGCTACCGAGTCCTCCGTTTTCTTGTCTCCGAGTAATTCTTTGTGAAGCTTAAAAGCCCGTTCTTACTCGCACAGCTGACGCATTAATAAAAGTAAGAAGGAATTATGACTTAAAAAGCAAGAACGGAAAACAAAATTTATTCTTACGTTTGAAATTACACTCTCGTTGAACAATCGGGCCGCTACGAAAGAGAATCTGCTACTGGCTTCTGGGTAAATGTCTAGATGTCCTGTGCATGGAAGAAAAAGAATTTCGGAACTGCAAGATCGCGTTACATTCCTTGGTACAATATTTTGTTAGAGTCATGCTTTAGGGTCCCAAAATTTTGCTTAAACAGAAAACGGCGCAATGTTAGTTTGCTTGAGATTTTTGAGAACGACGAAAACTACATCTTGGGGGTATAAGTGCCTGTATTATTTCAAGACTCCTTTTTAATAAGATGCATTTAAGGAGAGCTTCGTGCTCATGCGAGGCGCCGGCTACTACTCTTCTCTTACGTGACAGCTATCGTCAGACAGTTGTCAAAAATCACAAAACTGGACTAATAAATACATGAACGAACATTCACGTATTAGGTCTCACTACTGCAATATAAATAAATGTTCGCGCAACAGAACAGTTCCCATAGCATAAATACTCGAAAATCGAAGATATTCCCACAGAAGATGTTGGGCACTTGAATGCAGCACTCCAAATACAACAAATACAAATACTAGATCAACAAGAAGACACAATCAACATGTAATTAGGCTGCCTGTTATTGATAACAATACGAGCATTAACTTTTGCATAACATAGCATTTTTGCGATATTTTTGATTCCTTCAAAAGTTGTACTAAGGCACGCACAGCGATGTTTTGAAGTTTTTCTCTTGGCCATGGACCTAAATTTTTTTTAAGGATAGTCACCATCTATCCAAGCCATGTGATTTTTTTGAAAGGCTCTGGTGGGGAGCATCATGATTTTTACAGTGTAGAAGAAGGTGTTCCATGTCTTCTTTAGCCTCTCCACGTTGGGCATGTAGAATTGTCAGTTTTTCTTATCCTATGCAGGAAGCTTTTAGTATAGGCAATGTGTAACCGAAGTCTATGAACTGTTGCTTCAACAGATCGACTAATTTTAAACGGAATATTGAATCATATTCCAGGATCTGTATTGTATAATTGAGAGTTCTGCACATCATTTATGAACCAAGTTTCCTTGGACAATCAACCGCCTAGTTCAATAGATTTCGCGCATCACTAGCCGCTAGAGGAAGTGGTGATAATTCATTCTCTTGGTGTGCTGCACGTGCCATGTGGTCGGCTCTTACACTGACTTGGAATTCACTAGAAAATTATGTCGTGTTGTAAATCTTTCGCTATAGCGTATGTCTTCTGTATTTCGTATGTCAACGTGCTGTTTGCTTTTCTTAAGCTGATTTCATTTAAGCTCAGCAATGAGCCTTGCGAGTCAATCAGAATTACCCAGCATAGTTGTTCTGAATGCTGGCATATGTAATGTAAAGCAGAAAGTATTGCTTAAAGTTCTGCCATTGTAAATTAGCAAAGCTGGTAAGCTCTGTTCTCTTGGTACGCAGGTATGGAAAACGGAGATGTAGATCTTTGTTTCTAGCATGATCCATCTGTATACACGTGAATGCGATCTACGTGCTTAGTGTAAAGATGTGATAAGGTTAATTGCTTTATCGCAACTATAGGCATATCACATTTGCGACCTACTCCAGGATTTGAAGCGACTATTTGTGGAATTGCTTGTTGCAATGGGGGATGAGTTGCGCAAGTAGGCCAGTATTCGTAAGCAGGCAGTGAGTTCTTGCACAGCCGTATAATTTCATGCTTGCGTACAGCGGTTCTATCCTGAAGGTCTTGGCATAGTGGATGATTAGCGTGTTGGGATGTCAAACGAAAAAAGTGACGACAAGTTTCCGTAAATCTTAGTGCATGAAAAGTTGGTTGGCGGGACTCCTCAATTACCATAGCACTGGCAGATGCACGCGGAACACCAAGACATATGCGAAGGCTTCTGGCCAGCAATCTTTGAATTGTTTTCTCTAGATTGCAGGATATTCCATGTAGCACAAGAGCAGAGTCTGCTATTCTTTGTCTATTGATTGCCGAGGAAATGCGTAATGAGGAAGAGGCTGAACTACCCCATCTCACTATAGCAAATCGACGAAGAATGTTGAATAGGGAGTTGACTTTCTCCTCTAATGCTTTTACTTGGGGAGCCCACGGTAGCCATCGTTTTATGATAATACCCTAGAACTTGTGTTGTCGCGCAAGTTGCAGGTGTTGAGAGTCTAGCACGAGCTGAGATCTCTTGAAACATTTCGTTGTCAGAAGTACAGCAGTTTTCTCATGTGAAATAATCATACCTCTGTTTTAAAAAAAGAATAATTAGTGTTAGGCCAGCTTGTAGCTTTTGCTGAAAGGCTTGAGTAGTCAAGTCAGATCCCCATATGCACAAGTCGTTTGCATATAGTGAATAATTCAAGGTAGCAGGCAGGATATAGGGTCATTCAGCCATAACACAGTTAAATAGAAATGGACTGAATACACCACCTTCAGGAACGCCTTGATTGACTTTATGCTCTGTGCTTTTGCCATCAGAAGTAAAAAAAAAGACTTTCATGTCTCTCGAAAAATCCCAAATCTATCTGTGTGTTCGGCCAACTATGCCCAACTGAATTAATCCATGTGGTATGTGAAAGGGGCTGGCTGTGTCAGACGCACGTTTTATGTCTAGAAACACTGCAATGGTGGTTCTGCCACAGATCCTCTCATGATCTACGCATGTAAGAAAATCTACAATGGCATCCATCGTACAACGGCGCCTGCGGAAGTCCGCCATCTTTTGGTGCATTCTGTCCACCATTGAAGCCTAGCGTCTATAATCTTTTCCATAAGTTTACATAGGCAACTTGTCAGACTCACGGGGCGGAAAGAATCTAGCGATAAAGGAGTTTTACCCGCTCTTAGTATCGGAACCACTCGTTCAATTTTCCAGAAAGGAGGAAGGCTAATTTTAACAAAGGCCACAGGACCCAGGTTTTTCAGTGCAGAATATGTGACCCCGTCAGGTCCAGCCGCTGTCCTCTGGCGGCACGACACAAGTGCCCTTTTAATTATTCTACTGAAAGCTGTTGATCTAGGTCAAGATGATGGCTACTAATAGAAAAATTGATCGATGCATTGACCTCTTCGACAGAGTAACTGTATTCAGTTATGTTTGCTGCTGGACTTTGTCGTGTAATAAGCTGACAGAACTCACTTGCAACGCTCGCTTCGGCTACTTTCTGTAGTAAAGTTAGAGATTTGAATGGGTGCTGGTGCGTTACTGGCCTATTCAAAGAGCGCAGAACATTCCATAATTTTGATTCAGGTGTAAGGGGAGTAAGTGAAGTGCAGAATTCCTGTTAACGCTTTGTACCTATAGGCGCTCCAGCTGCCGACCCATGCGATCATACATTTTTTGTCATTCTCGGTAATCTTCGATAAGGCCTGTGGCGCATAGCTCAGCCTTTCGTATTCAGAGTCTACACAAGCGTAACCTGCAGTAATCTTAACAAACTTTGAACAAAGGTTCAATTTCTTTTCTATAAGCAATAATAGACTGTCTGTATCACTGACAGCATCAGCGTGGCTTGTAATGTGATATCGTATTGCCTGCCAATCTGTTATCGTAGCAGAGCGCCGATAAGTAGAAAATTGTAGTTTACAATTATGTATTATAATAGGGAAATGATCGCTACCCCTTGTTTCAATGCCTGTTCTCCATGTTGCTCCACATGCAATATCGTTTGAGCAGTGCGTGAGGTCCAGGCAGCTGGAGTAATTAAAACCTCGTAGGAACATCACTGAGCCGTCATTCAAGAAACACAGACCATGCACTCTTCTGAATTGCCTTTTCTAGGTCATTTCCATGACGGTCACAGTAGGCGCTTCCCCAAATGACATGGTGCGCATTGAAATTTGCGCAAAATATTACATCTTTTGTGTATTTCTGAAAAAGGCCGGTCAATATGAAAAGTGAAATATTTCTAGAGGGTTGTAGATAAACACCGGCTATATAGTGATATTTACTCGGCCAAATCGAACTTGGCATGCTACGTATTCTGGGATGTTTGACGCTGCGGCACCTAACAACACTGACGGTAGATCTCTTAGAACACAGATCGTCGCTCTGGTTAGTCTTGAAGATTGAGAGGACGTACAAACAACGTAGTTAGGAAGCCTAAAAGCGTTGTCTACACCGGCCTCTGTAATACATACCACTGGAAAGGAGAACTGAGCCACCAGTTTTCTAAAATCTGCACACTTAGAGCGAATACTATTCGGGTTCCATACTGCAATACGGCGATATTATAAAATCAATGATTCATTCCCCGCCTGCGCAGTGGCTGATGTAGTGTTTTACAATATCATTTGTTCCATCGACAATATGGCCTTGACCTCCGGGAGGTTATTAGCCTGTGAAATCACGGAAAGTATGGCTTTTAAAGCACAAAACGACATTGGTATGACAAGTTCAGCAATAGACACAGACGTGATATCGTCGGTTCCGTTACATTTACTCGTTGCGATGCGCTCGTGTTCTGTCGCATGTTAACCATGTGGTTGCTCCTTCTGACCAAATCTCTCCTGAACTTCTTGTCGAGCTTGATGTTGGCTTGATGCTGTCCCAAAACATTGCCATCGACGTTGTGATCCCCTTGCGACTTTTGCATATTGCATAGAAGTGTCCTGATGCTTAGGTGCTTGTGGTCGAGGTGATTGCGCTGGGTTCATCGTATTCATGTTTGGTTCCGGTGCCCCGCGCTGTTGTGTGCTACCATAGATAATGTCGTGTTGATATTCAAGAGAGGCTGCTTTGTTCTGCGGGCACCCAGAAAATGACGCAGTGTGGCGCCCGTTGCAATTTGCGCATCTAAACTGTCTTATAGACTTGCAGTCTTTGTAGTGGCGGTCTTCTGCACATATCTTGTAGCGCCTTGTTCCTCGGCAGCTTTTCGCCAAGTCACCAAATCTCTGAAAGTTGTAGCAGCGTCTGGCTGGCCCCAGATATTCCTCGACAAGATGCTAGTGAAGCCAAGCTACAGTCGCTCTGGGATTGGTCAGTCATAGCGAAATTTCGAAATTGCACTTCTCACAGGGCGCGATTCCACGGTGCCATCTTCTCGACTTATGTAACGGATCTGGAGTCTAGCTGATGTCACTCTTACCTCTCTTAAATATTCTGTTAATTGTTCTTCTGTGTATTCTAGACGCACGTTTCCGAGTTTGCCAACATTTCGCATGCATGACTCCGGAATAAATGGCTTCACTAGTAAGCCAGCCGCCTGGGGTCCTATAACGTAAAACTATTCCAATATGTTTTTATTCCAATCTCCTGACGTCAAATTTACGTAAACGCCAATGCAAGCACCGAGCGGTCACCCGCTGGGTTGTCTCAACAGACTCTCCTCGTTCTTAGGAAGTCACTTTTGTTTGCTTGAAACACGAATAACATTGCCTAAGCTGAGCGGCTTGTCTTATCCAATTGGCTGACAAGAGGCGAAGAGCACGCTCAAGTGGAGAGGGATTCGACAGGGCCGTACCACTGTACTGAAAGTAGATAACCGGATGAAGAGAGTGGTGCCGGCATCTGTGATTCATCTGCTTTCCCTTACTTCGCTTGCAGTGGCTGTTCGAAAATCGCGGCAGCATGCAACGGAAACTTAAGAATGACGCTAAAACGGATCCTCAGCAAAGAAGAGTTGGCACAATGAGGTCGTAAACGTGCCGAAATTGCTCGAAAACGTTACACGGCCACGCAAGAATTTTTATTATACGCAAATAAACCTATGCTCTCCGGCAGGTGCGAGTAGCGAGCGCCTGAGCGATCGACGGCAGCCATCTTTTATTCTTTTCAGGACGGGGCAGCCTGCGGCTATAGAAGAAAATTGAGTTTTGTTCGGCATATTAATGCATCTTTAATGAGTACGCGTCACCTTTACGCGTTGAGTTTTTGCAGTTTTGTGACATCGCGTGACAGGGTGGTGAAGTGGGTGCAGCCCGAAAACTTTTGACAAATAGCCGGGGGCTAATGGCAAAAAAGCGTCGAATTAGAAATAACTATTTCTCTTTTTTCGCTCAAATCACGAATAATCGGTCTGTACACGTCATATCAGATGGGGAGCTATGGCGGTTTTCGTGACATATCTTGGCAGACAGGTGAAGTGGGGGTGGTCCAAAAAAGCTTTTTGACCAATCGCGGAGGGCTGATTACAGAATTGGAATAGAAAAGTTTGGAATAGTTTTACGTTATCGCGCCCCTGTACACATGACAATAAACTCTTAGCTGAGGCGAGCGAACTCACAGTGACTGAGAAACTGAGTCTTTATGACATAGCGTAAAAGTTTGAAGTTTATACAATTTATTTTTCTTTTGACGTTCCTTGTATCCCACTCCGTGAATGCTCTCTGGTAGGTGGTTATTGTACAAGTATATATCTAATATTTGTAAAGACCGGAGCAATGTTTTTTCCGTTGTATGAATGAAAAGCAACCCGACCATATCCCACGCCATACCACATTAATAAATTATATCGAGAGAGCAAGATTAAGATTGAATGCAACGATTGCAATGACATCATTGGAATCAGACGTATGCTGGTGCGGGGTCCCTCGACACTCCCCAACCTCGTTGAAGAAAGGACACAGTGAGAAAAAAGGATTCAAAGCCCATTGTTTCAAGACCGACCAAGGGCCGACCAGAGGGCCCATGATGTCGCTGAAGGGCTTGGCTGGACAGTTGCCAACGTGGTAGCGGACCGCCTTGGCTTAAAAATTCGAGCCTCCGGACCTTATTACAATAAAAGTTTTCACACGCACATGCAGCGGTACAGGAGAAAAAAAGAATACAGACAGAATGTCACTATGGTATCGGAAAATCTGCAACAGCACAATTATGAAAATGTGCGGAAGCACATTTCCATAATGTTCAGCCAACGAGAAGGTTTGTAGTTGTGCAGCATATCATCTCCTACGCGCGGTGCAAACCCTTCGCAGTGTCTATTCCTCTCCCCCATACTATCATCATCATCATAACAATAATAATCATCATCATCAGCCTGGTTACGCCCACTGCAGGGTAAAGGCCTCTCCCATACTTCTCCAACTACCCCGCTCATGTACTAATTGTGGCCATGTTGTTCCTGCAAACTGCATCTCATCCGGCCACCTAACTTTCATGCCGCCCCCTGCTACGCTGCCCTTCCCTTGGAATCCAGTCCGTAACCCTTAATGACCATCGGCTATATTCCCTCCTCATTAAATGCCCTGCCCATGTCCATTTCTTTTTCTTGATTTCAACTAAGATGTCATTAACTCGCGTTTGTTCCCTGACCGAATCTGCTCTTTTCTTATCCCTTAACGTTTCACCCATCATTCTTCTTTCCACAGCTCGTTGCGTCGTCCTCAATTTGAGTAGAACCCTTTTCGTAAGCCTCCAGGCTTCTGCCCCGTAGGTGAGTACTGGTAAGACACAGCTATTATACACTTTTCTCTTGAGGGATAATGGCAACCTGCTGTTCAGGATCTGAGAATGCCTGCCAAACGCACCCCAGCTCATTCTTATTCTTCTCATTATTTCCGCCTCATGATCCGGATCCGCCGTTACTACCTGTCCTAAGTAGATGTATTCCCTTACCACTTCCAGTGCCTCGCTACCTATTGTAAATTGCTGTTCTCTTTCGAGACTGTTAAACATTACTTTAGTTTTCTGCACATAAATTTTTATACCCACTCTTCTGCTTTGCCTCTCCAGGTCAGTGAGCATGCATTGCAATTGGTCCCCTGAGTTACTAAGCAAGGCAATATCATCAGCGAATCGCAAGTTACTAAGGTATTCTCCATTAACTTTTATCCCCAATTCTTCCCAATCCAGGTCTCTGAATACCTCCTTTAAACACGCTGTGAATAGCACTGGAGAGATCGTATCTCCCTGCCTGACGCCTTTCTTTATTGGGATTTTGTTGCTTTGCTTATGGAGGACTATGGTGGCTGTGGAGCCGCTATAGATATCTTTCAGTACTTTAACATACGGCTCATCTACACCCTGATTCCGTAATGCCTCCATGACGGCTGAGGTTTCGACAGAATCAAACGCTTTCTCGTAATCAATGAAAGCTATATATAAGGGTTGGCTATATTCCGCACAGTTCTCTATCACCTGATTGATAGTGTGAATATGGTCTATTGTAGAGTAGCCTTTACGGAATCCTGCGTGGTCCTTTGCTTGACAGAAGTCTAAGGTGTTTCTGATTCTATTTGCGATTACCTTAGTAAACAGTTTCTCTAGACTATTTTCTCTTCTATTATCGTCGCGGCTCCCACTGGTACTGTGTAAATCTCTATAGAACTCCTCAGACACTTGAACTATCTCATCCATATTGGTAATGATATTGCCGGCTTTGTCTCTTAATGCATACATCTGATTCTTGCCAATTCCTAGTCTCTTCCTCACTGCTTTTAGGCTTCCTCCGTTCCTGAGAGCACGTTCAATTCTATCCATATTATACTTCCTTACGTCAGCTGTCTTACGCTTGTTGATGAACTTCGAAATTTCTGCCAGTTCTATTCTAGCTGTAGGGTTAGAGGCTTTCATACATTGGCGTTTCTTGATAAGATCTTTCGTCTCCTGCGATAGTTTACTGGTATCCTGCCTAACGGAGTTTCCACCGACTTCCATTGCACACTCCTTAATGATGCCCACAAGATTGTCGTTCATTGCTTGAACACTGAGTTCCCCTTCCTGAGTTAAAGCCGAATACCTGTTCTGTAGCTTGATCTGGAACTCCTCTATTTTCCCTCTTACTGCTAACTCATTGATCGGCTTCTTATGTGCCAGTTTCTTCCGTGCCGTATATATATATATATATATATATATATATATATATATATATATATATATATATATATATATATATATATATATATATATATATATATATATATATATATGTAAAGTGAGAGTCTGCGGAGGTCCGGTAGTGGAACAGCCACTTGTAGATTGAGGGCGCACGCACGAAAAAACACGACGCTTTATTTCCTATGTTTGGGCCCGTTGCGACCTCACGAAGGCGCCGGACTCCGGCTGAAACGTAGGCAGTAAAGTGTCGTTTTGGTCGTACGTGCGTCCTCAACTTACAAGTGCTTATATATATATATATATATATATATATATATATATATATATGATGTTTAGGCTCAGAAAAAATAATAAAGACGATTTATAAGAATACAAAGCATGCCTCCGGATGTGCAATTAACTATAACGGACTAAGCTGCTGTAACCATAAACCTACTTCGATACAACCGGAGTTGCTGGTTACTCTTTCCACCCAATGGGCAGCAGATTCCTGTCCCACTGTGGCAGAAACCTTACGCTTTTCCGGGATAACCTCGTCGTCGTGAGACGCGCCACTCCTCTTACCCTTCGCCCCTGCTTTATTTTTTTGAAGTTTGTTTGAAAGTCGACCTTCAACCCTTTTCTTTTTTTCTTTCGGACGCGCTCTCACGCATCGTTCTTTTAAAGATGTGCTTAGGGACGCTGTTCTTATGTTCGAATTTTCAGTGTCATCGGCGCCATCGTGCGTCGCTGGTTCGTTTGTCGGCAGCGCATTTCTTATATCTGGAATAAGCCCCCACGCTTGCCGCGGCTCAGATGAAAGCCGATCAATTTCTTAAAGGAGAGACGCGCGCCTCATAACCTAGCAATAACAGAGCAACAAAGGAAAATGAAAGAAGAAATGAAGAAGTAAAGCTCTAATACCCATTTTCTTTCCTGCTTTCTTAGTCGTTTTGCTCATTCCAAAACAAGCCGAACTTTTGCTCCAGCAGCACAAATCTGGCGACGCAGTTTCAGCGCTCTGTTTGCGCGAAGAGAAAGCGAATCGTACGTTATATTGATGTCCGTATACTCGGAGAGTTTTGTCGGAGCTTCTTACCCTTCCATTTCTGTCTTGTGTTGCTTTATATTCATTTATTTTCTCGCGCACCATTCATACGCCGCGTGCTTCTGTCTTTTCTCTTTACGAGTCGAAGTCCGTTGTATGCGAAGCGATTGTTCTGTCTCGTGGAAGGTCATGCGCGCATTTTCTGGTTCGTTTAGAAACTGTAAAGGCTGTTAGCTGCAGTCGCGCGGCCCATTTAATAGATTTATGCTGTCTGCCAAGTTTAATTTCCCTCAACTCGTTCTTTCACTCTCTAGACCTTTTGCTTCTGTCGCCGTTACCTTCTGTATATGTGCCTCCATGATTAAAGTCGATTTTACGATCACTTGGCCGTCTGAACATGTTCCTTGTTGATACAGCGCATGCACGTTGGCAGGTAATAAAGAAAAAAAATTGGCAGTGGCTTAGCTCGGCTATGCCTGCATATACGTAGCGAAAGCTACGTATATCCTGGCATAGCATGGCAGGACATAGCATGGTTAGCCTTGGTTAATCTTGATTGAAAGTCCAGGTTAGTCTGGTTGTCTAGCTATGTAGCGGCGTTTAGCCAGGCGTTCGGCGCGCTGTTCGTCTGTTTCCTGGGCAATTCGTTCCCTCTTCACCTCGTTCCGATGTCGATGCCAGGCCTCCTCCTGCTTATCACAATTGTCGCCGTCCATTCTGCCACCTCAACTGTGGTTGCGGTGCACGCGAGCTGTCCTTTTCAATCCTTCGACATGTTATCAGGCATGCGACGCAGCTGGCGAAGCGAGCGGAGGCGAGCGCAACGACCAGGACCGCGGTAGGACGTCATACCAAATGGCAGCGGCGGAAAGGCGCGGCGCTGTGCAGAGGCGGAACACCTGTGGCTCGGTGCTACTAGTGGCGCATGCGCAGTAGTGACTAGGGAGTGAGAGAGAGAGAGAGAAATATCCGCTGTGGGGAGCGCGTTGTGACGTCATGTGCCTCCTCGGAGCACCGCCATGGTGAAAGCGCAAGTTCGCGGCCAGTAAAGTTTTCTCTTTAAGAAAGAAAAAGAAAGAAGAAAGGAAGTAAATCGAAGATTTTAGCAAGCACCTTCTTAGCTAGTACGAAAACGTACTGTTTTATATTAAGGCCAAAGCCTTAAGTGGCCTATGCCTGTCGCGTTCGTCTATGCCCCCCGATGAATCTGGAAAACAAGGCGTGTGGTGCAGGAAGTCATGTGAGCTCGCCTCGCGCAGACACGCGTGCTCGTGCCATTGCTCACACTTTTGTCGTCGTCGTCTTCCACAGCTGGCTCCGATTTCACTCGACATGCCAGCGTTCCATGCGACTCCTCGCGTTCGTGCCACTGCTCTCGCGTTCGTCGTCACCTTCTTCCACAGCCTAGCTCCGATGCCGCTCATCATGCCAGCGTTCCTATAATGCCCCTCGCGCTCGTGCCACTGCTCTCGCGTTCGTCGTCGTCGTCAGCCACAGCTGGCTCCGATGCCGCTCATCATGCCAGTGTTCTTATATTGCCCCTTGCGCTCGTGCCACTGCTCTGGCGTTCGTATTCGTATTCTACCACAGCTGGCTCCGACGTCGCTCATCATGTTAGCGTTCCCATATTGTCCCTTGCGCTCGTATCACTGCTCTGGAGTGCGTCGTCGTATTCCACAGCTGGCTCCGATGCCGCTCATCATGCCAATGTTCTTATATTGCCCCTTGCGCTCGTGCCACTGCTCTGGCGTTCGTATTCGTATTCTTCCACAGCTGGCTCCGACGTCGCTCATCATGTTAGCGTTCCCATATTGTCCCTTGCGCTCGTATCACTGCTCTGGAGTGCGTCGTCGTATTCCACAGCTGGCTCCGATGCCGCTCATCATGCCAATGTTCTTATATTGCCCCTTGCGCTCGTGCCACTGCTCTGGCGTTCGTATTCGTATTCTTCCACAGCTGGCTCCGACGTCGCTCATCATGTTAGCGTTCCCATATTGTCCCTTGCGCTCGTATCACTGCTCTGGAGTGCGTCGTCGTATTCCACAGCTGGCTCCGATGCCGCTCATCATGCCAATGTTCTTATATTGCCCCTTGCGCTCGTGCCACTGCTCTGGCGTTCGTATTCGTATTCTTCCACAGCTGGCTCCGACGTCGCTCATCATGTTAGCGTTCCCATATTGTCCCTTGCGCTCGTATCACTGCTCTGGAGTGCGTCGTCGTATTCCACAGCTGGCTCCGATGCCGCTCATCATGCCAATGTTCTTATATTGCCCCTTGCGCTCGTGCCACTGCTCTGGCGTTCGTATTCGTATTCTTCCACAGCTGGCTCCGACGTCGCTCATCATGTTAGCGTTCCCATATTGTCCCTTGCGCTCGTATCACTGCTCTGGAGTGCGTCGTCGTATTCCACAGCTGGCTCCGATGCCGCTCATCATGCCAATGTTCTTATATTGCCCCTTGCGCTCGTGCCACTGCTCTGGCGTTCGTATTCGTATTCTTCCACAGCTGGCTCCGACGTCGCTCATCATGTTAGCGTTCCCATATTGTCCCTTGCGCTCGTATCACTGCTCTGGAGTGCGTCGTCGTATTCCACAGCTGGCTCCGATGCCGCTCATCATGCCAATGTTCTTATATTGCCCCTTGCGCTCGTGCCACTGCTCTGGCGTTCGTATTCGTATTCTTCCACAGCTGGCTCCGACGTCGCTCATCATGTTAGCGTTCCCATATTGTCCCTTGCGCTCGTATCACTGCTCTGGAGTGCGTCGTCGTATTCCACAGCTGGCTCCGATGCCGCTCATCATGCCAATGTTCTTATATTGCCCCTTGCGCTCGTGCCACTGCTCTGGCGTTCGTATTCGTATTCTTCCACAGCTGGCTCCGACGTCGCTCATCATGTTAGCGTTCCCATATTGTCCCTTGCGCTCGTATCACTGCTCTGGAGTGCGTCGTCGTATTCCACAGCTGGCTCCGATGCCGCTCATCATGCCAATGTTCTTATATTGCCCCTTGCGCTCGTGCCACTGCTCTGGCGTTCGTATTCGTATTCTTCCACAGCTGGCTCCGACGTCGCTCATCATGTTAGCGTTCCCATATTGTCCCTTGCGCTCGTATCACTGCTCTGGAGTGCGTCGTCGTATTCCACAGCTGGCTCCGATGCCGCTCATCATGCCAATGTTCTTATATTGCCCCTTGCGCTCGTGCCACTGCTCTGGCGTTCGTATTCGTATTCTTCCACAGCTGGCTCCGACGTCGCTCATCATGTTAGCGTTCCCATATTGTCCCTTGCGCTCGTATCACTGCTCTGGAGTGCGTCGTCGTATTCCACAGCTGGCTCCGATGCCGCTCATCATGCCAATGTTCTTATATTGCCCCTTGCGCTCGTGCCACTGCTCTGGCGTTCGTATTCGTATTCTTCCACAGCTGGCTCCGACGTCGCTCATCATGTTAGCGTTCCCATATTGTCCCTTGCGCTCGTATCACTGCTCTGGAGTGCGTCGTCGTATTCCACAGCTGGCTCCGATGCCGCTCATCATGCCAATGTTCTTATATTGCCCCTTGCGCTCGTGCCACTGCTCTGGCGTTCGTATTCGTATTCTTCCACAGCTGGCTCCGACGTCGCTCATCATGTTAGCGTTCCCATATTGTCCCTTGCGCTCGTATCACTGCTCTGGAGTGCGTCGTCGTATTCCACAGCTGGCTCCGATGCCGCTCATCATGCCAATGTTCTTATATTGTCCCTTGCGCTCGTGCCACTGCTCTGGCGTTCGTATTCGTATTCTTCCACAGCTGGCTCCGACGTCGCTCATCATGTTAGCGTTCCCATATTGTCCCTTGCGCTCGTATCACTGCTCTGGAGTGCGTCGTCGTATTCCACAGCTGGCTCCGATGCCGCTCATCATGCCAATGTTCTTATATTGCCCCTTGCGCTCGTGCCACTGCTCTGGCGTTCGTATTCGTATTCTTCCACAGCTGGCTCCGACGTCGCTCATCATGTTAGCGTTCCCATATTGTCCCTTGCGCTCGTATCACTGCTCTGGAGTGCGTCGTCGTATTCCACAGCTGGCTCCGATGCCGCTCATCATGCCAATGTTCTTATATTGTCCCTTGCGCTCGTGCCACTGCTCTGGCGTTCGTATTCGTATTCTTCCACAGCTGGCTCCGACGTCGCTCATCATGTTAGCGTTCCCATATTGTCCCTTGCGCTCGTATCACTGCTCTGGAGTGCGTCGTCGTATTCCACAGCTGGCTCCGATGCCGCTCATCATGCCAATGTTCTTATATTGCCCCTTGCGCTCGTGCCACTGCTCTGGCGTTCGTATTCGTATTCTTCCACAGCTGGCTCCGACGTCGCTCATCATGTTAGCGTTCCCATATTGTCCCTTGCGCTCGTATCACTGCTCTGGAGTGCGTCGTCGTATTCCACAGCTGGCTCCGATGCCGCTCATCATGCCAATGTTCTTATATTGCCCCTTGCGCTCGTGCCACTGCTCTGGCGTTCGTATTCGTATTCTTCCACAGCTGGCTCCGACGTCGCTCATCATGTTAGCGTTCCCATATTGTCCCTTGCGCTCGTATCACTGCTCTGGAGTGCGTCGTCGTATTCCACAGCTGGCTCCGATGCCGCTCATCATGCCAATGTTCTTATATTGCCCCTTGCGCTCGTGCCACTGCTCTGGCGTTCGTATTCGTATTCTTCCACAGCTGGCTCCGACGTCGCTCATCATGTTAGCGTTCCCATATTGTCCCTTGCGCTCGTATCACTGCTCTGGAGTGCGTCGTCGTATTCCACAGCTGGCTCCGATGCCGCTCATCATGCCAATGTTCTTATATTGTCCCTTGCGCTCGTGCCACTGCTCTGGCGTTCGTATTCGTATTCTTCCACAGCTGGCTCCGACGTCGCTCATCATGTTAGCGTTCCCATATTGTCCCTTGCGCTCGTATCACTGCTCTGGAGTGCGTCGTCGTATTCCACAGCTGGCTCCGATGCCGCTCATCATGCCAATGTTCTTATATTGCCCCTTGCGCTCGTGCCACTGCTCTGGCGTTCGTATTCGTATTCTTCCACAGCTGGCTCCGACGTCGCTCATCATGTTAGCGTTCCCATATTGTCCCTTGCGCTCGTATCACTGCTCTGGAGTGCGTCGTCGTATTCCACAGCTGGCTCCGATGCCGCTCATCATGCCAATGTTCTTATATTGCCCCTTGCGCTCGTGCCACTGCTCTGGCGTTCGTATTCGTATTCTTCCACAGCTGGCTCCGACGTCGCTCATCATGTTAGCGTTCCCATATTGTCCCTTGCGCTCGTATCACTGCTCTGGAGTGCGTCGTCGTATTCCACAGCTGGCTCCGATGCCGCTCATCATGCCAATGTTCTTATATTGCCCCTTGCGCTCGTGCCACTGCTCTGGCGTTCGTATTCGTATTCTTCCACAGCTGGCTCCGACGTCGCTCATCATGTTAGCGTTCCCATATTGTCCCTTGCGCTCGTATCACTGCTCTGGAGTGCGTCGTCGTATTCCACAGCTGGCTCCGATGCCGCTCATCATGCCAATGTTCTTATATTGCCCCTTGCGCTCGTGCCACTGCTCTGGCGTTCGTATTCGTATTCTTCCACAGCTGGCTCCGACGTCGCTCATCATGTTAGCGTTCCCATATTGTCCCTTGCGCTCGTATCACTGCTCTGGAGTGCGTCGTCGTATTCCACAGCTGGCTCCGATGCCGCTCATCATGCCAATGTTCTTATATTGCCCCTTGCGCTCGTGCCACTGCTCTGGCGTTCGTATTCGTATTCTTCCACAGCTGGCTCCGACGTCGCTCATCATGTTAGCGTTCCCATATTGTCCCTTGCGCTCGTATCACTGCTCTGGAGTGCGTCGTCGTATTCCACAGCTGGCTCCGATGCCGCTCATCATGCCAATGTTCTTATATTGCCCCTTGCGCTCGTGCCACTGCTCTGGCGTTCGTATTCGTATTCTTCCACAGCTGGCTCCGACGTCGCTCATCATGTTAGCGTTCCCATATTGTCCCTTGCGCTCGTATCACTGCTCTGGAGTGCGTCGTCGTATTCCACAGCTGGCTCCGATGCCGCTCATCATGCCAATGTTCTTATATTGCCCCTTGCGCTCGTGCCACTGCTCTGGCGTTCGTATTCGTATTCTTCCACAGCTGGCTCCGACGTCGCTCATCATGTTAGCGTTCCCATATTGTCCCTTGCGCTCGTATCACTGCTCTGGAGTGCGTCGTCGTATTCCACAGCTGGCTCCGATGCCGCTCATCATGCCAATGTTCTTATATTGCCCCTTGCGCTCGTGCCACTGCTCTGGCGTTCGTATTCGTATTCTTCCACAGCTGGCTCAGATGCCTCTCGTCACGCCAGCGTTCCCATGCTACCCCTCGCGCTCGTGCCATAGCTCTCGTGCCATCGCTCTCGCCTTCATCATCGTCTTCTTCCACGGCTGGCTCCGACACCGGTCATCGTGGCAAAAAAGGCAAAGTTAACTAGTATAGCAGTACTTCAGACTCTCTAACCCATTAACTTTGGTGGGACTCTATCCCATGATCTTTGGTGTTTTTTAGGACGACGTTAATTAAGGTACACTTAATTAAGGTAGCGCCAATTTAGTCTAGAACCTACGACCTCTGATGGGAGAAAACAACTAATAATAAGTGACAAGGCATTCGAATGAGAATGTCAAGTAATTAATGAACGTCTCTTGAGCGCGCAGGCTTTCTTCACTCTCTTTGGCGCATGCTAAAGTGACTGTCAATTTCTCCACAAAAATCTCATGGAATAATGTTCCTGAGCCCGCGTGCCCACGTTTTTACGCTGTGTTTATTTACGCCCGCCCATTGTTCAAGCGTCTCTTTAGAATTTTCGATCCCGCCTTGACTTCTCATTTAGCGGTGGCAATAAAAAAACACCTCAAGGCTCAACAAGTTTCGCGTTGGGTGTTCAACGAAATTAGCTCAAGAAGGACTATTAAAATAACTGCTATAACTAGAGAGTAGGAGGTGTCAGTAAATGTTTGGCGAGAGAATGATCGAATGGGAACGAGAGCGAGAAAGAAAGAACACGTTTCTGAGAATTGGTAACTGTGCCCACGATGCAAAGCATGCAGTTTTCGTTTACGAATTGTAGACGACTTTAGTTTCGCAGCGTATCATGAGCATAAATTTAGAGCGCGAGCGAACGAAGAAAAAAAGAAGATAAACGGAGCACTAAATCAATAATAATAATGACTCATGAGAACATTGCCCTTATGCGTGACTACATTGGAATACAACGTGCAATCAATCTGTCGCCAATATATGCACCTAATGTTGTCAAGTCGTACGTTGTGCAACCTCGACTAAGGAGCCATTACTTACGCACGCTAAAATGGAGACACTACAATACACCTGAGTAGTTTTTAAAATTTATTTGTGTTAAAAGTCACTCTGATAGTACGTGTGTATTTAGTTTTGACACAGCACGTATTTTCACGGAACAAGGAGTGTGAATACGCGCTGACGTGCGGAGCAGCCAATTGGAAGCACACATAAAATGTTTTGTAGCTACCACTGGTAACCACTTCGTCAACATGTAAAGCGCGTGTTTTTGACCATTCGTCCTTGTGTTTGTATGTGGGTCATTAATGTGTAATGTATAGCAACGTACACTCTTCCCACTCCTGCTATAGCCCTATATTGGGCTGCGGTATATGTAAATAAATAAATAAATAAATAAATAAATAAATAAATAAATAAATAAATAATATATAGAATGAAAACATTTACACCATATCTTCTTCATTTATTAACAGTTACTTCACACAATTTTGGACTGATGCGCCCATCCTTCGGCGCAGCAATAAAGCATACCAGATATGATAGCGCCAGATGGCGATACGGGCACGCTGAACATGCAGAACACACGGGAAATGTACTCTAGCAAATAAAGTTTAGGGAATCTTCTGTCGGGATAGAGCAGCCTGCAAATAAAAAAAAAGTTGGTTAGTATATTCCGCCAAAATGTTTTTCTCTGTTGCTCGATATGCCGTGAAAAAACGGCCGTGATCACGCAAGTTCCCGAAAAACCAAAATGAAAACAGCCAGACTTGAAGACAGACCGAAAGCTGTTGATTGAGATAGCGCTAGAGAAGTTACCCCGGCCGCGTTTTCATTGCGCTGATGGGCCCTCAGCCTCTCATTTGTATATACAAATGGGTTCTCTGCTGAGCAAAGGCTCGGCGGTGTAGTTCATTCTTCAGTTGGTTACGAGGTCACTGTTGCGAAAGAAAGAGCCAGCCGACATTGCGGAGCCCGAAGGTTGCGAATTCTATCGCGTAAACGAGAAAATAAGGCAAGCAAGAAGACGATGCATTATCTGATGGCGGAGCAGCTCACCGAATGGCTCTAGGCTTTACCATGCGCGCCCATATTTTTGGTTATTTCTATTGGCTTTCGTATTGCGTGTCTAGACGTTTCCCTGAAGGTTCAGAAAAAAAGAAAAATGAAAAAAAAGCAACTTTCCCGGACGTGTTTATTGTACTGCTACTATGCTCTTTTAGCAAGAGCGCATACCCTTACTATGTAGTCTACAAAAATTAGTTTATCCATCAATCATCACTGTTTTTTGCAGTGTCTATTAGACACGGATACGCTACGGATATACAGTACTTGTTAATACAGTACTTTATATGCAGTACATGGGCACTATGGCATTTCTGCCCAGATTGGGTATAGGAATACTCCCGTATTTCTTGGAGTATTGGTGCTTTCAAATTCACAAAATATTCCTGTGCTGCTGCGTGTGCTCACAACGCGGTAACGCTTAAAGCTACTGCACGAATATTCAGGGCCCTTCCGCTTTGTGAAGAAGGGTGACAAGCAAAGCTGTGTATATGGGCCATTTAATGGCGAACTGTACCGTCGCCGCGGGTCGGCCCGGTCTTGCACTATCTTCGGTATCGGCCCACGTATGGGGAGCGCTTAACGCCCGCTTCACTTTCGCCGCGGGTCGGCCCGACATTACACTATCTTCGGGATCAACCTACGTATGGGGAATGCTTAATGCTTGCTTTACCACCCCCGCGCTATGTTGAGGATCTGACCCCATAGGGGAGTGCTTACCGCCTGCTTCACCTTACCCACGGGTCAACACCACACTGCGCTATCTTCGGGATCGGCTAACGCTTGGGAACTGCTTAATGGCTGCTTCACCTCCGCCGCGGGTCGGCCCGGCATTGCACTATCTTCGGGATAGGGCCACATATGGGTCGTGCTTACCGCCTGCTTGACCTCAGCCACGGGTCGGCATCACATTGCAGTATCTTCGAGATCGGCCCACGTATGAGGAGGGCTTAACGCCTGCTTCACCTCCGCTGCGGGTCGGGTCGGCATTGCACCATCTTCGGAATCGGCCCACGTATGAAAAATTGTTGGTCTATGCCCACGGAGATGAGATGCACCAGAACCTAGCCATAAACAGCTTCGCTGGAAAATTGTAGAGGACGAGAGAGAGAGGTATTTATTATGATAGAAAAGCTGAGACGTCGGCCTGAATCAATGTTCTGGCTTGCTGCTCGGCGTTAGGGGAAGGGGAAAGGGTGTAGACAGAAAGAATAGAGAAGACGTTGATTATGAGGCTGAAGATGGGGGTGAAAATCTTGCACGCTCCCAGACTCTTCAAAATGTCTTGTCCAGTCCGCTCTCATGAGTTACTTATTCTTCATAGGCCAAGCATGTATATTAATACTGCGGGAAACAATTTCTACGAATTGACCGAAGTGTTTCTAAAATGGGTTGGTCAATGTGTTCGCAAGAACATGTATTGCTAGCGTAGCAATTTGGCTTCATCTGACATCATTGAACAACAACAACAACAACAACAACAACAACAACAACAACAACAACAACAACAACAACAACAACAACAACAACAACAACAACAACAACAACAACAACAACGACGACGACGACGACGACGACGACGACGACGACGACAACAAAAAGTAAAAACTAGAAACTGTTCAGTGAAAGTAGCCGTGGCCGCTTTGTTACCCTCATATTTTTATTAGTGACAGCATGATGTACGGATGCGCAGCAGTCGGGCGAATTGGTTTTGCGTGATTTGGTGTAGGTCGCGTGATAAACGGCGACAAAAGAGAAGACCAAGACACCCTAGCGCCGTCATCAAGCGATATTGAATTTATTTATTTATTTATTTATTTATTTATTTATTTATTTATTTATTTATTTAGTTATTTATTTATTATCGAAGGCTATGTCTTTCTGTTCGGAATGGTCGACAGCCTCACGTGCGACACATGCAGCTGTGAAGAGACACTCAGACACCTTTTCTGTGCCTACCCGCGCTGTAGTGCCGAGGCAAGTGATCTTCGCACAGCTTGATAGGCTGGACGAACTTCCACATTAAGAACAGAAACTTCTAGGCCGGTGCTCCTGAAGAAACTTCACGCAGAAGGCCATGTTTGCGCTGATGAAGTTTCTAAGGTGTTAGGGCGTATATCACTCTCAGCACGGTAACGTTTAAGTTTACCTTTAGTTGCAAGTAACCTATAACATAACCGGTCACTACGTTACTAACACATTTGATATTTGAAATATATGATATTTGTGTTATTGTTAATTTCCATCGTGCCTAGAGGTTACATGTGTCGAATCAGCTATTTTAAAGTTACTGCAGCGCCAAATGTCTCGTAACCTTTAGGTTGTAACTTATAAAAGAGTAATTCGTGGCTCAGGGGACCTACTGTAGGGATTGGAATTTCGGTGATTTTTGCGTCGCATTGCGATCCTGATATTATGTTTTCAGCCAGGACTAACACGTAAAATATGGTGTGTGGTCGCGGTACGGAGGCAGGTTGGACTAAATTAAGATGTTATTGGTGCCAGTTTGCTTTCGCAATGTTTGATTTCGCTATGTAAAAGAAAAGTTTAAATCTTGCACGAGCGGATGCTCATGTCAACCAGCAGCAATTCAGCATTCAATGATCTATACTGCGTAGCTGCCATTATAATGTAAAAGCAAGCCACAGAAACAGTGAACATACATTGGATAATATTGTGGCGAATGATGTCCTGGCATAAATTGTAACTGCGGTCCAGTGTGGTGGAAAGCCGCCCGCTACCAAGGCAATCATTTTAGGCTGTGGTATAAAACCTACCTGCAAGAAAACTGAACGCGGATGCGTTATGGTGATTGAATATACAGTTTTACCCAATAATTTTTATTTATTTCTTTTTGCATCAAGGCTTTCTTTAGTCGCGTTTGTATATCGTCTCCTGAAACATGGCACCCTTTGACAGCAGGACGCACACTGAAGGGTGCACGCGGGCGCACGCGGGAATACTGTAAAAGCTCGATGACCGACAGAATGTAAGCGTCGAGCAGGCCTAATAACTATTCTGTAGGGGCGAAAAATGTTTTGTGCACTGGAACAGAATGTAATGTGCCGCTGTGTGTTTTTTTTTAATTTTTTGTCTTGATAACGCATAATACAGGGTGGTTCCTAAACTGCTGCAAATGTCGGGTTCCTTTTAGAGAACGCCAGACACGCACCACTTTTATCCGCTCGCCAACACCCGAGAAAGACGCCGCTACATTCACATGACAGCGGGCGTCAGCTGCTCCAGTAAGGTCTCGTAGAGAGAGGAACGGGCGGTCACACCCTTATGAAAATGGTTATGTCCTTTATGTTTACTGTATGTTTACCGCAGTTCACATGAGGAAATGTCCTTTATGTTTCCTCCATGTTGAAATTTGGCCACTGCTTTTATGTTTCCTTCATGTGTCCTCCCTTTATGTATCCCTTATGTTACCGTACTTTATGTTTCCTCCATGTTGAAAATTGGGCACTGCTTTTATGTTTTCTTCATGTGTCCTCCCTTTATGTATCCCTTATGTTACCGTACTTCATGTTCCCTTCGTGTGTCCTACCTTTATGCATCCTTTATGTGGCCGCAGTGATTAAATCCTGTATTTTATGTAGACATGCGTAGATGAAGACTTCCGTGTACACATTTTATATTTATCAACTTTTTCTGAGTTTAAAAGTTTTGCATTGGTTTTCATTGTAATGTTACTGTTCCGTACATGGTGCAGCATACGGATTGGAACTCTGATATGGCACGGAAATTCATGCCAATTTGTTCTAAAATTACAAACTAATTAGACTTCATAGATTGTTTCAGTGTAACACTTGGAGTACCACTGTACGTTCCTCACTGCAGTGTTGCTCTTGTTCTAGTTATGTCTTTGTTACTAGTATAAAATGCAGGGTTTGGATGGAAAGATCAGGTTGGATCAGTGCTTGCACTTTTAAAAGAAAGTTTTGACTATACTTTGCAAAGGTTTGCCTGAAACTACGAACAGTTTATTGGACTATCTGGATGTTACTTCAATTTGCCACGTCTGCTCACAGCAGACCTCTGGAATGTGTTGCTTGGGTGAGAGCTCACAAGGCACCTGAAAAAAAAAAAGCCAATCTTTTTCATTTATTCAAAAATATTCATGTAAGCAAGAACAGCTTGGCCCTTATGCACACAGCTAAGAAACGTGGAGAAGTCAAAAATAGCTCATAAAAACATCAGGGCAGCACAGAAGCTTTTAACTAACTGTTCTTTGAAACAGACTGAGCTGCCAGTCCACTCAGGTATTAAACTGCTCGCAAATTATTTTAAACATTATCACAGCAGCTGCTAAGTAGTACATGTCCTTTAGGAGTAGACAACTGGCCAATAAATCTTTGTGTGCTACCTTTGTGTGCCTGCTTGTACAGATGTCTCGTAATTATATCTCAAGTGGTTAGTGTTCTATGATAAAATTCAGGCGGGAATAAAACAAGCAGCAAACATCAGACTACCTGGGAAATTATCACCAAAACTTAAATATCAAGTAAATCAAACGAACAATCGATTATGAATGGTCTAAAACCTAGGCCGCGATTTTGTAGCGATCCCTTTTCCGATGCCACTCCTTTTCCTCATTGATCTGACCGACATTCCGCTATTGTTATTAACTAGAATAGCCAGCCGTGGAAGGTGAGTTATAAGAGTGGCAAACATCGAGCGGAAAGCATCGCAAGAAAATCGCAGCTCTTATTAGGCAGTGCTACAAGCCACTGTCTTTAACAATCGCAGGAGCTGACATCCTGTTCTTCGGATGAAAATATTAATGAAAACGAGCGTCTGTTGACATGCCTCGATTAAAAAGAAATTTCGCTGTTGTAAAGTCGGTCTTTATTTGCCCTACAATATAGAAAACAAATACGCGAGCACGTCGAAGAACGCAAACAATGCAGACAAGTTCTCGCGAAGTTGGACTTAAAACTGAACACTATCAATAAAATAATCTTCACACAAGTTAATATCTGTCCAAGTGTCAAAAACCGCAGTCGTGTGCCAACTCGCGATGCCCCCGAGACATCGACATACATTGAACATGTAATTTGCGGAAATGCATACCCACGGAAGAATTTCTTGCCGGGAAACTACCGGGTAAACAGTAGCTTTCAGCATTTACGTAAATGTTTGCCCATCTAGTCCCAACAATCAGTAGTGGTTGTACATCACTGCAGAAAGCAAGTAAGCGGTCAGAAATAATACATTTCACATAAATTCCCATCGTGAAACGTTTCGCTAAATGTGCACAGCAACATGGAGAACATACGCTCCGAAAGTGCTCTGTTGTCAGTGCACAAAGCTTACTACATGAACCATAAGCTGCGAGAATGCGCGCAAGCGTCAGACTTGCTTACTTTCAACATGTGGTCAATAACGCTCCTTCGTCTCGCAGGCACCACGCGACGACGCTCTTTCCAGCGCGAACAATGTAGAATTGTCGATGAACACCAGCACACGAAAGCACAACTTTCAACAAATTCTTCCATGCACCATAATTCGAAGCCACAGTACCAGGTATTTCACGAGCGAACGCGGACAGGCGAGAACAAAGGCAGCTCGGACGGGTGCTGTAGTACACGGAAGACACTAGCTTATCACAGGAAACATAAGCCGAACTAACAGCGTTACACGAGTCCAGAAGTTTCCTGATATTTAATGCACATGATACGGATCACATTTTGTTTATACACTTCTAAAATGCGATTTAATTACCGTCTAACTGCAACGAGCACTCTCACCGCTCACACCAACACAACGTGGCCCAGCTCAATATATCATCCAGTAATTTTACGGGGCATAAACGTCACACTATGGCAGCGCCGCACTGCGGTTAACAAGTGAGTTTAGCCTCCGAGATCTGCATTTGCTTCTAGGGCGTGCAGTTTGCAAAAACACGGCTTTCTAGATTGAATTTTGTTACGGAGGGCAAGTCGTACCTGGAAGGAAGGCTGGTATTTAAACACAACTTATTGAGTTTAAAGTGCCTTGGTGTGCTGCCTTGTTTTTTTAAAGCATATGCAGAGATTTTAGACCAACTATGCACGAACGTTTGCCGGCGGACACGAGCCAATCAGTGCGTAACATGTGCAGCTCCGTCTGCATGGGATGGCGGACCGTTTACGGGCAGCCGCGATAGCTGCGAGACCCACCGATCAGAAATTCGGGATCACCACACATATGCACGCTTCTTATGGCGCCCACTGGCATGTTTTTGAGAATGTGAGGCCTTACCTTGAATAGGTGGTGCCATATTTCCTCGTAGCGTAAGGAAT
Source organism: Dermacentor variabilis (assembly GCF_050947875.1). NCBI lineage: Eukaryota > Metazoa > Arthropoda > Arachnida > Ixodida > Ixodidae > Dermacentor > Dermacentor variabilis. The sequence continues at coordinate 121,862,550 of NC_134569.1, forward strand.
AAAGCCGACAAAACGTGGCGATGGCTGGCTTGCAGCGGCAGCTAGAGCTTCAGCCAAAGTGAAACAGCCGTACTGCTTGCATGCTCGAGTAATCAAACAGATACACCCATGATCCGCACACAACTTTCATACTGAGCCAACTGAGAATCATCAATTATTCAGTTGTACGCCCTAGCAAGCATTTACGGGATTCGCGCTGATGTACTACCCCCGCTGATGTCAACACAGCAATGACTAGTACTTTTGGTAGCAGCGCGAAAGCGACACGGACAAAAGGAACAAACACGACGCTGTTTCTTCGGAGTGTTTCTTCCTTGTTTCTGCGTTGCTTTTGCGTTGTTGCTGAAAGTACGATGAATCCTAACGAACTCGCCCACTTTGCTATCCTGCTACAGCAATCACTCGCAGTTTTGAAAAGAAAGGCACTTTTAGCATCGACCACCAGTTCTGCTTTGGTGACTGAGCGAACTTTTGGGTATAATTTGTGTGAGTAGTAGGGAAAAGTTATCATGACAGGTCGAGGGCTGAAAAAAGAAATATCGTAGAAAAATCAACATATGTCAAAAAATGCTTAGAAGATCACGGTTTTGAGCGAGCAGTGTCTGCTAATGTTAAAGGTTCTTTTTTTTTCGGTTTACAGTATCAGAAACGTTATTTCAATTTCACTACATTCTTTCGAACTAGGCGTTCTGAAAGTTAGCGTCAGCTCCAGGACAGCTTTGGAGGTGGCAGCGCTATTTTCCGCTGACGGCTGCAAAGAAATCTTAACGAGCATAATATAGAGACAATCGTAATGGACGTATTATATTTACGTGCAATGACGCTATCATGACAGCAATATAAAACGACGAACAGTTACTTAAATGGTAGGTTGTATATTCATACACGCTCATAGCAAAGCAGCGGATTGGCCCCGGAGGCGTCCGCCTCTTTTTCGGGTCATATAGCGCAAGCCATCGAACACTGCGCGCCGTGCCACCGCGTCTCCAGCCGCCGCACAATCGTTATTTGTCATGGGAGATAATTCGCTGTATGAGGCTTTGATGCACGTATGTACTGTTGATGGCGCGTGGCCGTCAATGCATCGGATGCGCCCCAGATAGATAGAGAAGGGGAGGAAGGCCCCCCCCCCCCCCCCACCATTTCCTTTACTTGGATACGCCAATAGTTCATACATCTTTCAGGTAGACGATCTATCTCTAGCATGTGTTAAAAGACAATCACTGGGTGCACTCTATGTTACCTGCATGTGCACTCGAGAGAGTACACAGCCAGGTAACATAGAGTGTCCACACAGGTAACATCCTGCCGTAAACACAAAGGACACATCCTACAGGAAATATAAAGTTCGTTTCCCCGAGTTCTAACAAAGGATGATTAAACATTCTTTAAACACAAATTATGTTTCCTCAAGTTCACATAAAGGACAAGGAAATATAAAGGTCACACAGGGCACAAGAAGGAAACATACAGGAAACATAAAGGTCATGACCATTTTCATAGAGGCAATATGAGGCCCCAATGGCGGCCGGCCAAATGAGCAGGGAGAAAATATACAAATACAAACGAACAGCAACATATTTAAACCATATAATATTAGAATCTTTATATATGGTTATGGTGACACTTTGACGGAACTGTAGCCTAATTTTTTTTAGTTGCGCTCTAAAGATGGATGCGATAATCAGACGCGCTTCAGCTTCAGCTAAACATGAGCGCAGTGATATCTCCTCTGCGTTGCGTAGTTTTCAAGAAGCATGCCAGGAAGGGTATCGGTGATGCGCTCTTTTTGTAACGGTAGTGTCGTGCTTTGTTTAATCGCTTTAACCACCTATTAGCGCTCTCCGATTTGGTGGCGTGTGCTTACCAAGCGTGTTGTGAGTCTGAGTCACTCGTTACGCGTGGTACAGGTATCAAAAATACTCCTAGAGGATCGCGAGTCGCTGAAACGATGCCATGCTGCCGTGGAGCAGCGATATGTTTGACGTGCTGCGTGGCCGCTGCAAGGAGCCGCATTGCCGCTGGACAGTTGTAAAGGTTCTTTGCTTACGTGAGAGTGGTGAACATCGCTTATGTTTAGACTGCTGAAACGAATACCGAAGACAGCAATAAGCGTGACCTAGGTAATCAATGTTTTCTGCTCAATTATTTATTTGCTGGTGTGTGTGGGACGTATATTTCATCATCAATCAATGCTCATGCTTACGCTACTCAAATTTATTGAAGCGAACTACTTGCCCACTTCATAAAGAGTTTTTTGTATCTCTATCATTCACCGTGTTGGTTTTAAGCGTACCCACCGCATTAGACCTCATGCACGGAACTGGCATTTTGCGCTGATATGGTGATACGCTTACAAAAGAATTGTAAACTATCCTTAATTAAAGAATATTTATTGCAGTATTCAGTTTGTAATCACTTTATATCGCGTTTTTACTGTTAAATTGTCACATTCTTGTGCTGTTGTTCTTGTACTGGAGTGGAGTCCGAAATTGCTTTGGAATTAATTTGCATTAATTAGTTTGCACTGATTAATATTTTTCTTAGTTAAGCTTAAATTTTTATTGTTAGCTAAATTTCCTAGACACAGCGTGCTCAGATTTTGCGGGCTTAATTATATGTTCTGGGGTAATATTTCATCTTTTTGTTGTGTATTTATGTCACTTTCATTACATGTTAATAGCTGTTTGCAGTGCGAGTTAAACAAGTAACTATAAGATTACTATTCTGTCCTTGTAAGCTCCACTGCCCAGCAAGGAGATCGGAGAATTAGCAACTGACCTGCTGCAGATAGACATGATTGTGCTTTCTACAGGGATGAGATCGTCTTCCTAGCATAAAACGTCTATGTATTTGTATTTAGCCATATCGTACACGGACCTTCAACATCTATGTCTATTTGCATTATTCGTGGTGCAGCTGTAGAAATGTGCTGCCACGCAGCGCTGTGCTTGAAGGTCTTTTTATTATTGCTTCATGGCAGTGAATTAAAAAAGAAAACAGAGCAAGGCAAGATGCATGTTTGCTTGTGAAGGGAAAATTTCAAGTTACCTTGTTTTGTATATGCAAAGAAAGTAACCATGACATTTTCATTAAATGTTTTGTGCCAGCTTCTGACAGCTGCTACAAGCATAGTTTCCATAATGTGGGTGTCGGCGCCTCATACCTCCATAAATTTCGTTTTGATACAGGCAATGTTGCATGCAGAAATGCGTAATAATTCTGAAATGTGCCAGCTTTCCAGGTGTGCTTTCCATTTGTGCAAAGTATAATTATTAGAAGTCTTGCCATAATGCGATGACGTTATCATACTGTTTGCAGAAAGCGTTCTTTCAAAATGGACAGCACCAAAGAAATATGTTGCGGGTCCAACCTTTATACAGTGCATTCACCTCCATAAAAGCAGCACATTGTGTATTTCACCAATTGTTCTGTGTTTTGCACATTTAATCCTCAAATTGCGAAGCGCCAGCTTATTTCGAAAGGTACAACTTTTATGGTGCATTGTGCCTTCTATACTAATTGTTGCAAGCTGCCTTGCGTGAATGACCTGCGCTGGAAAGATTTCTGCAAGCATTCTGCCGCAGAATAGTCTCAAAAACACATACTGCAAACGTGCTACAAAAGTATTGCTGTTCCAGTTGAGATATTTATGTACAGAATGTTGCTGCAGCGCGCGCAGAAACAATAACTGAAACAGCAACGCAATTCATTGCGGATGCTGGCTTCCAATTTCCGGAAACTCGTGCCCAACACAATTTATGGCAAATTGGTATGCTTTCAGTGCTGGCTGACTTCAATATGCCATGACGTGTCCACTAAAAAAAATGAGAAAAAGCTGATTAGTAAAATTTTGTCCCTAAATAATTGCACTGTCTATCACGCAATTTTCGCCGCTATGAAGATTTCACAGCAATAAAATGTCATTATGTCTTAAGACCTGCATATTTATTAATTTTGGACAGAGTCACGTCCAAGAATCTTGGACACAGCCCCTCCGACCACTTCTATAAAACTTTTTTTGCGGTCTTTCGTATAGGCTTAGAGCCTTGCACGTCCTCACCCGCGCGTCCTTCTGCTCACGCCCATGAATTTCGTACATGGCTCCTTCAGCCATCCATTGAACTTCACTGCAGTGCACTAAGGCAACTCATTGAGCAACGCTTTCGAATAAATGGTATTTCAGAAGGTCAGTCGAAGTTCAAGAACTTTTCGTTACCTACGTCGATAGGGTACTTTTTTTCTGATAACATGCGCTTTTACGGCACTTAGTCGTATAGTTGCGTCTATGTGCCTTAAATGCCCATATTTTCAGGAGAGCATCCTCCTGACGTTGCTAACTGAAATTTCTTGAAATTCGGCCGATATTTTGAAATAGAATTTTTATGAAGTGCTGCTCAGCAAGTTGGGCTAGTGCATTACGGTGAAGTTCGACGGATGGCTGAAGGGTCAGTTGTCCTATATGACGCGCAGGGGAAGAGTTGCAAGACTGTACGCTTATAGGAAAGGTAACAATACAATATCACTACGTGTGCCAATATTACAGGTTACTATATACCTTTTAATTTATAGGTGCACGAAATTGTGAGATTACGCTCCTGTAATAAACGTTACTAGAATAAAGGTAACAATATTATTTCTAGCTTATAGGCGCACAAGTATTCCCCTTCTTTAAAGGCTACTTGAGTAAAGGTAACTATGTAATTTCTGTTTATAAGTGCACTAATTTGCGAGACTATGCCCCTTAATTATATGTTACCGTCGTAAGAGCGTACGTAATACGTTTTAAGAAGGTATTCTGCGAGCACTGCAGGGTAGTGTACGCGGCTCACATCGTTTGTGCTCTTTTCTCTTTACGTTACTATACACGCCTCTGAAGATTACTGCTACTTAAAGCTAGTGGCGCTTATCCTCTAAATAATAATATTGCACATGCTATCTATCTTGCACTCGATGCATGAACTTCGAGCGGCTATTGTATGCGCCTATATTATTCGGGGACAATCATGGCAATCAAGCATTCGCTGGCAATTGCAACGTACCTCTCGTCTGCCATTTGCCCCCTTCCCGCCTGTGTGAGGTAGCAAACAAGGCTACCCTGGGTTAACCTGCCTGCCTTTCCATTTATGCGTTTTTTTTTCTCGCTCTCTTTCATTTACTGTAATATATTGAGGCTTCAGTGCATGATCCGAGCATTCTCACGTCAGTGCATTCTCAAACTCACTCTGTGTTTTACTTTTTTTTTCGGTAGCGAGTTCGGCGGGGATCGCAAACGCAACTGCATCGCAGGATGTGCGGTAATTCATGACATGACAGGACCGCGATTATTATCTCAAACCTACGTATCGGTAGCAAAAGATCGTACCAAATATAGCTAAGTAAATAATGAAACCCTTGATGTCATCATTGCAAGTCTCGGCGTGTCAACCCTTAGTTCCCGATCATTCGCCGACCCACTGACCACGAATCGTCAATCGATTATAAAATTATAGATGGAGGCAAGTAATTCAACAATTTCCCACAGTGCGAAAATGTCTAATGCCCTCAACGAAGTGGAGATTGCCGAAATCCCGTCGATTGTTCGCCAGAACGATCGGCGTACGCAACCACCGCTTCACAACGTTACTGCCGTGCCGGTGGCAAAGTGGTCACGTGAGGCTCTCCTAAATTTGGCCAATGTGTCATGGAGGCTTTATATGTCGACGGCACGCGCGATCAAAGGAGGAGTGTGGTGCGGGCCAGCGCGGGGCGCAGGCGTGCTATGCGCCGCGAAGGGACCAAAGTTGACTATTGTGGCGAATTGGGCATGTCGTTACATATTTGAAACGACGGCAACGCTAAAAAGACACGGACGGAGACGAGAGGACAAGGGCGAGCGCTCGTCGTCTCGTCTCTGCCCGTGTCTTTTTTTTTACGCTGCCGCCTTTCCAAGGTTGACCGTCCAGTAGTTGAGGGTGATTGGCACTGTCGCGAAGTTTGTGGAAAGCCTTTCGCGGACTTAGTCTCTAATGTCGTACAATTGATCTTGTTGGAGAGATTGAATCGATAGACATCATTTTGTCCCTACGCAAATGGTTCCACCTAAGCCTGATTGGTGAGGTCCAAATACCGCCGGTAGATGTGTTAAATTTTATTTTTCTAATAAGGTGAATGCGAATTCACTCATCCAGAACCCGACCAGCGACTGATGGACAGGCCCAGGCGGAACCATGGAATGATGGGAAAAGAAAGCTTCGCTTTAAAAGGTCTTGTGTGCCGACCTTGTATACAAAGTCTCATGCAATTTGAAAAACATGTCGAACAGGTGCAGAGCACCTAGTAAGCTGTCTGCGCCGTGCCCACCTATTTCAGGGACATCCAAGAAGCCGCTTTGTCGACAGAAGTATATACAGTGCACATGCGAGAGGACGCATATGGGATAAACGGGCCCGTTGCAATGATCGGGTACTGCATGGAACATGAACTTTCCATCAAGTGTACAAGGTGACACAGCATTTACCGGTGCACTGCCGGTCCTGCGCCTCTGAACCTATCCTTGCATGCGAATTCAAAGCATGAGGGGAGACACGCTTGCGCGGGAATAATGTGGGGCATTTTATATCAAAATGAATGAGCAGGCTTGTATCGGTGACACGGCTGCTGTACAGCAGCGAAGAAAAGTTAATTAAATGTTGCTGTGCTTTATCTGTATCACTCAAATGCAGGATTACTGTGAAGTCTTTTCCACTCATGCGCAGTGCAGTCTACTCACCTTCCTTACTCATTGATGCATGTATGTTGTCTGCTCGGAATATAGTTTAGTTGTGAGTTTGCGCCAGTATAGTCTGTTCCCTTTCTTTCGTCCATGTCTTGGTGTCTTAAAACCTGTATGCCTACATTGAACGTTTTATGACCTCCCACGTTTCGAAAGGTGATTAGAAGTTAAGCGTCACAAAGAAAGTTTGGACTAAAGGTTCGCCTAAAGTATAGTGTCCCATTACACAACACACTCCGTGCTGTAAGGATGTATAGTAATGTGACAACAGGACGACGCAAGACAGGGACGTGCGTTCGTCCTTGTCTGCTTTCGCCTTGTTGTCACTGCTTCGCGCTACACTGGAATACTGACTAGGCCAAGCTGGCACCCTTTTAAGACACACTCCCTTCCTACACGTTCTCACACCCTGGCCCGTTAAAAGCACGAACGCTGAAGGCCTGCCACAGAGCTAGGCAGTGCGAACTCCGTGCTACAAAGGTGCTGGTATCATATACATTCCTAAAATGGACATTGAGTTTGTACCTGTGCATTCATACCATTGAGAAGTATCATTCCACAGTTTCCGTAATGAGCAGCAGGGTTCCACGTAATTTATACAAACGCTGCTAAAACAGCGGTCGTTCCGTCCTCTTTCTTCGTCCAAGTTCCAGGTTGCGCCGCTATATATTTGCTGCATATGCACGAACAGGTCTGCTAAGTTTCTGAAGCAAAAAAGAAGCATAATTATTTATAAAGTGGCCAGTACTTGCCGAACAAGGAAAGCCGAAGGCTTGAACCAACGGGTAAAAAAAAAAGCGTCTTCGTCTTGGCTTCTGAATCTGGTTACGTTTAATTTGGTAAGAAGTTCGAGATCGAGCGGAAACAGTGTATATTTAACGGTTATAATTATGCCAAATGAATTATTGCGTTTTCCTAAAATAGCTAGTCTTTCTGCTTCCGAAAAGCCGAAGCCATGGTCTCTGTTGATATGGTCCCAAAAAATGTACAGTACACGAAGTATAAGTGAAAACGCATTTTGCTGTCTTCCTTCCGTACATTCTCAGCTGAAATGCAATAAGGGAACAGGAAGAAAAAACGAAGCATAAAAAAGAAGAATGAACGAGGAAGAGTGTGCTTCAGCAGCTTTAAACGCCGATGTCCGGGAGCCGATCTGAGGGCCTGAATTCGTTTCGGTATGCACGCTTGTTGTGGAAACAAACCTGGCGCTATGGAGGGGATTCTAGTAGCCTGCAAAGGTGCACTCTTGTCTCTCGACCCATCTCCGGAGTGAGGGCGGTGTGTGCCAAGAGTGTTCCTCAAGAGAAAGAAGCCCCATAATGCGGCTCTCGCTTTTGTCGGAGGCCTCGGACAGGCGAAGCTTCGAAGAGCGAGGGATGCTCAAGGGAGGCCATGCGCGCAATTGAAGATTGAGGGGCTGCCCAGGCGCGCTTGTGCCGACATTCTCGGCGCGGCTTTCGCTAGCAGCGATATTGGAAAGGAGATCGGTTCGGACCGGACCACATCGTCATTGAAATGCAGTGGCGTGTGGCCCGGAGGGCATACCCGAGGCGGCTTGCGCGTTATTGCTTGTATTATCTTGAGCCGCGCTGCTGCTAATACCGGCCTCCATCGCTTCTCGAAACTGCCGTGGTGGGGAATATCGCTGACTACTCGCACCCCTCTCTTGCCTTCTCGCTTTCGCTTGCCTCGGGGTTCTCTATATTTCCTTGTACATTTCCCGCTTTTAGTTGTCTTACCTCTAGCTGAACAGGTCCTTTGCGGTGAGGCGCCGGAGACCCCTATAAACAGCAAACAAAGTGGCTCAAAGGTGAAGGAAGCTATGTTTTGGTTGTCTTCTGTATATATATATATAGGTGGGCTCGACACGACAAGCATACATCGTTCCTAACCTACACACAAAAGAACAAAGAAAGCAGGACCTGCCAAAAAATTCAAACTCGGGCTAGCTGTCTTTGAAGTTAACTTCAAACGTGAGGAAGCTTGGGGAATAAACCATCAGTGCTAGTTGTGTTAAAAAGAATTTATTCTTGCTGCGTTCAGACATAATACATCATGGGAGATGGAGCGACGTGTGCGCGAAGTGTGAGCATGAAATGAAAACTTTGTCTCAATGCAGTTTTTTTAGAGGTAGGCCTGCTCGAGTGAACGCCACGTGAACCAACGATCCTTCGCTAGCATTCTGCAAATTTTCTGTCACCAAAACATATCTAGTAGGGTTTGTCAAGTGGTTGCTGCTGCTTTTCGTCTTGTCTTGCTGCTTGGTGAGAGAGAGAAAGCAAGGACAGGAAAGGCAGGGAGGTCAACCAGAAGAGCACCTGGTTTGCTACCCTACACTGGGGGTGGGGAAAGAGGAATGAAAGAGGAAAAAGGGAGAGAGTAAGCACTGAATGCATGTGGGAGGGACACTATACATAGGGACATTATAAACGGTCTATTAAGCAGGTGCACTTCAAGTGTTGCACTAGTCCACGAATCGCTTTTCGTGCCAGTGACGCGTGTGGGCACTGTCCGAGAGAGAGAGAGAGAGACAACTTTATTTATCCCATCTTAAAGGGAAAAGAATTGCGGGAAGAAGGCGAGGGAGGTTATCCTACTCGCGGTAGGCCTCCTCTACCACCTCAGCCCACCTCAGGATAGCTTCCTGAAGTTCGGGGTTGTAGCTGCGCATGGCAGCCTCCCACAGCTCCCTACTACTTAAAGCTCTACAAAGCTTAGGGGGAGGGGAGTGGTTCTTGCATTGCCACATAATGTGGTTAAGGTCCGCTCTGCTGGCAGGACAAAACTTGCAGGCTGAAGTAGGGTATATTCCCGGGTGAATTTTGTGACGTAAGGCAGGAGATAGAAAAGTGCGAGTCTGTAGTTTACGCCATAGTACCTCGTGTATGCGTGACGACCGAATCATTAAAGGAGGGAGGGTTAGGCGACCTAGGCGGTAATGCCCGCAAATGTCGTGGTAAGTAAGTAATCTATCTTTGGAGGTGAATGCTGGAGGGAGATTATTGGCGTCTGAACCGTCCCCTGCCTGTGCTCGGTTCGTGAAAGCTCGAGCACTTAGGTGGGCCGCTTCATTGCCGATTAGGCCTGCGTGAGCAGGTGTCCAGATTAAACTCAGAAGTTGGGCTGGCGGATTGTGAGATAGAATTGCCAGGGCTGTCCTGCAAACCCTACCCGCTCCAAAGTTGTGTATGGCAGTTTTGGAGTCACTTACTATGACAGAGTAATTGGGTATTGTCGCGGCGAGTGCCACCGCCGCCTCCTCTGCCTCCTCCGAGGAACAGGCTATAATGGATGCTCCCGTCGCAATACTACCAGTGGAGTCAACAACTGATATGGCGAATTTATGTCCACACGGATACTCTGCGGCATCGACATAGAGCACGTCTTTGTAGTTAAATAACTTTTTCTGCAGGGCTTTAGCTCGTTGTTGCCTTCTATGTTCGTGATGAACAGGGTGCATATTCTTAGGTAGAGGAGGGATATGAAAGTGCTCATGTATCGAGTGGGGAATATTGAATTTCTCATTGGTCATGGGTGCTGGGGCAATACTTAGGGAGTTTAGGATGTGCCTACCAGTGTGGGTGTTCGATAAGCGCTGGTATTGAGCGGTCAGGTGGGCTTCTGCGAGCTCACTAAAAGTATTCAAGGTACCTGTAGCCAAAAGTCTCTCAGTAGGAGCTCTACTTGGCACTCCAAGGGCAAATTTGTAGAGTCTGCGTATTAATGAGTCAACTTTATCTTCCTCGGCCCTAGTTAAGTGGAGATAGGGTAGGGAGAATGTGATTTTACTGATAGAAAACGCCTGTACCAGTCTTAGCAATTCTGCCTCGCGGACACCTCCGTGCTTATTTCACACCCTTCCTATTAGCCGTGCGGTATGCCCTACGCTGGCAGTAACCGTTTGAAGTGTATACGTATTGAGTCTGTTAGATTGAATGTGCATGCCAAGTACACGGATTTTGTCTACTACGGGAACTTCCTTCCCGTTAATGTTAATCTGAATGTTCGGCGTAACGCGTTTATTTGCGGATAGAATTAACAGCTCAGATTTGGTGGGCGAGCACTCGAGCTTCATGAACCCGGCTCTCGTAGCCACTGCGTCTGCAGCCTCTTGTAAGGTATCTTGAATGTAGCCATCCGAGCCACCCTTAATCCATAGGGTAATGACGTCTGCATATAAGGAATATTGGAGATCCGGTATTTTTGCTAGCTTCCCAGCAATAGACCTCATAGCTACGTTAAATAGAAACGGCGAGAGAACAGATCCCTGAGGCGTGCCAAAGCTACCTAGGGTGACTGGGGGCGAAGTTTGATCATTGAGACTTATGATAGCTGTGCGATTGGTAAGAAATTCGCGGATGTAGTCATGCATTTTTCTACCGCAGTTAATAACATTCAACTCACGTAAGATAGATCCATGATCTATGTTGTTGAATGCACCGCGAAGGTCGAGTCCTAAGATGGCTTGGGTGTCTTTACTAAACGTAGGAGTGAGAAGGTCATGCTTGAGCCTTAGCATGGCGTCCTGGCAAGAAAGCGACTGGCGAAAGCCAATCATCTCCGGCGGGAATAACTGATTGTCTTCCGCGTATTTATTGACGCAATTAAGCATGACATGTTCGAGCGTTTTGCCCAAGCATGACGTGAGGGAAATAGGTCTAAGATTAGCTATGTCAGAGGGTTTATTGGGTTTGGGAATAAAGATTACTTTAGCAGTTTTCCATGAGCTCGGAAGAGAGCTGTTATCGAAGCAATGGTTATAGTATTCTGTGAGGGCAGAGATTGATTTGTCGGCCAGATTTCGGACTAATTTATTATTTACATTATCTATACCGGGAGCAGATGTAGTTTTAAGGGAAGCTAAGGCATGTCGCACTTCTGCCTCCGTTATTGGGGCGTCGAGAAGTTCGTTAACATCGCCTGTATAATCTGAATTCTCATGAGTTGTGGTAGGAGGGAGGTGTAATCATGGAAGCTCCTGAAAAAGATGGGGAATATTATCCTTGTGTTTGTCCAATAATTGAGTGATGTAGTGACTGTGTTGCGCGCGCGAGGTCGAGGGATCAAGCAAATGTCTCAGCAGTTGCCAAGTCTTTTTACTACTGAGGTTACCATGCATGCTCTCACATACTTGGCCCCATTGTTGATTAACTAGTTGGGTCGCATATACTTGTATGTCATCGTCAAGTCTAGCTACACGTATGCGAAGCCTGCGGTTATGGCGGCGTCTTTTCCGCCGCTTTAGTAGTGATTCCTTCGATTGCCACATGTGTAATAGTTTGGCATCAGCTGGCACTGTCCGAGTATCTCTGACTCAGTTAACGGCATTGAGTCCAGTCGGTGCAAAGTCGCCCGCAGAGAGAGGCGTTGTACATCGTTGCGAGGGCAGCTACACAGCAGGTGCTGGATGGTTTCCTCGCACCCACAGGAGTCGCACATCGGGCTCTCGGCCATTCCCAAACGCTAGGAGTATGCGTTCGTGAACGGCACTCCCAGCCACAACATGGTTGTGGCTGGGAGCATGGCATGGTTGCATGGTTGGCATGGCATGGTTGGCATGGCATGGCACAGCATGGTTGTTTCGCTGCGGGAAAGGCTAGATGGCAGTTGTAGCCGTAGCGTGGGGTCCAGTTTAAAATCGGCAATTGAAGGAACTTGAAATCCAGAGATCTTGTGACTTTTTGCGTGCAAGTAGGCGAAGTTCCCTGGCAGCGCCCGACCTCGCCAAAGGTGTTGGACGTGTCTGGGTACCTTCGTGGGCAGATCGGGCAGCCTTGTCAGCTAGGTTGTTGCCGATGATGCCACAGTGAGCAGGAATCCACTGAAATATGATGTTGTGCCCTCTTTCCAGAGCATGATGGTGCACTTAACGGATGTCAGATATCATCTGCTCGTAAGTTCTACGGTGTAATGCAGACTTGATACTGTGAAGAGCTGCCTTATAATCACAAAATACAACCCATTTCTCTGTTGGCTCTTCGGTGACATACGTCATAGCGGTATGGAGAGCTGTAAGTTGTACCGACGTAGATGTAGTCGTGTGCGACAATTTGAATCTAACTGTAACCTGCTTAGCTGGAACGACGAATGCGGTAGTTGAGCTGGTAGGTGAGGTCGAACCGTCGGTATGTATATGTATGCGGTCATGATACGTCTGGTGCAGTAATAGGAGCGTAAGTTGCTTCCGAGACGGCGATGGATGATTGGACTTTTTTGTAATTCCAGGAATAGTAAAAAGGCTGCTTGGCGCTGGTCGCCATATCATGCAAGCTTATTTTGCTACTACCCAGAAGCTGGCAAACAAGGTGCTTCGATCGGCTTTCTCCTAACAAATATTATTTAGGATTGATTACTTTATTCAGGTTTGAAGTCTGAAAAGAATATTCTGAAGCGAAGGCCTGCTAGTGGTCCCTACAGCACAGGAAGGGTGCTCCCGGGTGAAGTAGCGCTGCTCTGGGAAGCTAACCTTGTCTGCTAAAGTCTTCTATTTCCAGAAGGCTTTGTAAGCACATTTTTTTCGGCGTGAAAGCAGTGATTGAATTAAGTTGCAGATATACTAGCAGCCAGCAAAATTTTACGCTTTTCCTGGCCGAGTCTTGTATGGCACGTGCTGTTGTCTTTATGGTGCAGCTGGAGACGCGTCTGCTCTCGCCGAAGACCGAATCACGAACTTTCTTGACACCTTACCACATTCTCTATTTTTTTTTCTACCCTCGTTTCTTTTTCTCGGTCACGGACCATTTCTCCGTCTCCTGAGTTTTCTTTTTTGCATATGTATTAATTGAAAGAAAAGAAAAAAAGAGAGAAAAAAGTAAACTCAACTTAGGCTTAGGTCTACAACACTGAGCACAATATAAAAATAATTTTCACAAAACTCAACTGTTACAGTTACTAGCCACAGAAACAAACTGTATCTAGGAATTCCAAAGTGCGACCTGTTCTTGGCATTCTGCCCCACATATACTTGCCGGAATAAACGTGGATAACCTAACGTTTGGGACTAGGGAAAGGGAAAGCTGTGACCTATTGGTCAAAATGATGTTTAGCTTTTCATTATCGCAGCTAGTTAACCGCCGAACAAGACAGCAGGAAGACGCCGCGTCAGTGCTGGACCTGGCATTTGTCTCGAATACTCTCAAGCAAGAAATTAGCATATAAGATGCCATTTCTGATCATAAGATGATTATACGGACCTTTTTTGGGCTAACATCACAGGCGGGCCATCAAAACTATCCTTACATTGATTTTAAAGATTATAGAACAGCTGATGATGCCAGCATCATAGACTATTTAGAAACTGTGTCTGAGGGTTTCAAAGTGCTGCCTTCATATGATGTTAATAGCTTGGGGGCAAAATTTAAAGGCGCCATAAAATATTATGAAGAATATTTTATTCCAACAATACATAAACGAACAAACCGCAAAACACCCTGGATCACCCGCGGCAACATCCACTCGAAAAAAAATTGCAAAGGGTGCGCAGGAAACAACAAAATCCGTTGGCAATCGCGCATCCGTCAGATGCGTTGAAGTTAGAATTAAAAAAGGACAGAGATGACTTTTTCTCCGATACTCTGACGAATTTCATGCACAATCAGCCGCAAAAATTCTGGCGCTCTCTGTCAAAACCTGAAAAACCAATAGTGCGAATTGAAATCGCGGGATCTCTCACACATGATGCACACGCTACTACTAAGGCTTTCAATGCCCATTTCCAATATGCGTTGACACGCTCTTCCAGCGACGTTTTGTTTGCGTCTGATTCAGTGATGCCCGCTGTCATAACTAAGCCAGGTATACTGAACCTGCTCTTGAACGTCGACAAAAAAAAATGCCTGGTCCCGATAACATTTCCAAAGCGTTTCTAAAACGATATGCTGCCTAACTAGCTCCGCTATTACACAGGATTTTTACGGTATCGCTTCAGGCAGCTGCATTACCTTCAGACTGGCTCGTTGCTGCATTACCTTCAGACTGGCTCGTTTCAAATGTGATCCCCATTCACAAAGGTTGCAATAGGTTGCAATAGGTTGCACATAGACGCATACCAACCGATTTCTCTAACAAGCTGCTGCTGCAAATTAATGAAGCACAATATTAACAAATCCATTATTAGTTACTTAGAAAGCAATAACCTGATATACCCTAAACAGTATGGTTTCAGGAAGTCCCTTTCCACGATAACACAGCTATTGGAAATTGCCCATGTCTTCGCAGAGATAATCAATTCCGGAATCCAAGGAAACGCCATATTCGTAGATTTCTCCAAGGCCTTCGATCGCGTACCTGGCTATGATCTGTTTGAAAAAATTAAACTAATTGTCATTGAATCTAACACTGTTGCATGGATAGCGTCTTATTTCGCACTCAGATCACAGTATGTATCGGTAAACAATGCTGAGTCTAAGAGCTTTGAGGTTTCTTCCGGTGTGCCACAGGGGTCCGTGCTAGGGCCATGGCCCTTTCTTGTGTACATCAACAACATTCCATCATGTGTTGAGCCTAACGTAAAAGTACGTCTTTTCGCAGGTTATTTACACAACTGTTCAGTCCCTGGACGATCAAAGTAAACTAAACACCTCACTAACCAGCATTGCAAATTTGTGTGAAAGGTGGGGAATGAAATTCCAACATCAGTAAAACAGCATGCATCACTTTTACACATAAAAAGGTATCTGACGTACTCACTTACGATATAAGGGGCACAGCAATAATAAGGTCAGGTATTGTAAAATATTTGGGTGTGACATTCTCGAGCTCGCTCAAATGGGACGCTAACATTGATAACACATGTGTAAAGGAATTCAGGCAACTCAATTTCTTGCGTCCGAAATTGGCTACATCACCATCCCACGTCAAATTAGCTGCGTTTATAACCCTCGTTCAGCCGATACTTGAGTATGACAGTATTGTATGGTCCCCGCACCAGTCTTACCTCAATGAGAAACTAGATTGAATACAGTGCAAGGAACTTTGTTTTATCTATTGCATACTCACCGTATAATAGCATCACTGCTTTACGTGAACAAGCAAACATCCCGACTCCAATATCAGGACGGCGCATCGCTGCCATGAAGTTCCTTTTCCTTCTTTATCACGGGCGCATAAACATACACAAAACAAAGTACACCGAGCTACCTTTCCAACATTCGGATAATAATATTTGGGGTTTTACGTGCCAAAACCACTTTCTGATTATGAGGCACGCCGTAGTGGAGGACTCCGGAAATTTTGACCACCTGGGGTTCTTTAACGTGCACCTAAATCTAAGCACACGGGTGTTTTCGCATTTCGCCCCCATCGAAATGCGGCCGCCGTGGCCGGGATTCGATCCCGCGACCTTGTGCTCAGCAGCCCAACGCCATAGCCACTGAGCAACCACGGCGGGTTTTCCAACATTCGGAAAGAACAAATCATAATAAGTGGATAAGACGTTTTCCTGCGCTCTGCAACACATTTAAATATTAATTTTTTTTTCTTCTGCAATTGAAGCCTGGAACCATTTGCCAGAAAAAAATTGCCCACGTTGACTCTATCGAACAATTCGAAACCAAAATACGTGCGCTTTTCTATGAGTAGGTCTGCTCGCGATTGTTTGGTGCTCTGCTATAACGTTGTACAGCGCAACTATGTTTTGATTGGTCACCTCCGCGTCTGCACTTTAAGCAACTGTTCCCCTTGCCGGTATTATCTGCCTTGCACTGTTCGTTCTGTTTGTATCTTATTTGTTGTTGTTGTTGTTGTTGTTGTTGTTGCTATCCTGAGTGGCCGTGGCATATACCCACAGTGGGGAATTGGCCAAGAATCGGGTGGTTGAATTAGGTGAATAATAATAATAATAATAATAATAATAATAATAATAATAATAATAATAATAATAATAATAATAATAATAATAATAATAATAATAATAATAATAATAATAATAATAATAATAATAATAATAATAATTGATAAGAAATAAAGGAAAGCTATGGTTGGGAGGGACCACGTTCTCGTGATGCCTGCAGCAGAAAGGATGTTCCACATCCGCCGCCAAGGTCTGCGAGTGGTGGCGCTGGCTAATACTCTCAGGGTTCTAATAGGAAACATAAATACCCAAGAAAGAGAACGGTGAAACGGCCCCGCAGTAGCTCAATTGGTAGAGCATCGCACGCGAAATGCGAAGGTTGGGGGTTCGTTCCCCACCTTCGGTAAGTTGTTTTTTCATCCCCTTTCATTCAAATTGATGTGACGATTCTTTATTTCATTTATTAAGCGCAAGTAATTTCCCCTATGTTGTCTTCGGTGTCAGTGTTTGTTCGCTTGGTATGATATCACTTTATGAATGGTAGTTCAGTGCACCACATTTGAGGCATGTCGAGGAAAAACAGC
Organism: Dermacentor variabilis; assembly: GCF_050947875.1. Taxonomy (NCBI): domain Eukaryota; kingdom Metazoa; phylum Arthropoda; class Arachnida; order Ixodida; family Ixodidae; genus Dermacentor; species Dermacentor variabilis. The sequence continues at coordinate 121,879,678 of NC_134569.1, forward strand.
GTAATTTTTTTTAGATCACGGACATTCCTAGTTTCAAAGTAAGGTTTCTGATAGCGATATTGACATCGCGAAAAAAAAATTCTTACAATTCAGGCAACTAAACTAATCAGTTTGCTTTCTTTCTGACAGCATTAGCAGCATCGAATAGCGAAAAGTAGTAGCTAGGTGACCGATGTCACTGAAGGAACTTGTTATTGACTGCACTTCGTGTCATTGTTGATGCGTAAGTAGGCACCTTTACGGGATGTCGGCTAACGATAGCTTGCCTGCGTACTATAGACATTTAAAACTGCCCACTGACCACGTATCTCACTGAGTAGTTTCCGATGTTTCCTAAAGAAGAACGAACATTTAGGAGCCCATTCTGCTATTCGTTACACTGTAAACGACAGCGTTGCGCACACAGAAACACCAGAAAAATGTCCCCCCCCCTCCATTGTCTCCTGCAAACAGCGTCTCTTTGCTTGACGCAGAAACCACCCGAACTTTACCTAGTCATTAAAACGCGCACACAATCCCCCGCCCGGTCTCCCTCGTACTTATACTTCAAAACGGCCTTCCAGAACTCAATCGGAGCAAACAGGCCTTAACATTCTTTGTGAAGGTCTTAGTGCCTAACTAGCAGAGATGCCCGTTAATAAAGGAACGCGGAATCGCGAATCTTTACAAGAGCGAAAGGAGTTACCAGTCGAGAAAAAGCAGTCATTTGAAGTGATAATAATCGACAGAATAGTAACTCAGGAAAGAATAAACAAGAGCGTCAGTCCCATGAAACGCAAGCAGCCTTTACGGTGTATAACTCGATTTGCGTCTCTGCCGCCGCTCCTTTCTCATGGTCTCGTCGTCTTCGATCTTGCGTGTTTCCTCTCCGTCGGGGTTATATCGCTTTACCGTAATTTGCTGACGTTGTTTTCCAAAATCGAAAGAACGCCAGGTCAGCAACGAATTATGCGATGGCGTGAGTCGCAAATGCTCCTTCCAATTCCCCACTCTCTCTAAATATCTGCCCCCCCCCCCCCCTCCGGTGTGCTTCATTTCGCCTTTTGTAATTCCTAAAGTAAGCAAGTAAGAGCAGACAGCGAGGCTGCGTCCGTAATGCAAACCGCTTCGCTGCAGGAACTGTACAGCAAAGGCCTCGCGCAAGCGGATGCTTCTTTCTCGGCCGCCTCCACGCCACGGAAGCGTGCAGTCTGAAGGAGAGAGAACAAGGAGGGAAAAAAAAAAGACGGACTTTTATAAAGCACTTCTCCGTTCGCGTCTGCATTCGAAAACACCAGCTGCGCATTATCCTGGCAGAGCCATTTTCGCGTCGTCGTGTTTCAAAGCGAAAAACGCGTGGAATCGGTCGCTGCGGGCGGTCGACGGTATAGCAAGCGGCTCACTCGAGGCCTCGCTTCGACGTTCAGCGGGGTCCCTTCTTCAACGGTTTTCTTTGAAGTCTCAGGGCTTTCTTTTCTTTTCAGGAAAAAGAAAAAAGAGAGAAAGAAGATGTTGTTCGTCCGAGTGTGCCTTTTGTCCCGGCGGTTAATGAAGCTGTAAAACGTCGCCGTAAACTCGGCAGAACGCGATCAGCAGAAACGAAACGAGAGCCAGCTTGGGTGCGGTAGGAAAAAAAAAAAAACTGCCACTAGTTTCTGTTGCTGCTTCCTCTCCGAGCGATGCCCACTCCACAGTGCCGAGCACGGAGCCGCTTCGACGTTTATGCTCGCGTACACGACGATCTGATGTCGCAACAAAACAAGCACCGAACTCGCGCAAACAAGCGTCATTCGTTGCATTAGGAACCTCACGAGCAATCTTCTTTTCCCAGAGCCTGTTTGAAAAAAAATATATATATAGAGAGAGGAACGTTAGAACAGTGTTCTTGGAAGCTGACTGCTCTCTTTCGCATTTTTTTGGTGTATACTTAAATGCCCTCTTTTATTTTTATTTATGGCCTCGCGTTAGTTGTATTCTTTGCCACTGACTCCAACACGCATGGCAATCAGGAGGATTTCTCTAGAATTCTCGAAAGGCTAGTTACTTCTGAATCTTATGGCCATCCTTCGTGTAACGACGCGCTTTAGAAGGAACTTTTGAGTTACACATACATTTAGGGACATGGGCAGTGGTGAACTCCTAGTGGAGGCAAGACGCGAAGGGATGGTTGCGTGCCATGAAACAGAAGGTAAGGTTATGGAGAAACCGAACCGTCAACGTTCAAGTGAAATGTATTGGCATAGGTCTTGCGCAGAATAATCAACTAGTAAGAGTAAAAAATGCACGTGCTGGCTGACACGGTACTTCCTAAAATAAGATAAGCAATCAAGATGAAGCAGAGCAAAAAAAAAAGCCCCATGGTTTTCTCTACCTTGCTCATAAATGAAAGGGTGAATACGTTACTTCGTAAGTGGGACTGAATAAATAGAGAAGTACAAGAACTATCATTAAATTAGTGCTCGAAGTATGAGAAAACAGGTGAAGGGGATTCCTTTTTTTCTTTGCTTTCATCCCATTTGTGCACCAGTCTAGCAATTGTTTAGTGTTGTTCCTGTGGTCTCACAATGATATAAATATCGCTGAGGTACAGTGACTATAGAAATGGCCATCGAATCGTACGTTGTCTGAACGGAAAGATTCCTGTGCCTTCCAACGCGCCCATTTGTAGTCGAAGAACAAAGTCAATCATGCATAGGTAGTAGCGTTTGCATTGACGAATGGTATTTCGAAATTTATGCTGCGAACCTTGCTACGAGCTATCGTCGCAACGCGACATCGTAATGCAGTAGACCGAAAGCTACGCGCAGTTGGAGCCCTATACACACCGCGGCGTCTGGCAACGTAGTTTGTCACTGTGGTAGAATAGCTTCCTGTACAAAAGAATGGTCTACTCAAGGCGTCTAGCTCCCAGTGCGCACTTGCATTTAATAACGCGAAGATTTCATTGCGCGCACTGGCGCCTCTTCAGGTGCGATGGTAACAGCGGGAAAGCAGGGCATATACAGGAAAATAGCAACTGAGAAGGACAACGTTGTCCTAGTCATTCGATACGTCGTTCTGTGTCCGATTATTGCGCTGTAGCCCCAATATATCCCGGAAAACTACCAACTAGTTCATGTGATTGGGTTCTTGCTGCTTGCGTGTTCTTTTTCTTTTTTGCAAAGTTGCATTTGGTCATTACGCTGCAGTCATGTTGGATTTTCTCACATGGTTAATGGGGGAATACGGAAAGAGCGTTGCATGTTCTAAATTTACCTTCACTGTGGCGTCAAGAACTTCACATGTTCCAGAAAGCATTCCAGTAATGAGCGAGAGGAAATAGGATTAACCCAGGGGCCCGATTTTTATTAGACATATCATCAGAAGCCAACAAACACTGACACCAAGTGACCAAAGACAACATAGGGGAAAAAACTTGTGATTTATAAAGTAAATAAAGAAACGATAAATTAATGGAATGAAAGTGGATGAAAAAACAACTTGCCACAAGGGGGGAACGATCCCACAACCTTTCCATTTTTACGCCTGCGGCATACAGGATGTTCCACATCCGCCGCCAAGGTCTGTGAGCGGTGGCGCTGGTTAACACTCCCAGGGTTCCACTAGGAAACATAAATACACAAGAAAGTGGATGGGGAAACGGCGCCGCGGTAGCTCAATTGGGAGAGCATCGCACGCGAAATGCGAAGGTTGTGGGATCGTTCCCAACCTGCGGCAAGTTGTTTTTTCACCCGCTTTCATTTCCATTGATTTATCGTTCCCTTATTTCGTTTATTAGGCACAAGTAATTTCCCCTATGTTGTCCTTGATGTCATTGTTTGTTGGCTTCTTATGATATTCCAGCAATGAGGGTACTTAAACCAGATATGAAAAGATGTATTCGTTAGAACAAGACAAATGGTACGCTGGCGAACAAGTACAGCCTCGGCATGGAGACGTTTCGACAAAGGCATTTGTCTTCGCCAGGGACGAGTCCTGACGAAAACAAGCTCAAGTCTTAGCAAAGAAAGGTGCCTCTACTTGGAACGTTGACTCTAGGCTCGCGTTGTTCTTGCTTACCCACTGGTAATCGCTTGAAGTTTCCTCTTAGTCGCTGACGTAATATACTGTGGAGAGGTGCTTTTGGGGAAGCGTCAAGCCTGCAGGCACTCATTGTACGCAAGTGCTCAAATTCACAATGTCTCGTCAAGCGCAGAGGAACCTAAACATCAGTGAAAAATGTTTTGGGCTGTATCGCTCAAATTGTTGTCGCCATAGTTCAGCGTTCAAATTACTCGGCAAGAGATAGGAAGCACCGTAGCTAAAATTACGTCTTTCTTCCCGCTTACGTTGCGATGTTTCTGAAATAAAGCTTGATTACTGTTTTATTTCATTGGAGAGGAAGAACGGCAGATTGATCTGCAAGAACAGAAAGGAAAATTCGATTCTGTAAAAACAAACAAAAAACAAAAAACGCGACACTTCCGAATGCAGTATAAGAAAACTTCAATCACACTCACGTGTTTTGGTCGTTTTTATGCCTCTTGACTTCCTGGTCCTTTTTGGCGTCAATATTTTTCCACAGTCGAAAAAAAGAACAAATGGAGAACTTGTCGAGAATAAGTTCAATATGTGTATAGGGGCTACGTTCTGACGTTTTCTCGGCAGTGCCCTCGGTTTTATTTTGCTCAGTTATCCGGAGTGGTAACCCGCAACGTTTCGTTTTCGTAAAACACGAAGTTTTTCAATAACTTTTTGAGGGTCATTCGAGTTCCAGTAATGACTTCAAAAGTTTTGTTTACGTAAAGATTTCCCTCCCTCTTCTTATCCGCCGTCCAAATAACTGGGCAACTTCACGACCTCTCAAGGGAGCTGCAAACGCGCCTGCGGAGAAAATTGCTTTACAAGCGTGTTCTGTTTGCCGCTGCTATTGGCTCGGCCCGCAGACTCGGTTCTGCAGACCATGAGCCATAGAGCGGCGCCTATGAAACACTTCTCGCTGCCGTTCTCCCGGGCCCTTTTTTGTTTATTTATTTGTCTTAATTTTTTTACAGACTGATCGATCTCGTCTTGTTTTTACTTTCATTCAGATCTTGTTGCTATAGCTAATAAATCTCATAACGCAACATTCGCTATATGTTGGCCTTAAGTTTGCTTCATTTTTTGTTACGATGTGGTGTTATTATGTGTTAGTTCACGCCTATTTAACTTCGTGTGGCACGTATATACTGGTGTTCATTAACTTAAAGGGAAACCACAAAACAAAGCGTCTTAGCACAAGTGTTAAATTTGACATTACATGCGAGCAAGCTTGCGCCAGCAAGTATCGTCTTAAGAACATCGCAAAAAAAAAAAGATGAAAAACGGACAGGATAAAAGAAGGCAGTACGGGCCCATGCATTCGATCATTAGAAAGAGCGAGAGAATAAACATTTTTATTACGTAAATTCAGCTTTGGAGAGGCGTCCTCATTCCAGAATGCCTTGAGCTCGGGCCGCGTCCTGGGCCCTCGCAATCAGACGTTGCTGATCCTCGAGGTCGGAGCTCGCCAAGGCTCTCTCCCAAAGCTCGTTAGTGGGGTAAGGGTTCGGAGGATTTAATGGTGCCGCTCTGCAACCCCCTACTATGTGCCTGAGGGACCCGGGCTCTGCGCAGAAGCGGCATTGCGGAGAGAATTTTGTAGGGTGTATGAGGTGATTTCTGGTTGGGCGGGGGAATGTATTAACCTGTAGAGCTCGGAGGAATCGCTCCTGCTCTCTAGGTAGTGACTTGTGTGAGGGTGCATATGTTCTGCGGTTTAGCTTGTAGTGTTGTGTGACGTCTTGGTAAGAGACTAGAGGGTGCATGCGCTCAGGTTCAGATTCCTCGGCTTCGGCTCGGTGGATCAGATCTCGAGCCACGTGGTTGGCGACCTCGTTGCCAGGAATGCCTTGATGAGCTGGCGCCCAGATGATCATGACTGATCTCGTTGGCGGCTTTTGATTGATGATCCGAAAGAAGCACACATCCGACTCGCCCACTATCAACATACAACTGGAGGGACACACCATCGTTCCGTCTCAGAGCGTAAAGATATTGGGAATGGTTTTACAGTCGGATCGCACCAATACAATATTAATTCAAAAGCTTAAGAATACAACAGCCCAAGTTACGCACATGATCCGGCGAATAACAACCAAGACAAGAGGCATGGGGGAGGCGGACACGCTTCGGCTTGTCCAAGCCTTCGTCGTGTCTCGAATAACTTACGCTATTCCATACGCACTACTCAACGAGACGGAACTCAAGAAAATCAACACAATAATCAGAAAGGCATATAAGCAGGCGATGGGCCTGCCAATCAGTACGTCCACAGAACGCCTACTACGACTAGGTGTGCACAAAACGGCCGAGGAGCTGATCGAGGCACATTTATCCAGTCAGCGAACAAGGCTGGCGATTACGGAAGCAGGGAGGTCCATTCTTTTACGCCTGGGGCTCTCTGCCCCTCTGAGCCATCCGCCGCCTCAGACTGTGAGCTTACCCCATGCCATGCGGAGAAACATCACCGTACGTCCTCTACTTCGCAATATGCACCCAGTGCACCACGCAGAGCGAAGGGAGGCCCGCGCCCTGGCCATACACAAGCGATACGGAAGTTTACCCTCTACAGCCTACACGGACGCGGCTTCTTACTCCAGACGCGCAGCCACAACAGCCACCGTAGTCGTCAAAACAGAACATCGGAGCAGCATTTCGCTCACACGAAACAATCCCCTCCAAGCCGAGGAAGCGGCCATAGCCCTCGCGCTCTCCCAAACAGAGGTTGAAGTCATAGTGACTGACTCCCAAAAGGCGTGCCGCAACTTTGCTAGCGGCAGAATTCATACCACTACGATCATTAGAAATAAAAGGGCATAAACCGGAATTTAACCATCAAGAAGAAACCGAGTGGCCCGATTGGCATGAGCATCGCGCGTGTAGTGCTAAGTCGTAGGCTTGTATTCTACCAGCGGCCAGTTGTTTTTCAGCAATTTTCATTCCCATTTATTTAACATTTATTTAACACTTATTTATTTCACTTGAGAGTGGGCCTCTCTGTTTTCTGTCTTCTCGTTCATTACGCTGCAAAAGGGTTGAATCCTGCTGCTTAGTCGCCTTCAGGTGTAGGTTTATTGCTTAGTGTCCTTGATTGAAAAAGTTGACGTACTACGTTGCGACTGCGGTGGATACGATATTTTAAATCCACTGCCATGGCCATGAACGTTAGCGCTGGCTGACACTCCCAGGGTTTGTTCTAGCAGACAGTCATAAATACCCCAGAGAGTCAGGCGCGTAGCTAGCATGTTTCTTTTTCGGGGAGGGGGAGGGGGGTGGGGCAAGGGAAAGGTGTCATTATTCCCTGTTAAGTTTTCCGTGCTTGGTGCATAATAATACTACTATTACCTTGAGCAAGCCCGAAGGCGTGTACCATCCTGCACTTGTCTGGGGCCATCGTTAGACGGTTGTTCATAGGCCACGTGCCAGGCATAAAAAGGAGCAGGGCGGCGGCAGAAAAAAATTTCGAGGGGGGGGGGGGAAGCCCGGTAGTCCAGCCCCCCACCCCTGGCTACACCACTGCAGAAAGTAGATGGGAAAATGGCGCTGCGGTAGCTAATTTGATTAGACCATCGCATGTGTAATGCGAAGATGCGGGTTCGTATCCCACCTGCGGCCAGTTGTTTTTCCATTCCGTTTTATTTCAATTTATTTGTCATTTCTTTAATTCTATGCAGAACTACAAATAACTTTTCTATGCTGTCTTCGGTCGGTCGTATTTGGGTGGATAATCAGTGATTAGGCTGGTAAGCTTGTGCAAGCCAGCATTTTTCTAAACAGATTTGCGAACTGCACTTATAAAGCGCGAATATGTGTGCCCAGGCTCTTTGTGTTTCTGTCCTGTTTAACTTGTATTACGTCGTGCCAACTTCCGAAATAAAAGTACCTTTCAGACAGCTCTCTAAATTTATGGTAGTTCTTGTGAGCTTCGTCGTGGTGTTGCGATTTCTGACTACCATCGCCAACTTTCTTAGAGTATATCTTTATCAAGAACATGCGGCTAGCGACCGTAAAGCTCCTGTACTTTGGCTCGTACAGCAGGTTCGGCCTCCATGTTTCTGCGCGCCCGTTTGTGTAAAAATTTACGCATCCACGTAGGCGTTATGACTTAAGCAGGCATATAGTTATGATTAACGTAGGCACTTTAAAAGCCGCAACTCAATCATTTTTAGAATACGCAATGATATAATGCTTACTGTGACATAGACTGAGCACTTACGACGCAACCTATACGCTTTTACTGGCGGTGAGTTTACGTACGCGGATGACATTTGTCCGGTCATCTGGGCTCACACGTCCACAGCTGCGTGCAAAGCTTCCACGTGCCGCTACCATCACGGCGAAGTGCTGTGCCGTAAAGGCCAGCAACTCTCACAACTAAGTGTGCAGTGTTGGCATTCACGCGAAAATCAATGCCGCAATGCCCCATCGTTGTCGACGGTAAGGCGTTCCCTTTGGTGTCACGCCACAGATTTCTTGGTATAAGTATACACCACAATCTTTCTTGGACAAAACACGTTACTGCGCTTACGGCTAAAATGACAAACTTCATACGTGTTCTTCGTTTTATGTCTGGACTGAAATGGGGCCATAACTACTTTGTATAGCGCAAAACAATGGACAAAAAAAAGATGACAGGACAAGGCGCTCTGTAGCGCCTTGTCCTGTTGTCTTTCTTGTGTCCGTCCGTTGTATTGCGCTAAACAAAGTAGTTATGGATTTGCACCAACTAGCCCGCCAACGCATTGTGCTGAAATGCGGCCCTTCTCGGGCTGCCCGTCAGACCTCATACAGAGGACCTCCTTCGGCTCGGCATACACAACACCATGGAGGAGATAGCCGAGGCTCAGGAACGGGCCCAGCTAACTCGGCTGTCGACCACGCCGGCCGGCAGGCGTATCCTCGAGGAGATCGGACTCGCACCCACCAAGAATTTGGTTGAAGACACCCAAATCCCCAGAGAAATAGGGGAGAAGATCGTGGTCGCCCCTTTGCCCCGCAACGTTCATCCCGTTCACAACGCATGTCGTCGCAAGGCAAGAGCATTGAATATACTAAAGCAAATAAACAAGGACAAAATCGCAGCAAGCTTTGTGGACGCAGCTGCATACCGAGACGGCAAGGCTTTTGCGGTTTCCGTCGTTGACACGCTGGGCAAAGTCATCAACTGTGCTTCCGTCCGGACGACGAACCCAGAGGTAGCCGAGCAAGTGGCCATTGCACTCACCATGCAAGACGGTCGCAGAGGCAGGGTGTATAGCGATTCGAAAGCCGCCATCAGGGCATTCCGGAAAGGCTGGGTAGCCCGGCAGGTAGTTCAAATTCTGAAAGGCGCCAAACACGGCAACACTTCCATGCACTCGATACTTTGGTTCCCTGCACATGTCGGGGCGATTGCGGGGGTTCCTCTGAACCTCAACGAGTCGGCCCACGAGGGTGCGCGTGGCTTTACCGACCGCGCTGCCCTCGGATCGGGCGACTCTCTCCTCGGACACAGAGACGCTCCTCTCACACACAACGAAATCACTAAATTCTTTTACTTAGAGAGAAGGATTTCCCCCCCGCCTCACTCCAAGCTAAGCAGGCCGCAGGCGATCACACTAAGACTTCTGCAAGCGAACTCCTACCCAAATCCGGCGTCCCTTAATAGTATATATCCCGAGATTTATCCGAATTGCTCTTGCATGGCCTGTGGTGACGTAGCTACGTTGCCTCATATGCTCTGGGAGTGCGGGTCGCTGGGCCCGAAGTTCACCAAGGAAGAGTGGGACGCGCTCCTGCGAAGTCCCGTCTTTGAGGACCAAATCCTGGCCGTCCAGTGCGCCCGCGATCGGGCCGGCAGACTAGATCTGTCAGTCCCGTCGTGGGATTAGCCGGGTGTGCGTTTTATCGCGCTTTGCTGGACCAAATAAAAGTTTATTCACTCACTCACTCACTCGAAGAAGTTTGCTCCATGTGGACCAGGCACTTTTCGTGGGCTACATATACCATACATCATGCCTGTGCTATCTAACACGGGGGTCATGTTATACGCGCACGCTGGAGAGCCTTCAGGCATAAGCAGTGCAGATATGTCTAGGCTTGCCACGCTGCACGTCAACTAAGGGCAGAGTAGCGGAAGCACGGGCTTGCCCAGTCGATGTTAACAGGTCCTGCGAACCTGTGCGAACCTATCTTCACCTGCTGATTACACACTCACGCCATCCTCTGTCATCGCTTATGCGCAAATTGCGTGTATTCGCTGGCTGCTTTAATGCTCCGACACATACTTTTTTGTAGCACGTATTGAGCAACAGAAACTGTATCGGGAACTTTTCTACAATGTTCTCATGAACACTTTCATTTAGTTATAATATTTGAGAAGTTGATTAATTATTTAACAATAAATATGTAATTAGGAGGAATGCAAAAATATTCTGAGTATCTCCAAGCGACGGCAAACAAGATTACCTTCGTTCTGTACAACTACGTGGCATTTGCATATTTTTAAATCCTGGTGCATGATAGTTGGAACACCCTGTGCACATATGTATATATCTTCTAAAGTTTGAAATTTTTTCTTTCATGAATTCGTAGAAATTGCGGCTTAGGCCATTCGTGAGAGGCATGTCATGTAATCTGTTTCGCTGTTATGGCAATTAAAAAGGATACGGTTCAATGTATTTAGAACCCTCTGGCGCATTAGGAACGCTACTCTGAACTCATACATTTAACACCATCTGCTGTAGAGTAAGATGCTAGGAATGCAAGAAGTAGTGCGTCCCAACTACAGAATGAACAACCTTTCTTGCTTTAAGCGCCACCCAGAACTCGGACAACAGTACTGAAGTTATTAGCAGATGAGATATATGAGAATCGAACCAATGTTCACTACTCCTCAACTTTGAAGAGATGACAGTTACTAAGAACAGTAACAATGAAAAAAAATAAAATAAAGGAAATCGAAAGAAGCCTTCAAGGGTGGTACACAAACACCAGATATAAAGAACGGCAAAGAAGAAATCTCCACATTTCATCTGTTTACTCCTGACGCTGAAATTGTTCTTTTGTAAAGCTTTCGTTCCCGCGTTCGCACAAAGACTGGTCGGTAACGCAAGCTCCTATTTTAATAAGGTAATTACCGAGAATGCCGCGGGATATCCGATCAGCGTTTAAGAAACGGTAATGAGCTTTCCCAAGGATTTGTCGTATGTGTACCTGTTTTGCCGGTCTTTCACAAAGCAACACTGTCTGTGTACTGAAGTTCGAACGGTCTTTCCTGGAGTTACCAGTGGATACCTTGAGCACAGAGTGAAAGGTGACCCTTGCTGACCTCGGCATTTCTCGGCATTCCTGCTGGCCTTAGCACTCCTCAAAGCGAGTTGGAGGCTGCGAACCACGAGGCTGCCTCGCCTTTCCTGTACTTAATTAGAGGGATTAGTTTGCCGCGAACCAGAAGCGTCGTTGAGCCGGTTATTGTAGTGTAAAAGAGGGATTTAATTGCACAATGTGCTGAAAAAGTGGAAAGTAAACTAGTCTGATACGCAACATCAACAAGGCTTTCTATCCAAATACATCCATGAAGTTTTCATCGATACGTTTTCATAATTCCAAGTTCCAAGAATGCACGCAGCTATTGCGTTTCGACAACCACGAGGATCGATTTCTTATTTTTTTCTTAGCCGATATTATGAGCATAGTGATACCCAGATTGTCCCGATCGATCACTAACTAGGTTCATTCGCGCATATTCAAGGCATCGTGAACTTCTGGAGCGAACTGCTTATAAAGATGATTAATGGACGACTGACTTGAGGTGCATGGCGGAGGTGGCAGTTTCCTAAATTCCCAGGAAAAAAGTGAGCGAATGTACCCATAGAAAACAAAATTTGAAGCGGCGGGCAGTTACGTTTTTATTTGTGCACTAAAATATAGGCTTGCCTAGCTTGTATTAAGAACAATGTGACCTTAAGGCGTGTACGTGAGCTTGTTAAGGAGCTATACTTGCCATAAGGATTTTCAAGGTATAATAAAGCAAAAGACACTTCGTTGATGAAACGTGTTTCTCTCTCTTGTAAAAGCACAGGTCGACTTAGACTTTTACACCATTGCAACATGCTCCTCGCTTGTTCACTTTGTTGTCCGCTTCGCTTTACATGTTTTGATGGCACCTTCATAAGCATATCCTCCTGATCAAAAAAGTTTCTCGTGGAGCAGCAGTTGATATCGTTCTTGGTTATCCTATATTTTGAAGGAAGATGTTACCATAGAAATGAGCACATGATTCATCACGTAGTCCGATGACATTTTTATTTTTATTTCGACTCTGTTATGTAAAGTGAGTATTAGCAAATTGTCAGCAAACACTACAAGTGATTTTGAGTTATGACTGAGCGAGAGAAGGCGAGGGTGTTTAAAAGATCGCCCATTGCAGCGACCGCTGCTCTTAACGCTGATTTAAATGGAGAGCCCCCTCTGGCTGTACAAAATAGACTGACCTTCATATGTGTTGTTAGACGTCTATTACCACAAACGAGGTCAATCAATCTTCCCCGACGTGTAAAACTCTGACTACCGCCCCTCAGCGCCTTCGAGTGGCGTACACGGATGCAGCGGTCGTTCTACAAGAAGGGCGGATCTTCGTCGTAAACCCCAGTCATCTTGTAATTAAGAATAAACGCACTAACGGCACCGAAACACCGGACGGATTCCTTGTCACTAGAACTACAAGCCATAAATGATCCATCGAGTGCGTCGCACGTGTTACGTAGCGTGAATGAACTTCACTCACTCGCTCGGTTCGTTGAAGGAACTGAAGTTACAAAACATTCGAAATATGCGAACAAATACTTAGGCTAAGCTAGTCATACCACTTCACCATGACAATGCTTTATATTCAGGGACACAGTGAGAGTTCGGTCAACTACCCTGCCAATCAAGTGGCTCCCTCACCATCTTTATCTGACACCCTACGAGCCTCGCTTCCTTTCAACCGCCGAGATGTTCCGCAAGATCACAACTCCTTTCTCTGGCAAGACACGTACACTTATACCCCGTTCGCGGGATCAAATTCCTGCCGCAGTCGCCGCATGTTGATGGAGGCGAAATGCGAAAACACCCGTGTACTTAGATTTGGGTGCACGTTAAGGAACCCCAGATGGTCAAAATTCCGGAGTCCTCCGCTACAGTGTGCCTCATAATCAGAAAGTGGTGTTGGCACCTAAAACCCCATAATTTTTTAACTTATACTGCCGTTTGTCTGCTTCCTTCCCCGCAATCGCTTCCGAACAGTGGAAGCTTATCTTCGCTTCGCGCTGATGCTGTCTTGACACTTGCTGTCACCTGGGGCGGGAGATCTGCAATGGATGGATGGATGCAAAACTTTAATGAATGTCCTGAGGTACGCGACTCAGCGCCCTGCAGGCCGCTCCCACGTTGGGACAGTCAGGCCATGCCCGACCGCCGCATCGTGGGCCCTCTAGACAGCCCATAGTTGCGCCCCGGCATCAGGGCTCTTGATAGCGGAGAGCCACTTGTCCTCATTGATTTGTTCTGTGCCTCGTAACGAGGGGCAACGCCAGAGCATATGGTCTAGGCTAGCGATGTCATTGCAGTGCCTGCAAGAACTAGTGGCATAGGTGTCGGGATAAAGCTTGTGGAATAAAGCCGGGCTGGGATACGAGCCTGTTTGCAATAATCTGAGGGTCAATGCCGGAGCTCTATTTAAATTCTTGCGTGGAAGGGGAAAGTCTTTCCTGCCGAGATAAAAGTGCTGCAAGTGATAGCTCATAAAAGTACCCAGCTTCTATGTCTACAACGAACGTTGAACACCTTTTGAGAATGTGCCCTGGTACTCAGGATATTAGCACAAGATGCTCAGGGAGGCTAAACTAAATTCCAGAGGACAATACTAATTGGATAATGCACAACAAATGTGCTAAGTAATTGCTGCAGTACCGTCATTACAAAGGGCTGCATGTGTTTATTCGATGCCCGTTTTGCTCATATTGACTAATTATGCTTTGCGGTAAATTCCCCAAATTTACGAAAAATGAGTACCAGCTAGAGTAACAGAGTATACCTTGGCTCTTTCAGTGAACGTCAAATTATATGTAGTAGTGGATGCCATTATGGCCCGGTTAATACTAGATGTGGCCTGTACATATGACTTCTTGCACACCCGTGGAAGGCAGAAAACACCCTCCGGAAGTTGGATAACACCCTGTGAACACTTTAGGGTAGTGGATCACTAGCTTAAGGATTGTCAGTATTAGGCCAAACACCGAGTATGCAGAAAGTTGAACCCCTTGGACGAACATGCTTTTTCTGATAAAGAAGCACTTCGTCCATGGCCATGCCCCGCGGAAGAGATATATACCTTTTCGTGAATTGCAACATAATAAACTTACGTTGATTTGTATCAAGGTAAGCAGTAACGTATACACGATGCTGAACCGTCTTTTTTTATTAACGCAGCTTCTTGCCTACATTGGTCATCTGCTCCCGAGCACGCATTCCCTCAGCATTACCTGCAGAAGTTTTGCAAGTTAGACGGCTTCGTTTGATGAAACCGTTTTAGGCACCGTATTAGCAATCTTCTCTACTGAAACTTTAATCTTAGCAGAGTCCGGGTCCAACGATTTTGTTGGCAACGCTGGCTCGGATGTCTGAGAGAGGAAGAAGGCATGCACCCCTCCTTCCTCCAGACGCATGGTGTCTGTATCGTTCTCAGAACGTGCAGCTGCATCCTTAGTTGAGGCATTTGCAGCCGCTGGACGAGCACTGCGACTACGCGTTTTCTTCTCTCCTGATGACTTATTTTTGGCTTTTTTCTTTCATAGCTTGGATTTCTTTATTCAGTGTGGGACATTCTTTGTTAGTTGCCAAGTGTTCACCATTACAGTTAGGGCACTGGGATGTTTGACTTTCACACGAATTTACATTGTGGTTCTCGCAACATTTGGGACAGACCACAACGCTTGCGCAGAAGCCTTGTACGTGACCAATATTTAGATATTTATGGCACTATAGTGACCTTGGTAGAAAAGGCTGAACAGGGTATTGAACTAGTCTGACCTTTATATAACGAGGCATCTTTTTACAGGCAAACACAATCTTCACACACTTTGACGAGCCCAGCCTTCAAATACTGAGTGTTTTGCATAGTGGGGTACAAACGATCATGAGTTTCAATGCGTCATCTTTGATTTCTAAGTCAACATCAGATGGCCCAAGCTGTTACATGCGCACACTGTGGTATGTAAGCCTGTTTCTGGACACAATAGACTACAGATAAACCGAACAGAGTTGGCATTCATCTGTCTTCTGTTGTATGAGCGGCAATGAAAATTTTTCATTGGTTCACGCGAACCTCTTGAATAAGACCAGGGGCCAGTTTGAGAAAAAAGTCCTAAAGCTTCGGGTCACACATGGCATTATTGCTTACCACCGCGTCGACGGCCATGAAGGCCGTCGACGATGTTACTGCTGTTAGTCACGCTGTTAGTCACGCTGTTAGTCACACTGTGACGCTGTTAGTCACGATGATACTGTAGATGATCGTCGCTTCACTTAAGAACGTTGTAGCAGATGTCCATCTTGAACGGCGGTACTTAGCAGGTATGAAAGTACCGGAATTCTGTCATCTGGCATCAGAACGCTCGGAATTTACAGCGTCTGGAGCTTCTGAAGAACTGAGGTACTTCTGAAAAACGGGTGGTCTGTACCTGTGCCGGAAGGGTCCACGACCGTCTCTTCTATAGCAAGCTTTGTAGGGAGGGTCTACAAGCAAATCAGAAGTATTCAGGGTCCAGTACATACAGCTCCACGTGTTACCGATGCACGATGAAGCCAAAAAAGCTAAAGAAAATACTTCTGCACCAAAAGAAAACACCAACCGAGCACGAAATTTCGTCGTCGTCGAGCCCCCCATATGTCTATAGCAACTAAAGAAACACAAATAAACATCAGCAAAAAAATGCCTCTTCAGTGTCAACGCATCTTCAAAGCTTGCACTGTGACTCTTTTTTTCATTGAAAGGGCAAGGTTCAGGAATGTTATTTAAGTGGAAAAGGTCGTACCAAACTTCACAGTGCTATTGATCAAAGATCAGTGGAGCTGTCATAACTTCGCAGTGGGAGTATGCGAATAAGCATTTTTGAGAACGTATTGAACGCCATTTGAATAGCGACACAAGATAATTAAATCAAATAGAACATCAAATACTTCTCAAATTGTTTTTTAAACAACGAATAACCACGTTTTAACAACAGCTATATAAGGATGTTCGCATTCTAGTGTTCATAACCTTGGTTAGTTTCTGTCAGTCTTTCGCACATGCAGTGTTATAAAGCACATATAGAGAATAAAGAACAAACGAACAGTTTGCTTGCATGCACGGGAATCTTCGGAGAGTGCGATTGATCTTCCTGTAGCCGGTAAAATCTGACTTGCCGAGTTACCTAGCACACGGAGATGAAGATAATTTTACTTTTGTTGCGCTTTTATGTTCTATTGCATGGAGTTGCCCTTTCGAAATACCCTAAAACAATCTTAAAATTATGCTTATTCACAGACAGCGACAATTTGATTCGAGCACCGGATCAAACAGGACACAATTGAATTCGTTATTCAAGGGTTCCGAATGCTCTCACACCTGCGTTTAGTAGTGAAGATCATGCCACCATGACGTACCGCCGCGTTGTGGACAATATTTATTTTCTTCGAAACGTGTTGCTCACGAGGGATCTCTGTTAAAGCCGCCACTGTCACCACAGAGCACAGTCAGCTGAGATTAATGGTGTCTAATTGATTGTTTGCAATTTGGTATCGGGCAGTGTCTAATTTTTATATCGTCTTCCGGAGGTGTCCACTTATACCTGTGCAGAAATGTAGCTTAAAATCTCTCCTTTCCGGTTTATAATAATTTGTTGCGTAATGAATTTGTAGCGACCGTCTGTTACTTCATTGTCCCTGTCGTGGGAGTCATTGTCCCCTGCTGGAACCGAAGCGGGTGTGCAATAGGGGCATCACAACTTGCCACTCGGCAAACCTGCTTTTACTCTTGAATCAAGCCAGTCGGCTCTCCATTCTCAACCTGTCAAAACGTGTATTACTTGCCTTCGCTAAACCGAGCTCTCAACAAATTTGTATGCGCGTAATACGTTCTAACGGGCCGTGCAGCACTCCGTTAAAGCGAGTTTGAGCTTGTCCGTATACGTATAACCTTTTTCGGAACCCTGGATTAACGGAGATGCGATTGGCAGTTTCACGGGTGCTAGAGATATCTCGTGTCGCTTTTTCCAGCAAGAATGTCTTAGCAGCACTTTCGCATAGCATGAGGGTTCTAGTCGACGGAATATAAAAATGAGCTGCATGTTGTAGAAGACGCCACAGCCGGCGTTTTTTACCAGCAGCTAAGTAGGGTGTGGTTAGTCACTACAATCGTCTTTTGGGTTACATTATGCGTGACGTATGTAGCTTTTAGCACAAAATGACCATCCAGCATGTAAAATCGAGGGCAAAATTGATTTGACTTGGCTGAATAATAGCTGTGTCCTTCAATGGTTAAACTGCACGCCACAAGGTGGTGCCGCTAACTTGTTCTGCTCACATGTGCGTGCGTCGCCGGCATCCTTGCATTCTGAGAAAGATAATACGTACACGAACAAACTGAAGGTGTAATTTATTGTGTCTGCGGTAATTGTGCTTCGTCTCCTAACTGTCCAATTGTCATTCGTCCGAAAGTTCGCAAAGTTTCTTATAATCTGATATTCAAATTTTAATCGGTCATTGTTTTAACCTCGACGTAATTTTTTTATCAAAGTGATGCGCTTAATTAGTGCTAACCTAATATTTACCTATGGCTTTGCCAATAACCATCGGAATCTTAATAAGTATTCTATCGTGTTTTGAAGCTTCCCAAATGCCTCTATTCAAAGGTTATGATATCTGACTTTTAGCATTGTTCATAAGCATCGTACAAAACGCCTACATAGGTGTAATAAACGTTACAAATCATTACGGAGGCTATACGCATGTATGTTATTTGCTATCAGTCAGTCTTTGATGATAATTGACTTTGCCTGCCAGTTAACGATATTTTTATACTTTCGCCTACATGTTATACACAGGGAACTGGTATTCCTGCAATCGTCCCTATCAGTCTCTTAGTTCTGGTGCACTATACAACCTGTTTTTAGCAATTTTATTACCGATTTACATTTAACCCGCAGCGGTGGCTTAATGGCTATGCTGTTGCGCTGCTAAGTGCGAGGTCGCGGGATCAAATCCCGTCCACGAAGGCCGAATTTTGATGAGGGCGCGATGCAAAAATGCCCATGTGTCATGCATTGGGGGCACGCTAAAGATGCCGTGGTGGTCACGATTAATCCGGATTCCCACACTATGGCGTGCCTCATAATAAAATTATGGTTCTCGCACGTAAAAACTCAGAAGTCAATGCGAACCCCTCTACATCCCACAACAAAAACCAGATAAGCGAATTTTCTTCATTACAACATTGTGTAGATCATATACACCAGGAGCCGAATAGATGGTGGCCAAATCAACCCACCTGGAGCGGCTCGCTTCGGATAATAAAAACAGATCACGAATGCTATGCTTTTTCTTACTGCATACGCTGCAAGATATTCGAGAGCGAGAAACACGCCATAGACATCATGAAATAGACATCACCTATTCACTAAGCTTTTCTTTCCTAAGGGCTCAGCGCCATTAGTCTACCGCTTTCACTAATAATGTGTTCGAACGAATGGCTGTGTTGTGCTCGTCTTACGATCAGTTCTAGCGCAAGAAGTTCTTTGTGAATTCGGGTCTAGTTATTTTCTTTTAGTCCGACCATATGCAACGAATATCGCCCGTGAGATACAGCTCTGTTAGTCTTTCTTTAGTTTGTGCTTGTTATTGATATCACAGCTCGTGCCTGCTACATTTACTGACGCTACGCGCTGTTATAGTCTGTAAAGGAAGGCCAGACCAGCGTAAAATAACGTGCATGAGCACAACAAGAGCAATGTCCATACATGAATGCAATGAAAGAAAAATGACTAACTGTTGTCATCTGTAGTGCCCATGAGCGCTTCTGTAGTTACATTGCTTACAGACACTGCAAATATAGCCTGGTAAACAAGAAAATTCACACTATAAGGAAGGTTCTGACGGGTTCAACTTATGCTGTACCATACAAAAGGTTCCACAACACCAGTAAAGTTTCACTATGTGTCGCTTTTATATGTTATTTCTAATTTATTGTGCATTATTTTGGTGGCTTTGGCATGCTCACAAAGTGAATCATACGATTCTCCCTGCAGCAAGTAAGGTTGGCCTAAGAAGGTTGTGATTCCTTTATAGACAGATCTTTAGGCATGTGTTGGGAACATACAGGAGCAGGTTACCGTTAAATGGGATTCTTGCACGTAATCTTTACCAGCTCGGGTTAGGCTGTTTGAAGAGGGAACGGCTCCAGCTAAAAGAAGGAGGGGGGCGCCAAAAGGAAACGCAAGAACGAAGATGATATAAACAACAGTGGTAAAATGCTTTCACGCTACTGCTTCTTATTTTTTATTTGAAGTCCGGGCGAGCAGGTCGACCACGAAGGCGGAGGGGTTTCAAAAATTGCCCTCAGGCGACTGCTTTAAAGCAAATGCTATCCTGTGTCCCAAATCCTCCGTTCAGAGAGAACGTTCGAAGACCCTCTGATCGGATAAGCGCTAACGCTTTGTTAGATGGACCGGCTTTGAATCCCTTTTGTTATCTTTTGCTAAACGGGACTGGGCATCAAATTATATATGTACATATACATATATAGCTTGTTCAGCTTACTTGTGCATACTTTTCAATGTGCTGCAGTATTCTGCAGCGCATAATACAAACAGGGTTCTTTGATAATAAAACGAACAGAGCATTTTTGATGTGTTGCAGTTTGCGTAATATCTTTCTATTATTCGTGCACGCTGTTCTTTCGTTCGGGAATGTCTGCTTGTTCGAAAAATCTTGCGCGGCAAGTGCAAAGAACAACTCTGTCGCATAAAGTCTAAGCTATTTGCTAAACACTAAATTTTGTGTGTTTCCTAGTGAACAGATGCGAATGACATGCAGCTAGTTCCGTGTGCAATTGAAAGACGTAACCGTGTTGCGAAAAGAGGGAAATGGGAGAGAGAAATTCTTCATACGAAAAAAGCAGCAGCAACGATTTAAAAAATGTACGCGAGTATGCCGTGGCATATGTCCACACGGCGTAACGATGGTTTAATTTAGTTCCTTTAGCTAGCTGCACTAGTAAACACATTCACAAAGTTGAAATATGCTATATGTGTTTCTAAAAAAGTGCTTCGGTTCAAACTTCCGGCCTTACATACGCCAGCAAAAATGCGGGGCTTAATGAATGCATGTTGGAATAGCTATGAGCGGAAAACGTGCAGCACATGCAGGTGACATGTGCATTTGCTTTTACGGTAAGCCCATTTTTACAACTTTTCCTTGTAAATAAGCTTGCCACCTTCGCGTCGCACAAATGTTTTAAAAGATACCAACTTACAACGCACTGAATTCAACGAAGGATTTTTATAATGATTTCCACGTCACCCGAGGTCCTAACTATCGAAGAAAAGTTAAGGATGCTAAACATTGGTTCAGTTTTTAGCTATAGGTGTACCTTCGGTCTGTTTTTAAAATATTGTGACTGCGGCTTAGCGCTGGCGTACGAGGCATTCGATAACACATGTACTAATATTTATATGCAGAACACTATGTATCTGGTATTGTCGACATTGACTTCGCTTTCGTTTCACGAAACCTAGAAGATGAAGAAAAGTACGAATTGAGCTCGCAAAACAGTATAGGTATAGGTACATTTCGATTGACAACTTTCTATTTTTACACTTTAAGTTCACCAAGAATCTCTCCCAATATTAATATGAAGTCTCTGTAAGTTTGCTCGTTATCAAAATTTCTTTCTTTTCCGTGATCTAGGAGATGCGCCGCATTGCTTAATACAGTCTTACGCGCACTTATGTGACGCATTCTATACGCTTTGCTATTTTCAGAGTGCACGCAGGGGAAAGATTCGGGACATTTCTATATTCCGCATTTCATAAGCGCGCTAATATTTGTTTATTTACAGCATGAGCACACAGATTGAACACCGATGAAAGACGACACCACAAGATCGCAGCACTAGTGTGACGTCGTCTTCTTGTTTCGCCGTCTTTGTTGGTGTTATGGGTAAACGCGTAGTAATACCGACTCCGGCTCAACTTGTTGTAGTTGAAATTGATAAGCACGGTAACTCGGGCTCATAGGCCTGTGTATAGGCGGTATCGTTTACATGCCTACCAACGTACTAGCACAGCGACAATCAAGAATTTATACAGGGTATCACAGTGCGTGTTATGCAGCTGGCTCGCTGAGTACCAGTTTATTCTTCGAAACTTCTTATTGGCGAAGAGCAAGCAGACGAAAGTGAGCCTGTCAGGTCAGTGACCGTTATCTCACCCCTCACGGGCGTCTGCGTCAGCAGGCATTTGGTGTGTTCCGACCCCACGAACTCGACTACATGGAGGTTGGACCTTCGTGCGTCTAGCCACGTGCGGCTTAGCCGTGTCAGGCAGGGGCGTAGCCACGGGGGGTGTTCTTATGGGGCTTCAGCCCCCCCGAAATTTTTTCGTGCTGTGATGCACCGCCGACCAAACAACCCCCGGCGCCGGAAATCGTTCTGTATTTTGTCTAGAATGTATTTTTCACACTCGAAAAGTCATTTTGGCGCGAACATTGTGAACTCGGGCTGGATATTGTGGCAACGCCCATGCATCTGGAGTCACATAACGCAAAGATTCCCATCCCAGCACAGTTTCAAGGGCGCTTTGATGGCGAGCGGGCTCGTCGCGGCATCTTGCAGAGGCTGCGGTATGTACGGACAGTATGGATTTCAATTACGAAATTTTATGGGTATTTTAAGATCACATAACATTTGATGTGTAAGGTGCATTGGCATTTCCAAAGTCGTGCTTTACATTTTCAATTCCGGATCTTTGTGAGTTTAATGTTCTTATAAAAATTTGACTCGAAGCTGCATTGGCTTTTTTAAAGTCGTACATCGGACCATATATAACTAGACAAGCCAAATCAATGCATTATCAGACAAGTTGACAAAGCACACAGCGAGGTCCGATGAGACGAAGCGTTGTGATGGTTCATTTGTGCCATCATGTCACAGAAAAGGATGTCAACATTTTTTCACCTGCGCTAAAGCATCCTTGTCAAGACGCTAAAGCCAGCAAAGGTAACTGTGTTCTTATTTATTTTTTCTACTTTGAATTTTCTTCGTGAGAACACATTGAGTCTCTCCAATTTTCTTGTTCTCCTTACCGCGGGCTGCCAGAGCCAGACAGAGGTCATGCGTTTTTCACGTGTTGCCCTGACAACCGCGCGGCGCACTTTGGTGCGTGTTCGTTTTTCTCTGACCGAGTGGATTTTAGGTTCCGAGAGTTTTGGTCGCTTTCTGGCTAGCAGACGACAAAAAGAAGCAGCGGTCGCTCACCGCCACCATTGTGGGAACTCGACAGATTGCATACGTTCGCTTGAGGGCGTCACCATCATTTCGATGTTATCGCGACGTCTACGGAAATACTTTTATCTCGCCAGTGTAGGATAACGAGCAGCATGCATACGGTTCTCTGTGGACAACTCGTCTCAGGTTTGCTTCGATATTCCTTGGGTAGCTACATCTGGTGCCCAAAGTAGGCATTCGATTGTGGCCAACATGCTTTCTTTTGCGCTTCTTCATTTCGATGATGTCGTGTTTGCACTGCTCCCAAGCGGTCCGTGCACAAACAGCCATAGGCGCGCTGCCGTTTAAAAAGTGACAGGGCAGCGACACAATCGTTGGTTGTTCCATTTAAGCTAGCAACTATTATCTCCTGCGCTGCGTAAAGCGACTGATGGACGTGGGGTCGGTGGTAGTTCCAGACAGCGATAAGCAGACTATCGTGCATCGGCTGTTAAAGCGCGATCAATTTCGTGTTGCCTTTTTCCAACGAAGAAAAAGCAGACATTATCTTTATCCTAGGAGCTGCAGGCGGACAGAGACGGTAGGCTGCAAGAATATTTCGAAGCTGGCATCCGGGTACGCGACCGAGCTCGATGACAATATTCAACACCTATGAGTCGCTGAAGCAAGCCGGCAGCTTTACAAGAAGGAGGCAAAGAGCTTCACTCATAAATAATGAGGTTCGCTCCAACGTTTTGTCTTTCATGGCAGCTAATCCACATGCCAGCACGCGCAGCGTGAGCGCACAGCTCGGTGTGTCCAACTCAACTGCCTGGATGATATTGAGAACAGCTGGACTGCACCCTTATCACCTGCAGTTGCATCAATGCCTGGAGCCAAGGGATCTCCAAAAGACACTCGACGATTGGATTTTGATTCAAGAGGAGCAGGATTCTGACTTTCTCACCAAGGTTTCCGGACTGAAGAGGCGAACTTTTCCCGAAATTGCCAAGTAAATATCCACAACGCACACTATTACAGTGAGCAAAATTCCCACTGGCTAGGAATATCCCGCCACCAATATCAGTGGTCTTTTAACGTTTGGTGCGGAATATATGATAGCACAGTCATTGGCCCAGTGCTCTTTAACAACACTCTGACCGGCAAGAGTAAGTCCCTCAAAGGGCCGGTTGAAGACTTCTGCTGCAACATGCCTCTAGCCCAGCTTGACGCATTGTGGTATCAGCACGACGGAGCCCCAGACCACAGATGCAGTCAAGCACGAGCATGGCTTGATGTTACCTTCTCAGGGCAATAGATAGGGAGAAACGGGCCTGTCCTGTGGCCTGCAAGGTCACCCGACCTCAAATCTCTTGACTTTTGGTGTTGGACTGCTGAGCACGAGGTCGCGAGATCAAATCGCGGTCACGGCGGCTGCATTTAGATGGGGTCGAAATGCGAAAACAACTGTGTACTTAGATTTAGGTGCACGTTAAAAAACGCCAAATGGTCGAAATTTCCGGAGTCCTCCACTACGGCGTGCCTCATAATCCGAAAGTGGTATATTAAGGATCACGTATACACGACGGAAACGTCGTGAAACGACGGGAAACGACGATGACCTCTTCGAGCGCTGGCTGTGAACGCACATGAAAAATAAGTGTTAATTCAGTGAAAGACTGCATCTGGTAAGTTAGGATACTCTTGTTCTACCATTTTCAGCCTTCTGAACGCTGAGTTTTTTTTTTATTTAGGGATGTTAAACTTGCTTACAGCTATCGCGAAATGACGGACCTGTTACTTTCGGCTGCACAAGCGATAACCACTGTGTGTACTTAACGCTATAACAAACTTTCGCGAGGGGAGCACATCGCAGGCGAAAATGGCACATCCAACGCCTACGTCGCTGCCCTGTCGCCTTTTAAGCGGCAGCTCACCTATGGCTATTTGTGCGCGGACCGTTGGGGAGCAGTGCAACCACGACGCGTAAGTGAGCATATCACGTGGCGTTTTGTATTTCGCAGGCATCATCAGTATGCTGGAATACACTAATACTTAATAGATATATAGAAAGACAGCAACTGTTTATTCGGACGATTTGCAAACCGCTCTGCAATTTTTTAATTAGAATTTTTTTTCTAGCTTCGTTACTTCAGAAGTTCGTTTAGTAATCTTGACTAAAAATCTAATTGAGCAAAATACAAAAAATAGCCTCACACACTAAATACAAAAGTGAGCAACATGCACTTGGTCGCGTCGTCTTAGAATGGATCGGCATATTTTTAGCTCTTGCTAAATTTAGCTGAAACACCTTGTATACAGTGACTTTTGCTTAGATACGTAGATTTATCGGATACTTGTACGTATACTTAAATATCTTGTTGCAAGGTTTTGTGGATACATGGAGTGAACTTTGTTTCGAGAGACACTTTTTTGTTTTTTATCAAGCTTTATCTTCGCATTTGTGTATTCCATTATACTTCGCATTTCATGTATATTTTGCAGAACTGCTGCACTTTATATGTGATCTCTTTTGCGACTACAATTTCGGTGCTATTACAATACACGACCGGTGACAGCTATTCCTGCGCAGTACATCGGAACGAAGGACAGCATCACTGAGATTTTTTCCTGACCGTTGTATATGTACGAAAATGTAAACAAGGTTCTTGAATGACAAAGTTTCATTAAGACGATGAGCAAAACAAAAACAAGGTGAAAGCAGGAGCCAACGTTTCAACAAGTGGACTTAGCTTCTTCAACGCCTTGAAGAAGATAAGTCCACTTGTCGAAACGTTGGCTCCTGCTTTCACCTTGTTCTCGTTTTGCTCATCGTCTTGAATTTCGATCTCCCGCATTCCCCGTCTTTTCCCAAAGTTTCATTATGATATTTGTCCTCTACTTGTTCATTTCACGGCCTTCACATTTATCATATAAGAGGTATGCACTGATTTGCTGGTTTCGCGCTGACATAATTCTAAAGTTTGTGTAATATTTTCTTTCTTATTAAACAGACAAAAACATGGAAGCATTGATATCGGTTATTCCTGGCACAATTTTTGGAACATAGGAATATATTATTTTATGAAAAAATACACATTTTACCTGTCTTGACAGCGCATATCGTCCAAGAGTTCGTTTGCAACATCTTTGGCAGTGACAATGCAGTTATTATTCATGTGCTTGATCTCTCGGCAAATTCTGTGGTGAGGCCGAGCTCCAACGTGAGCCCCCCCCCCCCTCCCCGAACAAAATTTCTGGCTACGCCACTGGTGTCAGGGGAAAAAGGGAACCTCAACGTTGAGCCGATGCTGAATATTTGGAACTTTAAGACCCCTCGGCGGAGGCAACACACCCACTTGGCCTCGGCTTCACGTAGCTGAAACCCCCGGACTGACCCTCACGAGGGAAATAGGCAACACACGCATTTGGCCTCGGCTTCACGTAAACGGAACCCCCGGACTGACCCTCACGGCGGAAATAGGCAACACACCCATTTGACCTCGGCTTCACGTAGATGAAACCCCCGGACTGACCCTCACGAGGGAAATAGGCAACACACACATTTGGTCTCGGCTCCACGTAAACGGAACCCGCGGACTGACCCTCACGAGTGAAATAGGCAACACACGCATTTGGCCTCGGCTTCACGTAAACGGAACCCCCGGACTGACCCTCACAGGGGAAATAGGCAACACACCCATTTGGCCCCGGCTTTACGTAGATGAAACCCCCGGACTGACCCTCATGGGGTAAATAGGCAACGCACCCATTTGGCCTCGGCTCCACGTAGATGAAACCCCCGGACTGACCCTCACGAGGGAAATAGGCAACACACACATTTGGTCTCGGCTCCACGTAAACGGAACCCGCGGACTGACCCTCACGAGTGAAATAGGCAACACACGCATTTGGCCTCGGCTTCACGTAAACGGAACCCCCGGACTGACCCTCACAGGGGAAATAGGCAACACACCCATTTGGCCCCGGCTTTACGTAGATGAAACCCCCGGACTGACCCTCATGGGGTAAATAGGCAACGCACCCATTTGGCCTCGGCTCCACGTAGATGAAACCCCCGGACTGACCCTCACGAGGGAAATAGGCAACACACACATTTGGTCTCGGCTCCACGTAAACGGAACCCGCGGACTGACCCTCACGAGTGAAATAGGCAACACACGCATTTGGCCTCGGCTTCACGTAAACGGAACCCCCGGACTGACCCTCACAGGGGAAATAGGCAACACACCCATTTGGCCTCGGCTCCACGTAGATGAAACCCCCGGACTGACCCTCACGAGGGAAATAGGCAACACACACATTTGGTCTCGGCTCCACGTAAACGGAACCCGCGGACTGACCCTCACGAGTGAAATAGGCAACACACGCATTTGGCCTCGGCTTCACGTAAACGGAACCCCCGGACTGACCCTCACAGGGGAAATAGGCAACACACCCATTTGGCCCCGGCTTTACGTAGATGAAACCCCCGGACTGACCCTCACGGCGGAAATAGGCAACACACCCATTTGACCTCGGCTTCACGTAGATGAAACCCCCGGACTGACCCTCACGAGGGAAATAGGCAACACACACATTTGGTCTCGGCTCCACGTAAACGGAACCCGCGGACTGACCCTCACGAGTGAAATAGGCAACACACGCATTTGGCCTCGGCTTCACGTAAACGGAACCCGCGGACTTACCCTCACGGGGGAAGTAGGCAACACACCCATTTGGCCTCGGCTTCACGTGATGAAACCCCCGGAGTGGCCCTCACGGGGGAAATAGGCAACACACCCATTTGGCCTCGGCTTCACGTAAACGGAACCCCCGGACTGACCCTCCTGGGGCAAATTGGCAGTCACTTCTTCCTGTCCTCTTCCTGCACTCTCTTTTTATTTACTCTCTTTTCACATACCTGTCCTCCTGTGTTCTTTTTAGAGTGCAACTCAGGCGCGCGTTCCTGCGGCTGGCGTCGGCGTTGGTGGCGTTGGCGGCGTAGTGGGGCAAACTAACACAGCAAAAGATGAAAGAGCGAAGGCAGAGCGGGAGATGAAAGCCGCGTACTAATGAGAGCGCCCGGACAAGGAGACGGATTGTCCGGGTCATCCAATATACCTCGAAATAGAAACACGTACACAGCTGCGCCCAAATTTGCATTGGGGAGCATCGTAATCGTCGATGATTTTTTTTCTTCTTATTACTTCGAATTTTTCTCCGAGGCAAGGGTGAACCTTGTGTGGCTAACCTCTCTTGGTCATGTCGTATTTGTTTAGAGCAGGGTATGGTCGGCACTGGCAGGACTTCCCTATCTCGTCCCCTCGTTGAACTTCATTCATTTCGGCATTGCTGCCGAAATGAAGATTCCATGGCATCGTCTCCTTTCCAAAAGAGGATGCAGCGAAGAAACTTTCAATCCTTTTGCCCAACGCGACGAAAACTTCCCGCGGTACCATGACATACATACTGAGAACCCTGAAAGAGTGCCAGAACTATCTCACCATTTATTGTTTCTTAATGCTCCATGGGGACACTGGGTACTTGCTCTTACACAGACGAAGGAAAGGCAGCCTCGAACAAAGTTGACAAGTTAAACAGCCAGCATGTTCATCCTCTACTACTAGTAAACATGCAGGTAAATACTCTAGAAGACACGATTGATTTTCTATGTGCCCACTTCGAGTATATTTCGAGCTCGGCCCATTACACATATACATTTCTAAAGCTCAGGCCGACCTCTCGGCCTTTCTGTAAATAAATTTCTCTCTCTCTCTCTACATTTCTAAAATATGAGTGGCAAGCAGAGCAGTGGCGCCTGGTTCGGAAAATGACAAAGAATCAACCATACTGCCATCCATTTAACATGGCGGAGTTTCAGGTCTGGCTGAGCTGTAATGAGTCGGCGCCAGGAAGAGACAGAATAGGCTGAAACCTACAAAACCCTTCTGTCGCTTTTGAATTTCATATTCTGTGGTGGCTACATCCCGGCTGCTTGTAAAGAGGCAATAATAATTCTTATTCTCAAAGAGGGCAAGGACCAAACTTCGACCAACAGTTATAGGCCTATAGATCTAACAAGTTGCCTTTGCAAACACTTTGATAAAATGAGTAATCGGCCCTTCATACATTTTATTTAAAGCAACAAAACACTAGATCCTTAACAGTGAGGATTCAGCGAAGGTTGATCTACTACAGATCACCTTGTCCGCATCGAGAGCAATATACGTGATGGCGTGGCGCATGAACAGTTTTAGAGCGCAGCTCTAAAGCAAAGCGCAGCGGTGGCCTCGGCATCGGCGTAACGAGCGAACCAGCACAGCAGCGAAGGATGAAAGAGTGGACGCGCAGCAAGAGATGAAAGACGCAAGACGCGAATGGTGGAAACCAATGAGAGCGGCCTGATGACATGAAGACCCGCCCAAACTGATGTCATGCGGATCAGCCCGACCGATCGACGTGTACTCGCATCTGGTCTCAGCCAGACCACTCGTTTCGTACTATGGTCTGCTCGCGTCAGCTCTGGATGGCGCTCGTTCGGTTTGGTTGGTTTGGTCTCGTTCGCGCGTGTTTGAATTGTCATGGTTTGAGATTGGTTTTTACATAGATGAGTCTAAACCGAGACGTCCTGCTGGAAAAGTTTTTGGAGACAGTGCACCATATCCGTTTCTGCACGACAAGACAGATCCTGAATAGAAAAACGCGGAGTTGACACCCAGTACCTCATTCTCCTTGAATTTGGAATGTGGCGAGGCCACAACAGAAGAGAGCACACCAACACGATTATGATCAGTCGCAATGACGTCGTTATCTTCACAACACATGAATCGTGTTTAGAACGAAAAACGAAGAACGCAAACACAGCGCCGACCTGTCAGCACACGAGGGAAAAAATTCACCAATGATTAAGATATTTCCTAATGCAAAATTATCTCCCCTTTCCGCTTTCTTTTTCTTTTTATCCCCCTTCACCCTTTCGCCCGTGCAGAGTAGCCAACCGGCATTGCCTCTGGTTAACCTCCCTGCCTTTCTATGCATCGGTTTCTCTCTTTTGAGCGCAGCTGTATACATGTTTTCATTTCGCGACGTATTGGCTGGCACGGACAATTTGTCTCGTGCGGTGCATTGGAAATGAGTGAAGTGTGGCAGGACTGCCTCGCTAATCAGGAGATCGCGAAAGGCAGTGCGCGGGTGACGCGTGAGCGTGATTCAGAGCAGCCGCGCAGACAGACTTCC
Organism: Dermacentor variabilis; assembly: GCF_050947875.1. Lineage (NCBI taxonomy): Eukaryota > Metazoa > Arthropoda > Arachnida > Ixodida > Ixodidae > Dermacentor > Dermacentor variabilis. The sequence goes on from NC_134569.1 coordinate 121,909,439, forward strand.
GCTCATGCAGCACTTTGTTATGACGCGCTCGCAGCTTGCCTTATCGATGTCGTCATCTCTGAGCAGACGACGCACGCTACTCTGGCGCAATCTCGCAGCGATCGTCGCCGCAGAAAGCCCTAAATACACTAGCGGTAATACGCACGCGGCGTCCTGCCGGCGTTAAAACGCAGGTGCGGAAGAGCGGCCACACCAACTGGCGGCAAGCTGCTGTGGCAGTCATAGGAAAGCACGAAAATCTTGCCTCCTCTCTGTAGGTGTCAGTTGTCGCGTGCTTTTAGAGGTCTTAAATGCCCGTTTCTGCGGCGAGCGTCGGCGAACAAGCGCAGCAAAAGATGAAAACGAACGCGGAGCGCAGCGGGTGGATGAAAGACGCGAGGGGGAAATTGGACACGAGAGTGCAGCGCAACCAGGAGGTTGAAAAAGGAGAAGGGTATGACGGAGAGTGTGAGGAGGAAATCGGAGTGCAGGCGCGGCGTGCGGCCAATGCGGAAACAAAACACTGGCGTTGGTTTCGGACCCACTGCGCATGCGCTACTTCGGCTGTGGCGCCGCCGCCGCTAGACAATGTGCTTTGTGCGAGCCACACGGTCCCGTGTTCACGCGTTCTTTCTGAACAATGGGCGACGCAGCCAGTACAAATGCTTCGTCTGCCGCTGCTGCTGAACGAGCTGCCCGAGCTCAGCACCGCCGTCGAGAGCACCGTGTCCTTCAGAATCAAATTCTTTTGTATAATCTGTCGCGAATTCAAAAAACCGAACAGCTGCGCTCAAAATGCGCATTAAGAGTGCCGTATATGTGTACGAATTTTTTTCGCATTGGCATTTTTTGATATCGAGAGAGCATTGACACCACTTGAAGTTTTGAAATCCTGCGTGATCTGGCTGGAATGGGCGCCAAAGGCACATTTCTGAAAGTGATTCAAAGTTATCTCTTGACAGCACATTCCGTGTTAGAGTTGGTAACGTCCTATCGTGCCCAGTTACGCAGGAGACTGGAGTACTGTAAGGTGGTGTGCTGGAGCTGTACTCTATCTATTACAGAAATGAACTTTCTTCATACTGTCATCTCGTGCACAATGTTTTATTCTGTGTATGTTACCGCGCCAACTCCCCCAACTTCGCATCCGTTTAAGTTGTATGCGGATGATGTGTAAATGGATTACAAATATTTTAATCTTGCTATTTGCTGGCGAGAGATACAGCTTGGCCTAAACAAACTCTCTGTGTGGGCGGACGAGAATGAATTTAGACTAAACACTCAAAAAAAAAAAAATGCACGTGCGTCCTCTTCTCAAACGAAATAGGTATACTGCCGGACCCCATGATAGATCTCAAAGGAGAATGACAATCTGGGAGCCGTGAACATAATTTTTGTAGGTATCAATTTACACTGCAAGTTAACTTTTTTCCCACATCTGAAGTATCCGAAATCGAAACTCTTGGCACGTCCATCATCGGAAATGGACAGCACATGCCTCCTTAACTTGTACAAAAGCCTTAGACAGTCACGTCTTCACTTATTAGCCATATTGATAACTCTGCAACACGTAGTGCTCTAAAGATGTTAGACTTCGTTCACCACCTTGGTATCTGGCTTGCTACAGCTGCTTCTAAGGCTAGCCCTGTAAAATACTGTATTTTGATTTGCAGGAATTGTCCGTGCATCTCCAAGGAAAGTATTTAAGTTTATCCTACTCCCAGAAGGTAAATACAGGTGTGAAAGACCCATGCCATTACACTACAAGCGACATATCCGCTACCAGGCTTTACCGAAACCGCCCGTCTATGAAGACTCCTCTGTTCCTGTGCTTAGAAGCGTCAGATGAAGAAACAGGCATAATACTTCAAGATAATGTCCTAATGGCTCCCATTCGGCTTCCAACGCCTCAGGAGTGACAGACTATCGAGTGTGATGCCTATTTTATAGAGATTTTCCAACTCGCATTTGAGCCTCTTATACCTTCGCACTTCCTTGAACTTCAGGCGAAGTACTCATGTACAGAAGTTTACAAGGACCCTTCCAAATCTCTTACTGGTGCTGCTTACGCAGCTCTGGGACCGTCTTTTTCAATGTCTGATGCACTAAATCCGCATACAAGTATTTCTACAGTGGAAGCATACTCAATCCGCTCGGCAGTTAAACACATACAGCTAATTAATGTGGCGAAAGCCATCGTGTTCACAGACTCATTGAACATATTTACAGCTCTAATGAGTGCATGAAAACACAAGAATGAAGTTTTTAACGAACTTTACAGCTTGTTAGGCTCAGTTTACATGGGCAACAAGTCAATCGCATGCTGGGTACCTGGCCATAGAGGCTATCACATAGCTATCCCTCCCACAGACCTAAAGCCTTTCTTGCACCATGAGTTGCGGAACTATTGGCAAAGGCAGTGGGATGCTGACGTTCGAATCATGCTACAAATGATGATACCAAGTATAGGGAAATTGGCCCCCGAAAAAATAACACGACATGAGGAAGTGCTTCTTTGCATGTTAAGCATAGTACATACCTACGGAAGGCACTCTTCCCTCTTCTTATGCTCTTATCTCCTAGATGAGATAGGTGTGACAGCATTCTTACAGTCTCCATGGCCAGTGCATTGTTGCATGCGAAAAGCCACAAATGCCCTTCTGCATTTCTTAAAGGCTACTGGGCTGTACGAGCGCTTGTGACAGTGGACATTCCTCCGCGACTCGCTCTGTGAATGACCGACTCTTTATTATTTTTCTTCTTTCTCCTTCTTATATGTTCTCCACATTTCTTTTATCTAAGTGTAGGGTACCCTCTGTCATCGTTCTCTGCCAATCTCCCAGGTTCCAGCATTTCAAGGGCTCTATTGCGTCATCAGAGTGTTCTACCGTCACGATTTTCTCCCACCTGTATTCCGAGAATACCCCCGTGGGTTCTGCATAAACCTTTCGTTACATTGCATATCCTTGGAATTACAAAAAGTCATCCGATGCATCTATCGGCCTCAAGCAACTTACCTTGTTTCACATTTCTGCAGAGTACGGAGATACTGTACACGTGTATACCGATGTCTCTGTCACAGCATATGCCTCCACTGAAGCCTTCATCATCCCAAATATGATCACCGCTCGGCGGTTTAAACTAGACCATAGATCAACATCAACTGCCGCAGAAGTTGTTGCTATCCGGGAAGCACTTCGATTTATTTTCGAGAAGCCTCCTCAAGCATGGACTGTACTCTGCGATTCCAAGGCAGCTCTTCAAACGATTGACTGTGTCCTCAGTGGCTATAGTGGCTCAGTGGCTTCAATAGCTGTAGCAATTACAGAGCATCTCGACCACGCAAATAGAAATGGCCACAATGTCACCTTTCAGTGGTACTTTCACACTGTGGCGCGATAGGGAATGAACAGGCAGACGCTGAAGCGAAAACTGCTTTAAATAATGTTTCTGAAGTACGCATTCCGTTCTCACGAACAGATACAAACGCCTTACTTTGTCGCGTAATAGGTAACCGTACGTGGGAACACTCGACCCAACCAGATCAACGACAGAAGCGAGTACACAATGGGACCAAGAAATGAAATTTCGTATGCCTCACAAGCTCCAAAGAAGCCAAACAAGCATAGCGCACCGGATTCGCCTTGGTGTCGCATTCAGCAACCGTTATAGACATATGATAGGTTGCAGTGATACTAGCTAGCCCAAACTGTGAATACTGTGAGGTACCACAAACACTTGATCATATATTTTGCGTGTGTCCCGCGTACGCGCAAGAACGACAGCAACTCGTCTCTTCCATTTCAAACGTCGATAAGAGGCCGCTATCAGACGAGTTTCATTTAGGTCCTTGACCTAATGCAAACAGCGGATCCCTGATTGCAAGTGCCGCTATAGCCTTTCTCCAACCCCCTGGGCTGGACGCACAGCCTTAGAGATGCCACAGCCCTGCGAACTTGTATATATGCATCTCTTCCTCATACCATCATCATCATCATTCATCAGCCCCTTTTCCTTCCCGTCCCTTTTCCCCAGTGTTGAGTAGCGGGCTAAAGCAAGTTATAGCTCAGGCCGACCTCTCTGCCTTTCTGTAAATAAAATTATCTCTCTCTCTCTCTACAAGTTTCTGCCAAAACTGACAAAGTATATGTGGCAATAATATTTACGGACAATGTACGTACATGTATCGGTGGTCATGCGTTTGTTAAGCGTAATAAAACAATGCATCATGACACAAACCATGTTTATTGTTTATACGAGGTTAAAATAAATTAGACAAACAAACACTGCTTTGCATCTTGCATTACTTTTATAAATCTGGTTCGCGATATTTCGCTCTAAAACACAGTGTCCAAAATGTTTTTACTTACGATTACTTGCGCATCCTATACTGCGAAAGCCGACACCGTAGCAAAAAACTAAAGAATAATAACCAAATGGAAAATTTACTTTGTTGAATTGTTTTCGCGCTGGATAAACTCAGCAGCTGAACGCACGTCCGAACATAAGTAAATTACGTGCTACGCATCATATAAAGCAAGCTGAGTCGACAGACTGATCCCATTTTGTGGCCCACTTGCATCTAACATCTCTCAAGTGAGCTACATATATAAACCTATGCCAAGAATCGATCATTGCTCCATTAGCGGCAGCGTCAATCACACCATCCGATTCACGGAGGATTTTCTCTTTCACTATAGGCTTTGTTCTAGCGCAATCAGCCCGCTCTATAGAGCGCGCCACAAATCTAGAGGAACAACCACTCCGGGTCCCGATCCTGGCAGCGGCTTCTCCACTGCCCTATTAGATTGCACCAACGTCTCCCAAGCTGCCCCGTGTCGCATAGGCAAATGAGTGCTCGCTGTCCTGCAGGCGCCCCTAATCTGCCCGCGACTCGCCTCCTCTTGGCGGCGAGAGTGCTTTTTCGCAAGGTGCCGCGGTAGGAAGGGGCGGCCAGCCGCTCGGGCCCACCACGAATTCGATTGCTTCGTCGAGCGCAGCCGAGCGCGAAGCTCTCTCTTTCCCTCTGAAGCCGCGCCGATTGCACTCTCGTCGGCGGAAGCTGCAATTATGCTCGCACCATTGTTTCGGTTGGCTTAGCCGCGCGACGCACCGCTGTCCGTCTCGTCTCCCTCCCCACGGGCGCACAATAAGACCCGCGGCGCACGGCGCTCGCCACGTGCTTAGTGTGTATAGTAAGCGGGCGGAAGACGACGCATCTCGGCGCACCGTACAGGACGCCGGGGGCCCCTTTTGTGCCGCCCTCCGCGGATCCAGCGTGCGCGAGTTAATTATGCTTTATTACGGCCTTAAGTAATAGTTGACTCAAGCATGCGGCCCTGTCTCGTCGCGCAGCACTCTCCCGGGAGCAATTGGCCGCCGTGTCCGGGCCGTGCAACGCAAGTGCCTCGCCGGCCCGCGTACGCTCGCCCGTTCCGGGCGTAACTTTGGCACACTTGATTGCCGATTCTCTCCGGCGAGGACTGTAAATGGCTGTTGAAAGTTAGGCGGCGAACGCATGATGGAGAGCCCACCTAGGGAGACGGTGAGCCGTTTGTAACGCAGTGTGCGAAAGGTATACTAAAGGGTTGAGGACATGAGGAGGAACCACAGACAGTGATTTGCTGCAACGCGAATATTGCCAAGCCGTAGTGACAGTAAAAACCAAATTTGTCAGCACTGTGAGTTAAAAACATTAGTCCTAATGGGGCGAACTTGTACCACGAAGGAAAAACAACACTCTTTCCACTGCGGTAGCGGCCAGCAAAGAAGTAAGATTCATTAGTACGTTCTTTTTTTTTATTTTCTACATAGAAAATGCGTGAGGAAGCCTTCAAGCCACAAAAGCACCTAACATAAGTTCTTCAAAAGGCAACGCTATGGTAGGAGCAAGTGATGCAACGTGGAGCACGCGCGATGCGGCAAGTAAACGCCCCACTTTGCACCTGCTTCACGGAAGACTACTGCCGCCTGGCTTCGCATACGTTTGAAAGATATGTGCGAGGGTGAAGATGTAGACTTCCTTGCGTATGCAGTCGGATGCTTCATTGGATGAACAATAAACCTAAAACATTCATTAAGGGAAATGTCCGTGAATGAGCAGTCACGACAGATCGTAATAAAACACGTTGCAAAGTTCACAAACCCGTTTGAAGTTATTGAATAAACGCATTTACCTGAAACAACAACAACAACAAAACATGAATATATGTCGGCAATCACAAAACATGAATATATATCGGCAATTGACGTTGATTCTCTTTAGTTTTTCGAGCAGCTTGTCTTGTGGCATAGATGCGCATTGAAATAGAAAAGTAGAGGCGCTCCTCACGAGAAAATTGTGGAGGCTTATCATCCACGAACCGATACCTGCAATCATCTGACCTGTTTGAAGCTTGTAAGCTCTCAGAATATAAGGTTATAAGCGCCATTACATCTCGTGTCATCTCAAAAGGAAATAGTTTCTGTTTCTTTTCTTAGTAATAGTTTTTGTTCTTTTGTGGCGCACTCACGTTTTTCTCGCCTATCATCCACGTATCTTACAAAGTGTAACAGCGCGAAAATCTGGCGAAGACGTGAAAGGCTCAAAGCCGAAACCCAGTGGTGCGTCTTTATTGTGGATGTCTTCCTCTTTGGCAGATTCCTGCACTGTCCCCCTTTAACTATGAACAACCAACAAGCCCAACTCAAGACGTACGTCTAGCCATGCATAGAGAAAGGATATGAACCAATTGGCAGCTCGTGCTTTTTTTCCTATAATTGTGCAGCATTCCCTTGTCTTTACTTGCGCAGGACAGAGTGAAAGAACATGTCGATTGACAGGAAAGGCAAATAAGCACATTGTAATAGTGATTTGTCTTCTTAAACGTGTCCCCAGGCAACCATGGCACCTAAGGTAGCAGCTGTGTAAATATTGAAACACAAATAGGCAACATATCTCCATTTATAGCAGGTTTTGAACACGGCAGGGGTAACCGATGGCTATCCAGAGCAGGTTATGGTTTCGCGTGTGGAAGCTCACGCCGTAAACCATGAATTTCTCTGCAAATCGGTACACTAAAAACAAAAATAACCGTAAAAGGGGGCGGTTTGATCCCTTTCTATCATTGTTAGTGTGCCGTGTGCGTTGTGTTATTTCAGAAAAATGTCAATATGGCACTTACAGTAGCTTCTATGTCGCAGTTATCTACTTAGTTTTGACACAGCTGAAGCCATTATGTCACAAGCGGACGTTCAAGCGATAAAGTCTGCTATGCTACTGAGCAATAGCTGCTTATAAGGAAATATCTGTGAGATCAGAAGTGTGTGTGTGTCTGTGGGAGGTAGGGGCGGCAAACAATTTAGTATTATTACGTGAAACGAAATGAGATGCATGTGTATGCGGGGACATGTGTGGACTTACCCACCCAGCGACATGCGTAACAACTCCTGCTCAATGAGAGAGCATTTCCCTCGCCAAGAGAAGACATACATGGTATCTTAACCCCTGTTAGGAAACAGGAGAAAATATAGGAATAGAAAACATCAACTCTAAGAACCACCCACCAGAATTCGGTTATAAAAAAGATATCGCACTGGTTCAATCTCTCGTTCACGGTAGGTGAATGGGCAACAAATTCAACCACGACCTTAAGAAACAACTTGCAGATTTGAAAAAAATTAAAGACTTTTCAAACCAACTAAGCAGTAGGCGACGGCTTCGTGATAACATCAATGGTAACCTGGGAAAGAGGAATCCATGACCCTTCCTTAAGCACGCGCTTAACCTTAATCACTCATAAAGCGCATCTCAGAAAAGAATCAAGAAAATTCTGCATACTTTCCCTGGTGATGACGCGGCTTTAATCGACCTTATAGCAGCACGCCATCTGAACAGGGTCAGGCGGACAACGTGCACATAGGATATAGCGGAGAGCCAAACGCAGCCTTAGACGAGGACTTAACGGAGGCGGAGGTTGGCGCTGCACTCTACCAACTATGCACGACCTCAGCTACCGGAAAACACAAAATTACCAACAAGATGCTTAGAAATCTGGGCGATCTATCAATAAGTAACATAACCAATTTATTCAACAAACATTGACAGGAAGGCACTTTTCCACGGTAATGGAAGGAGGCCAAGGTAATCTTCATTCCGAAACCCGGGAAAGAACTCAACCTGGAAAACGTGAGGCCAGTGTCACTGCCCTCCTGTTTAGGGAAAGCACTGCAAAATGTGGTCTTCAACAGGTTAGTGGATCACGCAGAAATTACCTAAATCTTTTCCTGGCGACCATGATTAGATTTTGGCCTCAGCTATCTACGCAGGACATCCATTGGCAAATTCAATATGACATTCTCAACCCGGCACCCATTCCTACGACGAGAACCATACTCAGACTTTACATTCACAAATTCTTCGATAACGTTTCCCATAGGGCCATGCTCTAAAAGCTTTCAAGGAGGAACGTTGGCAATAAGGCCCATAGGTACGTTTCTATCTTCCTCAGGGAGAGCACCATTACTCTACATATGGAGGCGTGTCATATGGAAGCGACACCATAGAAATGGGAACACGGAGCACGCCACAAGGTGCCGTGCTTTCTCCGTTTCGTTTCAATGTCAATGTGAGAGATCTATCCAACCGTCTTCAAGCGATTGCCCACGTCAAAGATGCAGTATACGCCGATGACATCACGGTCTGTACCTGCACTGGGTCGGAAGGTGAGATCGCTGAGTCATTGCAGACGGCGGCGGACAATATTCATGAGCACACACGCGGAAACGGCTTAACCTGCTCGCGGAAACAGTCCGAGTTGCTCATCATTCGGAATAAAAGGAACACGGGCTGAGACTCCTATATGCCTTCCAATATTTACGTACAAGTAGGCGGGAACCCGCTCCCACCAATACCCAAAATTCAGATACTTGGACTATTGGTGCAACAGAACACGTACAATCACGAAGTAATAGTCGAACTCAGACGAAACCCGGACATATAACCTCCTCAGAAGGGTGCCGAGTAGGCGGCATGGTTTAAAACAAAAAGAAGCACATCGACTAATACAGGCCTTCCTAATCAGCAGGACAGCTTACGTGTGTCGATATCTGCATCTTAGGAACGCTGACCTAGAGAAATTTAACAGCGTCCCCTGCACAGCCTATAACAGGTCCTTGGACTGCCGAAATTGACCCACAGCGATCGGCTGATAGCTCTTAGCATTCACAATACGTTAGAGTAAATTATTGACGAACAGACATGGTCACAGATGATCGGACTATTTGGAACTCCGACAGGACTGGAAATACTTTGCAGCCCAGGGTACAATCCTGTTTTAGATATCCCGCGTCGCTGCCGAATTCCTAATCCCATTTGCGCCAAAAAACAACTACCCCTCTCCCCCAAAACGCGGGAAAGGACAACACGGATCGACGTAAACCAGGGGGGATGCGCTCTGGGGAGGTCTTAAAAATGAGCTAGCCATCTACGTGGACGCGGCTTGCGCGGGCAATAGCCGTTGCGAAATCAGGGCCGTTAATGGCGACGGTCGGACCATTAGCTGCGCCGCGGTCAACACGTCCTCCATTTTGGACGCAGAAGAGGACGCAATTACCATGGGCACGTCCCTACCTGATGTTAAATTTGCTGTGTAAGACTCCAAACGGGCCATAAGAAGCTGCTATATTGGGGCAATCGCCCCTATTACAAGCTGTCTTCTCAAAACCCAGGGCATTGCCCGCCTAATGTGGATGCCACCTCGTTCCGGCAACCTGGGTAACGAAGCCGCTCACCTAGCCGACCGAGCAGCAGATAAACGGGAGGTAGGATCACTCGACCCGGATGGCCGGCTGGACCCCATCCTCATATGACACGAACTCATGCAATTCTACATTGATTCGCGCAGAGTGTAGTCGTTCCGATCCTCTTCCGGGAGCAGGCCATCACTCTACGGAGAGTACAGACCCGATCCGCGCTAAGCCCCAGAAGGTTGTCTCAAGTTTTCGAGCAAGAGTTCAACTCCAGGCACTGCGAAGCACTAACCGGGGACGAAGATCACGCACTTTGGGGGTGCCCATCCAACCCCCTGTCAAGGATGATTCTTCGGCAAGCCCCCAAGCTCGAGGCCTGGAAGTGTGCTATCGAGACGGATGACCCAGAATGCCAAGTCGTGCTGGCAGAGTTGGCCAACCGCGTCGCGGCCACATGGCCTCCGCGCTAGCTCCTATGCCAGTTACGCCTTCATTAAAGTTCACTTCTTTCTCTATGTCTCTCGTTCACGGAGCTCCCGATAGAGCTGAACCCACTACTGGGATGAGAAGAATTTCGATCTCGCTTCTTGCATACGTGCAAAACGCGCATAAAACTACCGACAAGGCCCGTCAAAGAAAGGGAAAACGCAAAGGTATGCATTGCAAACGAGCACACAAATTTTTAACAAAGTTAGCGTTACTCAGCCTAGCAAAAAGCAGCGGGGGAAAATACGAGAGAAAGGAGAGAAAAGAGAGAGAGAAAAACGAGACCCGAGGGGGGTCACACCAGAGGGCGAGGTGAAAAGGAGAAAGAGGACGTTTCGACACCTGGCACAGAACCGTCTCTCTCCCAGAGCGGCCTTCGTAGATCGGTCGTGCTCTTCAACGGGCCCCCTCCTCCATCTTTGGCCCTGCCATTGTTTTTGCAGCACAGCCCACGCTGTGTGTTTTGCTCGACTGCACTCACCCGTCTTCCTTTCTTTTCCTTTCCTCACGACCCCTTTTGTCTTCTCTTGCATTTCCTTCCTCCGGCGTTTGGCTGCCTCTCGATGACGAGTGCGTTTGTGCTTGCGTGTGTGTGTGTGTGTGTGTATGTGCGTGTGCAGTCTCCTGTATCCGTAGCTCCGTGCACGCGCACTGACTGATGCTGCTTCGCTCCGTAGGAGGCTGCTTCTCCCGAGAAGGCGAGAAGAAAGGGAGCAGCAGCAGCAGGGCGGCCCGATGATCGACCGAGATCAGGCCATATCGAATAGCCTGAAAGAAGCGCTCGCAGAAGGTTTTTTCCCGGTGTGGCGCGGCCGCCGACGGTGATAGAATAATAACGCGAGACGACGGGAGAGGACTCCAGGAAGGGTATACGGCTGGCCCCGGGCCTAGCGAGTCGCGTGGTTGGCCCTAGCCGGCCTGCCGGTGCCGTCGCGGGCGATATTTTCCCTTTAGTTGATCGGGTCGAATCGCAGGACGCATTATTTCGTCGTCCGGTTACCGCAGGCGCCGCTGCGAACCGTGTCATGGCAGATAGAGGAAGCGACGCAGGGGCGCCTCCGGCGGACAGTTTCGCCTTGCGCGACCAAACGTCTCGCCGAGGCGAGTGTGGGGCCGAATGTCAACACGGTGCATTTGTCGCCTCCTTGGTCGCCGTTTTACCCGCTGCACCACTATGCTATCTCATTGTGTACGACGCGCTCCTCTGCCGCTTCAACGTGTGAAATATTATCGTTAGTTTCCTTTCCAACTGTGTCACGCTGTCGCGGTACTAAACGAGAGAGAGAGAGAGATGCCGATATTAGTGAAAAATCATGGGCGCAAGCCTCAGAGCGTGGCCCGGGTGCTGCTGCCGATAAAAGATGATAAACGAAGCGACCGGCACCCACCCGCATGCCCACACAGAACCGATTCAACCACCTTTCCAAACGCTCGCGTATCTACAGAACTAGCTGAAGTATGTAACACTTGCTCAAAGCTACTTCATAATTCGGATTCACACCTGCTGTTATGAGACAGGAGGAAGGAGCATTCGTTGCACAATGTTGTGCAATAAGAGACGTTGCATAATATTGATGGATTGCCGAAGCTAAAGGCCTTTCTTCTGTGTCGTACTCGTTGTCTTGTCCTAGTAACACGTGTGGACGGAAACATCAGCATCCTCTGCAGTAGTGCGTTGCAACCAACAAGAACAAGTGAGACGGCTGTGTTACTGCGAAAGGCATTAGTAAAAGATGGTTAGTCCTACCTGCTGAGAGTACGTGACAAGGGCAACTTGATCTTGGGGCAAACTTCGGATTATGTTTTATGCCCTCCGTCAAGCGACGCAGAATACTGCCCAGAATAAACAGGTCGCAAGGTTGGCAACATGGTCGTTTCTCACTATACCAGTGACAAGGATGAGATTTTATTCTGCGAAAACACAAAGGCACAAAGCTACAGATATTAGCTTGGCTGGCTCTGGGGCTCCTGGGTGCATTCCACATGACACCGGAGACACTAAATAAAAAAAGTACTTAACAATGAAATACAATGCACAGAAAAGTGGACTCTCTTATTTCATAACATTCTCGTACAAATAGGTAATAAAAAGAAAATTCCATAAGTCTCTTCATCGCACAAGTATCTTCGTGAGAGCCTGACGAAGTAAGGTTAAAGAGCATTTGATGTCCGCTCTTTTGGAACATTGCCGTTTTGTTACTGAACGCGTGATTGCGCGTTCTATTTCCGGTCGCTACAGCAGCTGTGTTGAACAGCACAACGTAAAAACGTCTCTATGCTGCGACCTATAGAATTACTTTTTTAAAACGCAGTTTCTTTTTTTTCCCCTACCATTTCTTGGTTTGGCCTGGGTCGGTCGGTACCATATCGGTCGATTTGTCGGTCGGTTGATCGCTAGTCGGGTTTTCGCTGAGTAGATTCAACCTCACCTAAACGAAAAGCGCACACAGCACCGGGATTTGAACCATGGCCTTCAAGCACAGCAGCCCGACGCTCCAACCATTAGGCCACGAGCGCTTTCTATTGTTTAGTTTTTTTGATACGGCATTTATTGCAATAAATTAAATGATATATGTAGAGGAATCAGTTTGAATATTATTAGCGCTAGATGGTCATAGCCAATGAGAGATCAGTGAGCAGTACGTGCAACGAAAACGCCGTACAAAGCTACAATTTCCATCACAGGGACCTGAACGGACCTGAAATGAGAAGGTAAACACTTAACCAAAAGCGTATAGCCACCCGACGGATATTCATATTGACCGTAAATGTCCTTCAAGTGCACAAGATTATTTATTTATTTATTTATTTATTTATTCACTCACACTGCATTCTCAATGAGGCTGCATTATGTATAAATGAGGCATTGCAGCATGGGATGAACAACATACAAAAATTTGTAAACTAGCTTGCGTCAATTGTTTCAGTGGGGGCGAACGAATGTTGCCCGGTAATGAATTCCACACTTCCACTGTTCACGGAGTAAAGCTGTATTTAATGGAATCAGTGCTGGTAAAAAGGTTGAGATATTCAGAGCGTGGTGACTCCTCGTAGATGAGGGTTTGGAAGAAGTCAAATAGTTATCTAGAGAGGAGAGACGAGGAGAATTGATTAACATGGGAATGACTATTAGGCATCCAAGTTTGTGACGCTCTACAAGAGGAGCGAGACCAAGCAGGACAAGAGTTAGACGGCGAAAAGTCCTTGTCATATCTCCTACAAACAAAACACACTGCCCTTTTTTTGTACTGTTTCTAGTTTTTGGACGTCACAGTGTCTCTATGGATTCTATACAACGCAGCCATATTCGAAGAGGGGGCGAATGAGGGTTATATATGTTAAAAGTTTAGTTTCTTGAGAAGCAGGACACAGCGTACGATGCAAGTAACTTAGTGTTTTAAGGGCCTTGTTACAGATGACATCAATGTGTTTCGAGTATGACTAAACGTTTGTTAGTAGGATACCTAAATATTTGAACTCGAACACTCTATTTAAAGTAATATTATTATAGGCATAGGCACAAAAGGAAGGGCATAAGCGCCATGTAAAGGACATGGAGGCAGTTTTGGAAAAGTTGGTATTCATTTGCTATGCTTTGGACCAGTTACAGAAGTCAGCGAAAGAATTGTTAAGGACAACAAGATCAGTTGCAGATTTATTTGCATGATATAAAGCGCAATCATGTGCAGAAAGGCGTATTTTAACTAAGGTCTCTAGGGGGATATCATTATATAAAGCAGGAATAAAACAGGACCCAGTACCCAGGACATCAAATGTGAGTTAGTAGAGTTGAAACGTACATATTGTGAGCGCTTTGAAAAAAAAAAGAAGTCCGATATCCATCCCACCAAGGATGCATTTATTTAGTATAGCGAACAGATTGTGCATGTGTTTAGGGTGTGAGACAGTGTAGAACTTTTGCAAAGTCTATAAATATAGCATCAACCTGGGCACCCATGTCTAAAGAGCTGCTGAGGTCGTAAACGAATTCTGTCAGTTGTGTTACAGTGCTGAGGCCGCGTCTAAAACCATGCTGTAAAGTGCATAAAATTTTGTTTGTTTCGAGAAATTCCATAATATGTTTAAAGGTAATGTGTTCGAGTAATTTACATGAATGTGCTGTTAATGAAACGGTCCTATAGTTTCATAACAATTGAACTTCACCTGACTGAAATAAGGAGAGAATGGAAGCAAGCTTCCACGAGGGAGGAAGGGTGGCGGTTAAAAGAGAATTTCTAAAGATAATTGTTAAATATCTGCTGCACCAAAGAGAGTATACGAGAAAAGCAGTCGGGGTACCTTCAGCACCACACGACTTCTTCGTGTCTAAGTTTAGGATTAAGTACACCCTCAGGAGACAGTGATACATCATCGATTGGATGGTATGGTTCAGAATAAAAAACTGGGATTACAGTTATCAATCTTAAAGACAGTTGAAGTAGGTGTTAAAAGAAGAAGCTATTGCCTGCGTATCAGAAACTGCAACATTGTTAATTTTCAACATTTCCGAGGATGACCCAGGTGGTAAGATAACGTTCCAAAATTTACGGGGATTAGTCTTCATTAACTTCGGCAATGTTACCTTCTAATAAAATTATTTTGCAACAACCATTTTAGAACAAAGTTCATCTTTAGCGCTATGGAACTGCATGAGTTTTATTGAGTCGCCAGAGCGTTTTGATCGACGTAATCTAGCCACACGACGAGATAAATGCAAAAGGTCCCTAGTCATTCAAGGAATTTCAGTGTTCTTTTCTTTGTTTTGAAAGGCATGAAAAGGTTGATACACTTACTAACAAAATTTTCTAAGAAACTTGCTATGGTATTAGCATCCGTAGTGGTACTTATTATGGGGTCTCATGGTTCTTATTACTTTGTTATTATGGATATTATTATTTTATTATTATGGTTAGTATGTGGTTTTACGTGCCAAAACGATGATCTAATCATGCAGCATGCCGTAGTGGGGTACTCCGGCATAATTTGGACAACCTGGGGTTCGTTAACGTGCACTTAAATCTGCGTACACGGGTCTTCTCGCATTTCGCCCCCATCAAAATAGAGCCGCCGAGGCCGGGATTCAATTCCGCAACCTCGTGCTTAGAATCCCTCAATTGCATAGTCATCTGGAATAATTGCGCTCTTGAGGAAATTATTGTTCCTGCATTTTGGTCTTACATACGAATTTTCTTTTGCTATGCAAGCCTCAGTAAAAACAAATCGAGTGATACGCTATCACATAGAACGATATCACCTACTGTGAGACCAAATCAACGTCTTTCTACAAGTTTCTATGGAGGACATCCCCAGAATTAAATGGCATCTTAAAAATTAATAAAGCAGTGTTCAATAGTTTCATTCACGTTAAAAAGGGGACAGTCACATGACGAAACGAAAACATCCTTTTCCTAAAGCCATGTTCTAACTGGCAAGGTGTCAATGTATACGTTGAAAAATTAAAAAAAGTTTTCACAGTAGGGGGAACTAGCATTTTGCTCACTTTTGCAAGTACATCATGTCCTTGTAATGCTATGTATATTGATCGATAATATGGCAGCGGGAACAACATCGCTAAGAAATCTTTGTAAAGATATTTGTCACGGCACAGTGAACAAATCATCTTTACAAAACGAACAGTCAGAAAAACAATTGAAAAATAGACCTCAGGCATGAACATGTGTAAAAAAAAGTCCAGAAAGGAAATTCGAAGACAGCACCAATTGCGGCAGAACATGAACCAGGTTAAGCTGCAAAAAGGCTCGTAATATCGAAGGAGAGCTACCCCTTAAAATGAGGAACCCTGAGACTAACAGTTGTACATACGAATGCACTAACCCTAACCCTCTTGCGCTCACTGGTAAAAAAATCTTTTTGCACCTCATGGGTTCAAAAGTGGAAGACTGCATAAATAAAATAATATTCTGTGAGAATGTTGAACGTAACGCCATGCGCAGTGAATAGGCTGAAAAGCAGAAAATTTTGGTTGTCAAAGAGATGTTGCAGGCTTCTGCTCTTCCAAATATTGAAAGACAGTGTGGCACAAAGGTATTCGAGCAGCGATAAAGGGCTGGAACGCACATTCTGGAGTACTGTGCACTTGTAGGCTTGCAGTGGAACACCGAAATATGTTAGGCGGTGTACAAGACCATTCAATTCCAGCATGATGTGACCCACGATCTAAACCATAGGCCTCAGCTCTTATGATTATTCATTTGCGCAGCAGAGCCTGTACAAAACTCCTCTATAAGAGAAAGAGTTTTATAGGTGCTGGGCTTGACCTTGCAGAAGAATGCGATATGATTAGCGTAACACTTTTAGTTCCTTTCCCAGTATATTAAATTCATGAACGTTGTTGCGGTTAAATTGTTCAAACAGTATTTCTAAGCATCGGGTGAAGACGAGCGGGGACATGGGACATTATTTTTCACGGATGCACGCAAGTGGATAAGATGTGAGAAGATACGATTGACAGAGAAGTGAGCTATACAATGACTATAACAACCTTGAACGCCATTAAGCACTTTGGAGCCAACATTTACGTATTATAGAAGAGCAAATAAAAAAGAATGCCGAATTCGATCAGATGCTTTCGCCTGGTCAATCCGAAGCATGGCAAATTGCTCATAAGAAGTGGAACAGTACTCAAAAACCACACGAGCGACGTGTATGTCAATTTACATGGAGCGGTCTTTTATAGCACATATTTCACGACTACCGATAAGGAACCGACATCGCAACCTGCAAACGATTTGAGAAAAAGTTTGAAAACACCTTGTAGTCAACGTTCGGTAATGTAATTGTTGAATAACCCTCCATAGAACGTAGTTTTTCTTTTATTGTTGCTTTAAGAATTAACGCTGTTTCGCTATATAGAAGCACTGCGGTAAAGCTTCCAATTTCAAACTGATTAAAACTGTTTTAAATATGACAGGTGTAATAATGGACTTAGAGGTTTTGTAAAATTCAGCTGAAATGCCGTCAGGACTGGGAGTTTTTGACATAGGTAACTGATCAGCGACCGCCACTACTTCCTGTTCAGTAAAGGGACCGCTTCGTCACTTAGAGGAGTTATTAGAGACAGAAAGTCCTGCAGAATTTTGGTATTCCGGTCTGCAGAAACACCAATGAAGAGCACGGAATAGAAATTTTCAAATTGTGGCACACTATCACTCGATTTGGTTATCAATGCCCCATTATAATACATATCGGTAATAACTTTTGCAGAAGCCTGACAATGTTAATCAATCAAAGCGTGCCGAGTTTGCATCTCAGAGAGCAAAGCATGGTTAATACGTGACCGAACACGGACATCCCTTTAGCACTCTGCCTCAAATGTTTGTAAGTGGCATTCCACATTTGCATTGTCATAAGCGTACGTTACAGGAGCTTCCCAGTCAAGTTCATAAATATTATAAATACTTTTCAGCATTTCCTTATCTTCACATTTTTTTTTGCAGACATCGCGAAGACCCGCCGTGGTTGTTCAGTGGCTATGGTGTTGGGCTGCGGAGCACGAGGTCGCGGGATCGAATCCCGGCCACGGCAGCCGCATTTCGATGGGGGCGAAATACGAAAACGCCTGTGTACTTAGATTTAGGTGCACGTTAAACAACCCCAGGTGGTCGAAATTTCCGGAGCCCTCCACTACAGCGTGCCTCACAATCAGAAAGTGGTTTTGGCATGTAACACCCCATAATAAAAAAAAATATCGCGAAGGTACGTATGCTTCTCTATTGCCAACACATACTAACCCTTTCAGATGGTCGCCACATGTTGATTATGATGATGATGATCTCGACACTACAGACACAGATCCACAACGGCGATTTCTCTAGAATTAGGCGGCACATACCATGTCACCAACAAGCTCTTTTAGATGATGGTTAAGTGTTGATTATGATTTGCATACCATGGCACAACCCACAACGGGGGATCGTTCAGGAAGCTCATCCTCATGTTGATGGTCATGGTAATGATTTCCATGCAATGGCACATACCCACAAAGAGCGATTGGCCATGAAAGGGCCAGTGCATTTAAAATAAATGAGCAGAAATTAGAAAATATACGCTATATAAGATTTTGCACATTGCCTAGCTCGGGTGAGCCAGAGCACATGCGCGCGAACGTTCTTGTATGTCAAACAAGAAGGAACGAAGTGCACAAATTTAAAGCATCTGATTAACGCTTAGCGGAAGCTTTGCTTCTCATAGATTCTAACATGTGCGTTGGATCTGAGCAATTCTTTTTTCATTTACTGGTGTTACTAAGTACAAAATGTTGAAAGCACTACTAGCTGAGTGCAATTGCCGTGGACTTTCTTCAGCTTGCACAATTATTTTCAATGTTTGCGACGTATGAACGATCACGCTGTACAAGTTGCTTTCAATCCAAAAGTGTTACAAAGTTGTGCGAGATTGCTTGGTTACAAGCAAGTAAAATGACAAGAACAGGAAAGCCGGTCGGCACTAATGGGAAACTGCTGTGGGTAAAATAGCCGGGCGATGCTTCTGCCAAGAATGACAACTGGGCTCAACAAGTAACTGTATACCAAATACAGATGGTTGCGTAGCGTCATGAAAATTGTAGAACTAGATGCTTCGTTGATTATGGTGGAACATAATTATCGTTAATTTCGTCAGCCAGATGTTGAATCACGACGCACTTTTCAGATTATTGGAGGTTCTTTCAGCCTAGAACCTATCATTACACATCCAGCCTGTGCAGGGTAACGAAAGGCATGGTGCTCCGAAACATATAGTGACTAACTGTGCGGACACGTGTGAAGTGCTTTACAGCATGTGAGTGCTCCAAGGTACCTTTGTGCCTTCGACGCACTATTTCTGATTACGAAAGCTTGAATACTTAGTCCAGTCATGCATGTAATAGCGTTGGAGACATTCTCTCTTTCCTTGTCAGCCTTCTTATTCAGTATCATTTCATTGTGAATAATTGGCGAAGCTGTGGGATCTGTACGCAGCTACGTCTGGACACGTCGGTACGAATGGATGTAAAGCGTAATAGTATAGGAAATATGAAGCTACTAACGCGTGTGCTAGAAGCCTATAAAAGATTCAGCGTTCTTCCAGAGAGAGAGAGAGAGAGAGAGAGAACAACTTTATTGAAGATACCTGCAGAGTCGGTTAGGCTCCCTCCATGCAGGGAGGGAAAGCTTTTACCGCGACGTGGCCACTACGTCAGTCTCGTGCGTTGTGCTCCTCGAGGTCTTGGTTCCTCGCTACTTCCGCTGGTCCGAGAGGGCCGCCGCCCGCTTCCTGGGGGTGCTGCCCCCCTTCTCCTCGGTTTCGCGCGGTCGCTGCCTCTCTAGAGCTGCCGAGACCTGCTGGACGGCCTTGAGTTGTGTCTCTTGGTCATAGCTCCTTGTTGCAGCCTCTAGCTGCGGCGGGATCGTCCTCTTCTCGCTGGCTTCTCGCGGATTTATGCTGCAGTCCCGAAGTATGTGAGCCGCGGTGGCTCTCTCCTTCGCACACAGTGAACACACGTCACTCGCGTACAAGCTCGGACACACGTGCTTAGCTAGCACCGGGGTGAGCAGGGACTCCGTCTGTAATTGCCTGTATAACACTGCCTCCTTCCGGGTAAGACCCGGGTGAGGTGGCGGCATAGTCTGTCTGTTCAGTCTGTACCACTTCACTATTTCGTTGAAGGTGCTCATGTTGTCCTTGGCACTGCACTGCGACCAACACTCCGAGTCGGCCGTCTCGTTGTGGTTCACGTTCCCGCGATACGTCACTGCCCATGTGGGCCGGAAACCACTTAGTCACCAGAGTGGAGTGTCCTTCCACTCTGTGAAGAAAGGTGACCAGAGAAGCTGTGTATGTGAGCCCTTTAATGGCGGATCGCACCACGTATGGAGAGGGCTTAACGCCTGGTTCCCCTGCGCCGTGGGTCGGCCCGGCGTAGCACTACCGGCGGGATCGGCCCACGTATGCCTATGCACACGGACACAATCCAGGGGGAACTAGCCCTTAGCAGCTTCGCTGTAATTCACTGTAAAATTCGTTACGTCTTTGTTATTATTATTTAATTAATGCCTCCGATGAACGCGTGAGCAGTGGCCCAAGCGCGTTCGCGCGGTAGCGCCGAGGGGCGCCAACGAGTCAGCTGTGGAAGAGGACGACGATGCTGGAGCCAGTCCTCATGATTACAGTTTTGTGTCTACATACGGACAATATCCTGGGAGAACTAGCCCTTAACAGCTGCGCTGTAAGAGAACCTTACACTGAGTTTCGGTTCATCGTGCAATTCAGGGAACTCAGAAGGCTCATATGAATCCGCGCAGGCACAGCTAGACAACACTCTCGCAAAAGGCCGAAACTGCGGAAGTGAATGAATTCTGGGGTTTTACGCATCGAAACAACGATGTTATTATGAGGTACGCCGTAGTTGGGGACTGCAGATTAATTTTGACCATCCAATGCACGAGGCACAGGCATTTTTGCATTTCGCTCGCATCGAAACGCGGCCACCGCGGCCGGGATTCAATCCCGCGACCTCCTGCGTAGCAGCGCAACGCCAATGCAGCTAAGCCACCGCCGCGTGTCAATTGCGGAAGTAAATCTGACCAAGCAGCCATCATGCGCGGCATGAACCACACACAAAAAAAAGACATGGAAGTCCAGTAAGGTCACGAGGAGTATTGAAGAAAGAGCGAGAGCAGTATAGGCTCCGCTGAAGAGCCTACAGTCACAATAACAACACCGCGTTGCACAGCAACGTGCGCGAGCGACCAAAGGCATCCATACGGTTTTGTTTAAGGTGCCTGTAGACATCTATGATGAAGTCGAACCGCAGCTTTTCCCTTTGGAAAAGAGCGCTAGTATTGCTTGTAGGAGAGTTACTTCCGTTGTTAAAATTCGCAGGCGCGGGCTTTTGCTTAATATACGTGACGCGGAAGACCAGTGCCTATAGCGTTGCGCTGCTGATCTCGAGGTCGAGAGTTCGATCCCGGTAGCGGTTACCACAATTATAGGGTGACGAAGTGCAAAAGCGTTCGTGTATTCACGTTTAGCTATACACGTTAAAGAAACCCCAGGAGCTAAAAATTAATTCAGAGCCCCTCACTGCTGCGTGTGTCATAATCACACAGTGATTTCGACACGTAAGGCTCTAGAATTTACTTATGTTTTTAAAAAAGAACCTAGCAGTGGAATTTGCCAAGATGCATTCCACATCGTGTGGCAGGGTACTGCAGTTACAAAGCATTGTCACAAAAGCGTTCCGAAGCTGTCATTCCAACTGCTTCAGCTATCTTGTTTCTTTCTGAGCTTACGTAGCTATCAACCTAAACACACTTGCACCTTCTCGTGAGTTTCTTGGAATCTATCTGCGCTATTTATAACGGTGAATTTTAAGCAATGAAGAAGGCTAACAGCTGAACAGAATAATTGGAAGCGCAGCTTCTACATTCTTCTGGGATATTTTCAACGGTTCCTGCGGCTTAGACAGTTTAATTGCAACCGTTCATAAAACCCCATTTTCAGCATCTTTCTATTACGATCCTAACCAAAAAAAGGGGGAGCGGGGGTAGGGAGTAAAGGCTAATGAGTATTGTGACTTCGTCTACTTTAGTGGAACTAGAAGAACGACAGGTCAGGAAAATTTGTTTCAATCTTCTGTAAAGCACGACCAGCGAATAGTTAAACGGTAGTGCCTGTAAGAAAATAATTACGGCAGCTTCAGTTAGTTTCGAAGCAGTGGCAGTGAAATTTGTCGCGCTATCGCGACAACACTATATATATATATATATATATATATATATATATATATATATATATATATATATATATATATATATATATATATATATAAATAGAGAGAGAGAGAGAGAGAGAGATTTGTTAGTGCTGATAGGAAGGTCAGTTTCAGCCGAAGAGCAAAGAATTGATAGCAATAGCAAGGTCTTAGGGTTGCGCTTGGACTCTAGTTTGGAGCCTATACTCGGGTCCAGCAACAGGGCTGTTTGCTCCACAGTCAAGAAATTTCGTTTCCAGTCCAACCGAATGCCTTGTTATATTTGTATCCCTTCGTATTTTTTATATGCTGTTCAAGAAATGGTTACTGCTTCTTGTTAGTGTTATTTGCTTTCTGTTTAAATTGCAACCATTAACTGATAACATCAACAGCATTTACTTTATAATTCCTGAAACATTATTTGCGGTTATATCTTCCAATAATCCACCCATTTCTAGGGCAATTTCCAATCATCGGAATGAGCCACGAATGTGAGCACCTCCAACGGTGTTCGAAATATACACGGGTGCGACATATTGGCGCGACGCAGCAAGCACGGCAATTCCTTCTCGATAGAAGAGACAGCACCATGGAAGCTACAAAACGTCTATTGCAGGCAGAAAATTCTTAAGGGTGTTCTATTCCGCCTGCTAAAGCGAGGATCCACGGCCTATTGGTTACAATATCGGGCTTCAGTGCTACAGGTCACTTGTTCGAATACGGCCGTCAGACGATCTCATCGATGCTTATTTATTTGTAGATGTGTATACTGTAGCGAAGAAGAAGAGACAGTAGCGAGGGGCACTGGGACACTTTCAACGATATGGGGCGCGAGCGCAGGTCACATGCTGTTGGTTTCGGCCGGCCCTTCTGTTAATAAATCCCCTTCGTCAATACGGTGGAGGTGCGGAGTAACCTTCAAGCTGCTCCGAAGCCGGAAGTTGCCTACTGCCTCGAAAATACCTGACGAAGCCACTCAGTGAGGTCACAGCCAAATATTCATTGGTCATCGTGTCCAACGTGCGGAGCCAGAGCCACCACGCTTTTTTTAGCGGCACCTCTGACCATGACGTAGAAGATTGGCTCCTGTCATTTGAAAGGGTGGGCGCGCACAAGTAGGAGCACATCGCGAAACTGCACAACGTCTCGTTATATCGCACACGCGTTGCAAACCATTGCTTTCGTGAGCACGAGTCCGACCTCATCCCTTGGACAGCTTTTCAGACAAGATACGCGGAAGTGCGCGGCCGCCTCGCCGTGCGCAAACTCCATGCCAAACAGCGCCCCCGCGGGCGTGCGCCGGAGTAGGCCTAAAATTTGACCCGCTATATAGAAGATGCAATTGGCTTGTGCAATAGCATTAATCCTGCCATGACTGAATAAGACAAAGTCAAGCACATAATGAAAGGTATAGACGACGGCGCCTATCAAATGTTGCTGGATCCGCGTGCCGTGTCGGAGCTTGTGCACGAACTTACGCCAGAGCTTCGACGAACTACGCAAACAGCGCGTCTTTGCTCGGTCGCCGAAGAAAATAGACGATTCCTGAGCTGTGTTGACCATTGGCGGCAGCAACAGTGTGCTGCTGTCTGGGACCACATTGCGCTGCCTATGCGGGCCATGCCCTCACCAAGGCCAGAGCGAATGACTCGGTCCCTTTAAGAGAGTGTCTCAAAATCATGCGGGCGTTAGATAGATTTCGTCCCTATTTTTACGGCCAGAATTTCAAAGTTGTGACAGACCGACACTCACTTTGTTGGTTGGCTTTCCCTATGGAAGGCTCTTCGTTAGGCTCTTCGTCTAGAAGAATTGGACATTCGCGTCGTATACCGATGCCGGTGCAAGAATTCTGACGCGAATACGCGCTCACTTATCAGTGGCTAGTCGTACTGTCACAGACATGTTTTCAGAAGAGCTCAAGAGCACCTGGATGGCATCCCTTCTCAATGTTCTCTCCGCCTCTTCAACCGCTGCTTACCGCCAGGCCCTTTGCCACCATGCCAAGCATTTCGCAATACTGGATGCACTCGTATACTACCGTAGCTATCAGGCTTGCTAGTCTAATGCTAGTCTAATGCTAGTCTAATGTGTGCTAATGGTGGCTAGTCGTGCCCAGACATTTGTGATCCGTTGTGTATGCCCATTTCGACGCTGACCCACAACAAATCCACGCTGGTGTGCTGAAAATGTGTATCAACAGATCCGCCAATGCTACTACTGGTGTGGGATGTATACATTTGTCCGTAAATATATTCAATTCTGCCCCACACGTCAGCGACCGAAAACATTCCAATATACGCCTGTTATGATGTAGCATTTACCATCTTCTGCTGGCCCTTTTGGCTGTGTTGGAATCAAACTACAGGCCCACCTCGGTGCTTTTTTGCGAACAATCACTGAATAATTGTCGCGGTGGGCTTTCTAACGCGCTACGCGTAGAGAAACAGCTGCACTCCCTCTGCGGCTGGTGCTCGCGACGCTGCCTCCTTCACCTTACGCCATTTCGTTCTTTGTCATGGTGCGCCCCCGGAATTACTGAGCGACAGAGGCCGCATGTTTTTGTCCGACGTCATTCAAGAGCTTGTCCCATCGTGCCCTACCGTTCACTGCACATCTACAGCCAACAACTTTCAGACCAACGGCGCAACGGAGCGCTTTGACGTAACGCTGGTGGCGATGTACGTGCATTCTGACCATTCCAATTGGGACGTCCTTATTCCATTTGTTACGCAAGCACATGCCACAGTGGCGCAGTCTACAACAGGCTTTTCAACTTTTTTTTCTTTTATATGGTCGTGAACTATGCTCCACAATTGACAGCATTTTATCACACCACCTGGACCCCTCCGAATTCAGCCTGTTTCTCAAGTCGCACAGCATGCTGAAGGACGTGCCGTCAGCTTGCCCACTCATTCACGTCCGACATTGAAGGCCTCCAGAAAGATTGTTGGGAAAACGAAGATCCTGTGCAGACGTTCGCCCTTGGTTCGCTCGTTTGGTTCCGACTACTGTCCCACTCCCGCGACCTCACTGCAAAGTTTGATGCAAATTATCACGTCCCCAACCATGTCGTCCAGTGCCAGTCTCCCGCTAGCATATGTCATTAAGGCGGTCCAGCCATCCTCGGACAAGCGCCGGATTGGTCGCGAGATTGTACGCATCAGTCGGTTGAGCCGTATCACCATACTGTCATTCTGTCGTCACCTTGGGTCGCCAGGATGGCTTACCTTCGCAGTCGACGTTATCGTAGTGAACAAGAAGAGACAGGCGCAGGCATAACTGGGGCACTGTCATCGATATGGGGCGCGAGCGCAGGATGTGGGTTGTTGGTGCCGAGACTGTTTTTCTGCCAAGGTTGTGCTCGTTTTTGGCCTGCTGCGTCTCGTCAGTAAACCCCCTTATCAATACTTTTATAATCGTAATGTCACGACGGCAGAGATAATTCGCCTGCAGTGTTCATATAATTTCTATCGCAGTAAAAGGAGTTCATAATAAAGAACAATGGCATACGTACTCGCCTATCACACCTACTGCGCTGAAAATTTAGCTAATTTCCAAGCACTTCGAAGCGCAGAGAGCAATGAGCCATAGCTTTCGGAAACAACTTCGATAAACTGCACAGCGTTGAAGATGTGCAGAAATTTGTTTTGGTGAGCGGTGTCGGCAGTATTAGCATACTTCGCATCTGCATGAGTTTGTGAGGCTGTCGTCGAAAACGATTGCTCGAGCTCCTCTTCTCACAATAGGAAGTCCCCAGTTGAATTCCCGCATCGTCTCTCGCGCGGAGAGGTACTCGATAATTTAGGCGACGCTGTCCTGCGATAACGCGTGATAGGTGCGGTCGGTCGACACGCCGCGAGTGTGTCTTGTTTAAGTCATCATCACTACATATCGCTCCAAAACAGACCACGATTACCAACTGTGAGTTGAATAACAGTTTTTCTCGCAGGCAGCGTTGATACGTGCATGAAACAGTCACACTCGTGATATTCATACTGACGGTATGGCAAGTTGTCGCAGGGCACTCAATAAACTTTTTCTATGCACACGTAAAATTTTGCGCTAGATAGAGGAAAAAGACAACAAGATGAAAGGCCCTGAAAAAAAATATCGTTTGGGCATCTCTTCTGTGAGAATTCATGCTTTTTAGTTAAGGAACACCGCCGGTCTTTCAGCCCCGATAGTCCAAGCGTCAGTGAAAAAGAAAAGTTCCTGTACTGTATAACTTGTGTTGAAGTCATCTGTACGCACTAACAAGAGAAACAGCATCAACTAGGCGTTGCTACAGTATCCGGACGAATTTAAGAGAGTTGTACTTTGATCGAACACGCGTCGCAATTTCGAACAGCGACTGAGAGGGAAGTGTCTCTGAGCTACCTGAATTGCATAGAGCAGAGCGAGCGTGACCCTTTACGAACTGCTGCCTACCCGTCGCAGCAGTGTGGCTGGCGAAATTGAATACCACGCTTCGATGGTCCGCGCAACTGTATGCAGCGACCTCCGCACAAGCAGCGTGGTCGTCTTGGTTTTTGATGTGTTGCTGCCTAAATTTTCCTTCCATTTGCATCATTCTTTAGCGGTGCCATTCCTTCATGTATGATGAAGTACCTATGCAGTACCCCGACGCTATCCTTGTTTTCTTAACTCTTCACGATGATCCTTCGGAGCAATTTCCCAGCTTCTCTTTGTTCTTATTCCACTGTATACATTTATGGGACTGCCTGACATGTGCATCTGCATTTGCTGGCCAAAAATACACGAACAATGAAGGTTGAGGCGGTTCAAAGTGGCAGACAGTAAAGTTCTACCCACCATGTACAGGTAAATAAGCAAGTAAGCTTCATGTGAAATATCGATTTTTCCAAAGGAAAGCTTATTGGGCGCAGGAATGAGTGAACTTCTGCTAACATGAAACTGTTTTATTCGCGTATTGTTTTTTTTAGAAAAAGACATTGAGTGGCTCTGACAGGTCTACTTGGACTAGTTTTTGTACCTTCATGCGTGTTCTTGTGAAAGCAAGTGAGGGGATAAAAAATGTAAATCAATTACCATTGAAAACGTTAACAGTCACTTTAGCATGCGCTAAAGAGGATGAAGGCGAAAACTTACGCGTTAATGAGACATTCATTACATGACATTTTTATTCGAATGCGTTACTTCCTATTACATTTTTCGAGTGCCTTAACTCTACCTTGATTAACTGTTCCTTAATTAACTTTACCCTAATAAACGATAAATGTGGTGCGTTGGACTCCCTTAATTAAGTCTACCTTAATTACATTCACCATAACTAAGTTCAATGGTAAGGTGATCCCGCTGTTTAGATCGGGGAACCCACATAACTCCCTGAATTACAAAACCTTTTCATTAACCTCGCTACCCTGCAAAGTCCTTGAACATATCCTTTTCACTCACCTTGCGAATCTCCCAAAATAAAATGTTCTTTTTAGTTGTTATCAACTCGGGTTCAGGAAATTATATCCTTGTGAAACACAACTATTAACGTCTACTAATGACTTGCATGCGTTTTGGGACTGGGGTTTTGCGATGTACTGTGCTTTTAGACTTTTCTAAAGCATTTCATAAAGTTAATTTCCAACTACTTATCTATAAGCTAAGCCTTCTAAATACTGGGCCTTTATTATTGAAATGGATCTGTAGCTTTCTTTTAAGTCGTACTCAATATGCAGTTATTAATGATAATGACTCACCAGAGGTAGCAGTAGAATCGGGCTTACCTCAAGGCTCTGTCTTGGCGCCTTTACTATTCCTCATTTATGTTAATGACCTGCCAGTTGAAATCACCAGTTCTGTTTGTTTATTTGCCGACGATTGCGTAATTTACCGGAAGATAACTAATGATTCTGACTAGGTTATATTACAATCAGATTTAGATAATATAACAACCTGGTGCTCCCGCTGGCACATCAATCTTAACGCCTCAAAATGTAAATTTATGAGAATCTCCCGCAACCAAGCAACTTTTTCTCATCGCTGCCTCAACGACATCTCACTCGAATCAGCATCATGTTATAAGTACCTCGGAGTGCACATTACAAATAATCTCTCATGGAAGCGACATGTTGAACACATTACATCCAAAGCTGAGCGCATGCTTGGCTACCTGAACCACAATTTTCCGCTGGCACCCTCTTCTCTAAAGCAACAGCTAAATGTGCCCTATATTAATAAGCACTGATTAACACCTTAGAAGCTGTACAGAATCATTGCGTTCGTTTTAGTCTTAACAATTACCAGTGCACAGCAAGCGTAACAGTATGAAACTTGCCCTCAACATATGTCCCCTTACCAAAAGCAGGAAAATGGTTAGCCTTTGTTTGCTCCATAAAATGTAGGAATCAATTCCGGCGCCCAAATCAGACTGTATCGAACCAGCTTCTTTTACTTCTGCATGGTTGGACCATCGTCATAAAGTGAACATCTCATCCGACGGAATGTCTGCCTATGGTAACTCGTTTCATCTAAAAACATACCAGGAATGAAATCACCTACCGGATCCACTAGTCTGTATTAATAACGCCGATGACTTCCTTAAGGCACTTACTAACGTTCTCTAGCATACCTTGATTTGAGTGTACTGACACGCATACAGCAGCTTCGTTTTCTTCTAGCCACTATCGTCTATTTCCATTGTACTACCTACGTAATCACAAGCAGTATGCTTTTATAGTGATTTGTTTTGTATCAATATGGTGCTTATCGTCTCACTCTAACTTTCATCGTCTATACCACGCATTTATGTTTCGTCTGTCTTATTATGATATGCTTAGTGTGTCGCACTTACTTGCGTTATTTTTTCATTGGGATATGCACAGTTAACTGATTATTGTGTTTTTTTAAAGTTATCTCTATCCCCTCCTCTCTGTAATGCTTAATGTAAGTCCTTAGGGTACTATAAATGAATGAATAAATAAATAAATGGTCGCGGGTTCGACTTCCATGAGAGGTCGAGGGTCCGCGTCCCACGAAAGGTCGTGGGTTTGACTGCCTTAATTAACAATATCTTAATTAACTGTGACATAATTAACTTCGCCTTAATTAACACCAAGGTAGTGGGTTCGACAGTCGACCTTCATGATGTCAATAGGAATATAACTTAGAGATATGGCCGGTTCGCCCATATCTCCAAGTGGGTTCGACTCACACCAAAGGTCGCTGGTTCTAGTGCCTTAATTCACTTTGCCTTAATTAACACTACAGGTCATGCTTGCGCTTCTTCTTCTTCGTCTCGGCTTCACGCTTCCTTATAAAGAAATTGAGGGCCTCATTCGCGCTGTTTATTTACTTATTTATTTATTTTTTATTTCTTTAACACCGCAGGTCGTGGGTTCAACTCACACAAAACGTCTAGGATATGACTCCCTGTAAATTTTGGTGCCATAACGCCGGACATTGTATTTCTCGACCCGTGGGCCATTTAAAGCTTTCGCTGTAATAACAGACGAATAGAGGCACGAACGCTCAAGAACTGTGCAATTAGAAAAACTGCTCGGATCAAGCAAATTAAGGAATGTCAGCCAAGAAGAACACTAGTCTGCGAGAACAATACTCACTGACCGGATGATTAAAGAAAACAGGATGTGAATGTTACGCTGAACGATAGAGAGGGCTGGGAATTTTAGTCGTAGTCGACCTTATCGCACATTTCCCAATGCTCACACTCTAGTAACTATTCGGAGCTGAGTGTGTTAGAATATTTATTATTGTATGTTATTTTATATGTTCAAGAAGCTTCACTGGCGCCGTAATCACTTTTCAACATATTTAAGCTTATTAGAGTTCACTGTCTGCATACTTAGATCGAAAGGTAGATGAAACGATCTCACATTCATTAGTCCCCGTTTTTCACTTATCGTGATTGAATTATTATTCAGAAAAGCTATAGGATGCAGAAAATCTAATAATGATGACATATACGGGTGGTTGTTCTTAGAGCCCTCTGGCCGTATGGCGAAGGGGCTGAAACATAGCTTTAAAGCTGTATTACGATAAAAAACTGGGTATGAAAGCGATGATCCTGCTTCCTTATCATCAGTGGAGCCCGCTTACGCTAGAAGGAACGCGTGGTATCTCATTTACACTAGATTTTTAGTGCTTCGAGAGCGCCGTCAAACTACCACCTCAAGTATGCCATTAATCATCCATGATCAAAATCAAGTTCCGCTGAGCCACTTGGGGTTTTAACGGTTGCTTACTGGCTTTCTTATACAGGGTGTCCCAGCTAACTTTACCCAAGCTGGTCAATGAAAAAGAAAAGATTTAGAAAAACACAGTGCAAGATACGCTTGTGACATGAGGTATTCGGTTGAAAGACCTCTAACGACCAAACACGATACAAGTCTAAAAATGGCGTCTTGCACCGTGTTTTCTCAATTACTTCTTTTTCGGTGAAGAGCTTGGATAAAGTTAGATGGGATACCCTATATTATGAGACGTGGTGCTTGACGTGATGGGTTGTATCAATTGATCATCGTCGTTTCCAGTGGCACAGATTTATCGTTCAAGTTTACCACCGACACAACGCAAGCCGAATAAGTTAAATAAAATTTCGGGACGCAGCGACATCGCGCGCGTTATGTCTGCCACTTCGTTCTGGTCACGGAACGAGACCAAAGAGGGGGATGTGCGAAGTGTTTGAGGGATCACCGGATCACGGGCCCCAGCGAGGCAAAGCGACACAGCGCAAGACCGGAACGGGCATTAATGCGCCAACTTTTTTGGGGCATGCCAGACGACGAGATAAGCAATCTCCAGACCAGTGTTGCGCCAATAAAATAAGACAGCCCGAAAAGGACCGATGTTGACTGAAAAACGCTCCGAAGGAAGCGACAGCGCGGAAGAGGAAATGAACGGCGTCTAAGTAATAAGAGCAATGGCGACTGAGCAGCACAGACGCGTGCGACGGCGTCTCTGCATTTGCCGTACGTTCATTTTTTTTTCTTTTTCTTGGCATCGGTGCTTCCGTGCTTCTATGCTCTGAGTGATGCTGCTGCCTAAAACACACGCCTCGACGCCCAAGCAGAGCGCGGCGGGGTCACACCACAAAAAAAGATTGGTGTTGGTGCTGAGGCGAGGATATTCCCTTGCCCTTCGCGTTAGGCGTGAGCCAATCTCGTTGGAGGCGGCACGTCGCGCGTTTTCTGTATGCTTGCAAAGAGTATTCCATGCGCGTCACTTAATTGGTAAATTGAACGGGCAAGGGGGAGCGCACGCTACCGTTACGTTCTGCTTTTCAGCAAAACGGAAGTAATTGAGAAAAAAAAAAGGACCTTGAAGAAGTTCAGACCGAACGAGAAGCGCATGCCTTAACTTTAACGGTGTTTTTCTCGCGTGTTCATGCTCTGACGTTGGTACTGCATGCTTGTCTGTTTGTCTGTTTAGTTGCTTAATTGGCTGGTTGGTTGTTTGTCTGTTTTTGTTTGTTTGTTTCTTTGAGTGTAGTGTGCCCGTGGGCAACGTGAAATACGAGCCAATTCTCAGGTCTTCAGGAGTATGGCAATGATCAGTGATCATGGCGGTGACCTTTATGCCGATGACTGTGTTTTATATGAAGTTAACTGTTCTAATGATCATTTCCGCCTCCAAGAGTCATTTACTAGGTTTTGAACTTGGTGCAACACCTGACAAATGATTATTAACTTTGATAAAACCGTCCTTATGTCCTTCTGTAAAATATCTTCTCTTTTTCATTACTCCTTCAATAGCCGCACTGTGTGTAGGGTATATGAGTATAAGCATCTCGCTGTCATTTTTAGTCATAACATGTCATGGTCGAATCATACTGATTACATTTGTAACAAAGCACTAAAAAAATTTGGTTACCTACGCGGTACACTATCCAACTCTCCAGGACATACTAAGCTACTGTTATATATATCTCTAATCCTTCCTGTTGTTGACTACGCATCTGTCTTTGGGAACCCTTATAAGTAGTGTGAGATTACCAGGCTAGACGCAATTAAGAAAAAAAAGCTATAAAAATTATATATCACCGTTATGATCGGGACTTTTTACCCTTTTCTGCGCTTCGTTCCATGAGTTTAACTTTGTTCTATTCACGTCGCCGCATAGCATCGTTAAATTGCTTGCACAGGATCGTGAATTCTTCCGTTAGACTTTCAAAAAACAACTATACTGACCTCGCGTCAGAGTCATCGACGAGACGATATCCCAACTTGAACTTGATGCCTTACTTTGTACGCTCTAATGTGCTAATATATTTAAATTCAGCTTTTTCTCTCGTTCTATAGAAGACTGGAATTCCTTACCTGGGTCTATTCGCTCATGCTCATCCCGAAGTGTTGTATATGCCATACAAGATGAATGGTCCTAGCACACAACCCTCATCATTGTATCGCATTTCTCTGTGTATAATTTCCCTCTGGTAGCCCGCTCCTGCTGTAGCGCTTATTGCGCTGCAGTATGTACAAATAAATAAATAAATATAGATGGCCCGCTATTTGATGAATGCACGCTTTTTCCACGGGAAACTTCGCATCTGACAACAGCTTCTCTAAAACAGCTCAGTTCAACAGCAGTGCGGCATGCTTCTAGGCTGCAGAGTGCAGTGCGTAAGCTTATAAATAATAGGGAGAGGAGGTCGTGGAGCAAACATGCCTACAGAAGAAGGGGACAGGCTAGTCACACGTGGGATGTTTTCTTCCCGAGCTATAGTGATGAAATGATCATGGTAAGAATTTCCATTAAGCAATATAATATCGGCTGTGAGAAACGGTATTCATTAAAAAAGGGCTATGCGAAGTGTACAATAGCGTAAATTCTACAATAAGTGGGAAAGAGCCTATCGTTTCTTTTTTTTCAATTTAACAGCCTTTATATCGAGGATTCACTCCTTTATAACGCCCTCATCGCATTAAAAATGCTTAGAAGGAAGTGCTGACAAGGTTCAGAGAGTTTTCTCGAAGGGCGTTAAATGTATTCCTTCTAGGTCCTCAACGTCCGATTTGTCGATTTGTGCCAAGACTATCACCGATAATTTCGTTATTCTTACTTTCTGGAGTATGTGAGCAGCTTTTGTTTTCTGTTGATATTTTTATGGATGATATTTTTCTTCACCCATTTAGTAGTGGATTAGGATAAAAACCAAAAATGGAAAGAAAGTTGTTTAATACCGTAAAAAGGTAAGGATGAATGCAAATAAAACGAATGAAAATTCATAACAATACTTATACGTATTCGCCGAGGGAAAAATTGAAATAAAATTTTGTTCTGTCGTGGAAGGCGTTGTGGAACTAAATCCATAGTCTTCAAGCACAGGCAGAATCAGCACTTGTCACATTATTTGAATAGTAAACTGTGAACCGCGAGCACTTGAAGTCTCAGTCACTGCACTACACTGCCGAATTTTATTTATAAATTTTTACCTACACAGAGCTGGTCTGATTCCTTCACCGAACTGTTCCTCTTGCGGGGAACATGAAACAATATACAATTTTCGCATTGATTGTCGAAGACATTCTAAATTGCGAAAAACAACGTAAGAAACACCGTTCCGCCTCTTTAGATTAGACTTCAGTGTTCAAAATTCCCTATCTTTAGAGGCCTGGATACTTACCGTTTGTGCGTACATGCGAGTGCATGTCCATCTCTCGTGCCTGTGTTCTCGCTGAGCTTCGTTGCGACGTCTCCCCCCCCCCCCCCCCACTCCCGTAATTATGACATCCAGTTGACAGATGAAACAGCCATTTGAAGAAAAATAATCAGTCTCTTTAGAGCTAGCGACAGGCTGTGGCGTACAACATACAATTTACTTCGACGTTCATTGTCCGTTCCACTTATACACGTGTAACCTCACAGTTTGCACGCTAGCCGCTACGAGGGAAACCTAGTGTTCTTTCACGCAACTCTGACGCCGGGAGCAGAAAGCCGAACACAGCGCACGCTCCTCTGGCGACCTGACTGAGTGGAACATGACTTGTGCATTCTGCTGACAACTTTGCCTTCTGCATGCCCAATTGACCCCAAGTCACCCGTGTCGTTGCGACGCCCTTATGACGAATGCGAGAGAGAAGTGGTTCTTGTGGGGAATTTCAAAGCACATCTCCGCAGTGCCGGAGTGAGCGCATTGGCTGCTGGGTGGACCGGAAGCGAAGATGGGATTATAAGGGTTCACTATTGTATAGAAATATTTGCTCCGAACTGCTAGTCGACAGCTGTCAACAAACGGGACAGAAAATTCTGACCAGCGATTTTTAGTATAATGAGCCGACACACGTTCAAATTCTGCTTTACCAATTGGGGTGGCTCAGTGGTCTATCTGTTGCTTGGTTGCTGAGAACGAGGGTGCGGTTTTTATTCATAGCCACAGCGGTCGAATTTTCATGGAAGTGGTGGTGGTGGTGGTGGTGGTAAACATTTATTAATTGATCCTTGTTTAAAACACTACTTGCGAGGGCGCTCAGGACCGCGTAGAGTGGCCGGGAGCTTGTGGCCCTCGGCGACCCTCAGAGCCCAGTCCACCAGCCGTGTTTGGTCGGCTGGGTTAGAGCTAGACACCGCGGTCTCCCATCCCTTGACGTCGGTGAGTTGCCACTCAAAGGGTGGCTGGAGCTCAGTGCATATGAATATTATGTGATGGAAGTTGGCTCTAGCGTGCCGCAGAGTGTACATTTTCGTCGATATAGGCCTGGATGAACCAGTGCGAGAAAAGCTGGGGAGAGGAAGGTTTGTGCCTGAAGCTGGCACCAGGTAGTTTGCTGGAATTTTGTTAAGGATTTGTGTGGGGGAGAATATCTCAACCGCATTTCGCGGTATTGGAGGATAATCTCATGATATGCTGCCAATAGGTCTCTGGCGTTGTCCAAATGATCGGACGGTGTGGCTCGGTTGACGGCTACTCGAGCGATAGAATGGGCCATCTCGTTGCTTGGATGGCTCGCGTGCGCAGGAACCCAGATGAGCCTAATTAGTCTGAGGGGGTTAGACAATTAAGGATTTTCCGTGCCGGTTCATGAACTCGGTCTTTGGAGTAGTTGCGGATTGCAGTTTTGGAGTCGCTAAGGATAACCTCGGCAGTGGTGGTTGAGATGGCGAGGGCTATGGCAGCCTCCTCCGCTTCCAGAGACGTGCACGCCTGTATGTGGCAGCTGTGGTGTAACGAAGTTGATGTGACACTACACTTATGGCATAGGCCGATTTTTGGGGGTAGTTAGCGGCGTAAACACACACCCTGAGGTGGTCGTGCTGGTGTTGTTTGTAGAGGGCTTCTGCCCTGGCCTGCCTGCGTGCCTCGTGATACGCGGGGTGCAAGGTTTTAGGCAGGGGGAGGATAGTGATGCAGTTTTGTATGTCTGATGGTAAGAGACATGTCTGATCGGCCTCGGAAGTCGGGCTTAGTCCTAGTTTATCCAGGATGTGCCGACCTGTGGTGGTAGAGGACATGCACTGAATTTGGCCTTTGCGGTGGGCTTCCGTGAGCTCATCAAATGCCTTATGTACCCTCATGCGAAGGAGGCGCTCATTTGGCGTGTGCCTGGGGAGGTTTCATGGAGGTGGAATGCAAAAAAAAGAAAGACCCTGTATACCGTGCATAGGGTGCACGTTAACGAACCACAGGTGGTCAAAGTGAATCCAAAGTCCTGCACTATGGTGTCTCTCATAACGCACTGTGCAAAATAAGTTTAAAAAATTGTGTGACTTCGTACATACATGATGGCAGCGCATCGCCCCTATGAACACTGTTTAGGTCACACTCACAAGACATGCCAGGGTGCCTAGTATCGGCCGTCAACCGTAATCTTCGGGCAGGAATCCTGCTGAATATTTCTCAATTCGGATAAGTGTCTATAAGATCATGAACGGGATACTCGCCATCCTTCTCTGACCGTCGGCTTGTTTGTCATCAGAAATGCCACCGAACAGATAAAGATATTTGTGTCAAAGCGCGGTTGAAATCGTGGCTTTCCAGTCGAGAGTCAGGCAGCCTTACGATCGCACCGCGGAAGTTCGGTTGAAGTTAAGGTGCAGTAAGTGGAAGCGAGTTATGGGGCTCGACGCAAATGCGATTAGACACTTAGATACGTCCCTTTGTGAAAAAGAAAAATTGGCATCCACCCAAAAGCAGCACGAAGCAAAAAAGAAAACTCTTTGGAGTTTTCTAGAAAGAAAGCTTGGCAATAAAAAAAAAAAAGTTAATCCTAGTCCAGGGATGGTTCCCGGTACCAACGCCTTCCTGAGCTAACCGGAAGACTCCGTTTACTCAACTTTAACTAGCACTTGAGTGTTCAACAATTATCTGAGCTTAACGGCAGGCTCCACTTAAATTGGGATGGGGGAACGACCACCCTTGAAAGACGTTCGTCCTAGACTCGATTCCCGGAACAGAATATCTTCAGATTGACACCTTTCTCACGGAAGTCTTTATTTTTGTTTTTTATTGCCGAGCTACGTGTACAAAGAGAATCGGTGCGGAAGCATTGAATACAGTGTGGTAAATTTTTCTTATTACTGTGTTCGTGTAATATTAAAGATAACGTGTTCAGCTTAAGGTAAACGTTGTGGTTTGTTCTTCCTTGGCAGCCCGGGCTGTATTTCACAGAAGAAAATACGGAGAACAACTAAGAGAGGCAGAAGGCCTCTTGCCCGTGGATAAGAAATTAATTTCTGCCGGAGGAAATCGCAAGGGAAATGACTTGGTCACATGTCCTGTGTGGTCCTATTTCCGGCCATACCGTTTTTACCTGCATCCTGTACGAAACACGGCGCCTCTTTCGGACGTATTCGGAGAGCCTCAATGTGCGTTTATCTCTTGGTCATCAGCTGCGCGTTCGAGCAGCGCCAAGTGCGGTGCCAGCAATTAAAGGGCGATTGCTCAACATTCATCGTGTGGGGCGCAACTTCTAAGAATTGAGTTAAACGGGCCTCCGTCTTTTTGGTTGCGTGCACCTTGCTTTTGCCAGCGTGATCGTTTTAGAGCGCAGCTCTTAGGCGCCCCTTGCTGCGGCGAACGTCGGCGTCGGCGGCGTAACCGAGCGAACGAGCCCAGCGAAAGGTGAAAGAGTGAACGCGGAGCGGGAGATGAAAGTCGCTAACGGGGAGGACGTGGTGCCACTTCAGTGATGCGCGGGGGGGAAACTGGTGTCATGCAAACCCGGCCGATCGCTGGATGCGTACTCGTATCTGGCCTCAACCGCACTGCTCGTTTCATGCCATCTTCTGTTCGCATGAGCTTTCACTCACGCTTGTTTAGTTTGCTTTGTTTGGTCTCATTGGCGCTTGTTTCGATTGTCATTGTTTGCGATTGTAGAGCGTAGTTCTTAGGCGCCCGTTCCTGCGGAGGACGTCGGCGGCGTAGCCGAGCGAACGAACACGTAACCGAGCGAACAACCAAGCGGAGAGTAGAGTGCGGCAACAATGGCTGCGAGACGGCGCCAATTAGCGCGCGTTGACTGGTTAGATTTGTCGGAGGCGGCTTCTGTGAATCGCGGCCACGCGTCACCCACGCGCTGGCTCTCGCGGGCTCCAGATTAGCGAAGCAGTGGCGGCACATTTCGCTCCATTTGCAACGTGCGGCACGAGATAGATTGTCCGCGCCAGCCAATAAATCCCGAAATGAAAACACGTATGCAGCTGCGCTCAAATTTTGGGTTAGGCAGTCTTTGGTAAATTTTTTACAGGCCCCCGTCTTCTTCAATCACGTCTTATGTTCCGTCAAAGTGACGTGCTGGCACTTGTAATGATGCAAACCTGAGATTTTGTATTAATTATCTAATTACCTCCTATTGCCGCAACTCCTCGCAGCGTTGCGTCACTATGCTGCATGCAGTTATCGCTAGTATTAGACCCATATATTTGTATTTGCTGATTTCTTTTATTCTGGGGGAGCCTTATTTATTTTAATGATATTTAGGGGGTAGGACATTCGCCATGCTTGCCGATGCCTGGCGCGTAGGAGGATCAGCGTGAACTGACAGACAACCAGCCATGTTCAAACTAAAGTGTGTGGGAAAGGAAAATAAAAAAAAGGAGAAAGAGAGAGAAAGCAGGCTGGTGCAGTCTTGCAGAATCGGAACCCAAACTTCCCACGAAACAGTTGTTTTAGAGAATTTGCAGCAAGTATTTAAGTTGCTGTAATTAAACATCAAGCTTTAATGCGTTGCCGAATTGTGACTGGCCCATTTGAAACGTTGCCTGTATATAACGCTTTCGAGCACTTCGGATCTCTTGCATACGTAATGTACGGCTAAGGCCGTAACTAGTCGCACTTTGACATTTACATGCACATTACCAATTGCAGCCTCCAATTTTAAACAAATATAAACAAAGTGCCTTGTTTAGTTCACTAAGGACACCGAGGAAATCTACTACGAACATCGTACGGTGCGTAAAAAAAGACAAAGAGCGAAGGTTCAGTAATTATGTACAATGTTTCTAATTAGGCCAGAAACGTTAACGTTTTTCGATACATCACATTAAAAGGACGCCCATTTCCACCAAATATAAACCTTATGTAACGTAGAGTTCTATTGAGACATTGGAAAACTTAGTTGATAACGGACGTACAACTCTTTCAAGCACTTAAGAAGTTTTTCGCAAATGGTGTATTTGATCCATAGACATTTAACTTCGCATACTGATTTGCGCTCTTCCATTTTTCTAAGTTTGATCTCGGTGGCAGTTGTAGTTATGCCAAGACTGCGTGGTAAATTTTCCGCCACTTAATACTCCCTCATAACGCTCCAGAGCGCTTGCATACGTAATTTTCTGCAAGAGCTGTTATCCACTCAAACAATTCAGACATTCATTAAAATGACTTTGTTTTTCCAAATATATACAAAGTACCTTGTTCAATTCAACGAGGACACTGGGGAATCCAACTACGAACCTCGTATAACACACGAAGAGAGAGAGAAAACGAAGGTTCAGTAAATATTTGCAAAGCTTTTAGTTAGGCCAAGAACCTAAAAATATGGCCACGCATTAAACTTAAAATGCCCCCATTTGCGTTTGGTGACATTTGCAGCTGTTTCAGTTCTCTGAGAAACATTGCGGATAACAGCAGTATATTACACTCTGGAATGCTTGGAGGAGGATAAGGAAAAGGAAGGAAGGAAAGGTAGGGAGGTCAATTAGATGCACGTCTGGTATGCTACCCTACACAGGGGAAGATCTTTAATGGAAGAAAAGAGAGGGAGGGAAGAAGGTACTATCGCGGTGTAACCTTAAATTCACGCCTATAAACGGTCAGTGAGGCCAGTCATTTTTATGAAACGTAGCAGTGCCCGCGTCGCTTTGTAAGCCTGCGACGCGTGGGACCATGGTTCTAGAATCTGAGTCTGTGAAAATGGCTTGTTATGTAATCGGTTTAGCATCCGCCTAGGAACATGGCGTTCTTTGTCATAGAGATTACAAAAACACAACACGTGCTCGATCGTCTCTTCACACTTACACGAGTCACAGATTGGTGTGCCGGTCATTCCAATAAGGAATGAGTAGGCTTTCGTAAAAGCCACCCGTAACCAGAGGCGGCACAGTAAAGTTGCAATACGGCGGGAGAAGTTCGATAGAGCCTGCAACCTCAATGTAAGATCCAGCCGGTGGAGACGGGAGTTGTAGAAAATCGAGGCGTTCCACAATGCTCCAGTCTTGATTTGAGCAAGTAAACGAAGACCCTTCGCAGCATCTGTCCTTGATAAGGGTATAGGAAGTACCAGGGTTTCTTTATGGGCTGACGGGGCGTCATCATCAGCAAGGCCATTTCCGACGATGGCACAGTGCCCAGAAAACCATTGGAACATGATGTCGTGTCCGTTTATGAAGGCTTGAGGGAGAACCTCTCTGGTCTTAGACACCAGTGCTTCATGGGTCTTGCTTCGTAAGGCTTACTGCAGACTCTGAAGGGCTGCCTTGGAGTCACGAAAAACGAGCCACTTTCGCCTGTGGGACTTGTGGCTGAGACAGATTCATTGGCGTAAATTTGCGTTCTTTGTTCATATGTCTTGTTCAGTAACGACAGCGTAATAAGTAATTTTCTATACA
Organism: Dermacentor variabilis; assembly: GCF_050947875.1. Classification (NCBI taxonomy): domain Eukaryota; kingdom Metazoa; phylum Arthropoda; class Arachnida; order Ixodida; family Ixodidae; genus Dermacentor; species Dermacentor variabilis. Next base: position 121,949,403 of record NC_134569.1, read on the forward strand.
GCGCTGGAGTTAAGCTACACAGAATAAACGTTTATCGTTGGTCACTCACAACAGGCTTCCTACTTCAGTGAAGTATATAGATTCCTAGCATATTTCACGGAGGAGACCGGGAAAATCAACTACTTGCCTCGTATAACGCATGAAATTTGGGAGACTAGTATGCAGTAATGATTTTCAGAGGACATAATTATTTACACACGTTACAACTCGATAGCCTGCCGGCCACAGTCATGGTGGATGCTCTGCACCAAGGTCGCCTGTGGTTAGACAAGGGTCACCTAGAGGCGAGTCCTACAAATCTATGCGCGTGAATAGGTCCCTTTCGAGATGCGAATACCCGCAAGAAGCCGAGCACACCAGGCCGGGGAACACCTCTGTCCATTTGAAAAACTGGCGACTTTTCAGCAACACCGTGATCCAAACCAGTACCTATTGAATACGAGACACGTACCCAACCACTATGCCGCCACTGTGGTTTCATACATCTCGCTCTCTCTACTTCGGAAGGCCCGGTCTCATGGGGCCGACACGATGCCGATTTTCGTCTGCCGACTTTCTAGGACAGCTGCATCAGCTCTGTCGCACGGCACCGACGGCAACAATCTGCAGATATATAAGACCCCCAACTACCATGTCACCGGGGCGACGGCGCGAGGGGAGTCGTCGGCAGATGCGCCACTTTCTTGGTGTATACGCTCAAGCTACACGGCGGCTTTATCCCCACGCCGACCCGCCTGCAGTGGAATTTTCGCCGCCCATTTCTATACGTGCTGCTCGCTTTTTAAATCTATTTTACCCGTTCTCGGTAAGTTAGTTCCCACGTGCGTGGCGAGAAATCTCAGAGCGCAACTTTCCACGTTTGAATACCGATTTACCAGAGCGAAACTTTTGTTTACGTTGGAACGCACACGCGAGGACCAGGTGCGTAGCTCGTCGTTCCTTCAAACACAGCGTAGACTGCAGAGCGCTGACATGAAATAATAATGAAATGTTGTGAAGCTTACAGATTTCCGGGTATCAGCAGCGTCTCATCACATTAAGATGCGCTGATATCAGCGACAGGGCCGCTTTGAAAACGACGAGTGGGAGACCATGTACGGGGGGAGAGTTACTGCTAATTTTTAAAGTTCTCCATTTTAGTGCTATTCGTCGTGCGTGCAGTTTGTGTAGTCGATAAGGTACTGATAGAGGAAGCTAGGTGCTCGTAAGCACTCGCTTATAGAGCGCGCAGCTTAATTCTCGCTTAGTCTTGTGCTTAGTCTTGCCTTATCACTTACAGCGCGATAATACAGTCAGGTGGTTTCTACATGCAGTATTGAAGTATTGAACTTGTTGCCCATTTAGCATAAAATTCAAACAGTGCGTGCCAGTAGTTAGCAAATGTGTCAACACAACAATAGACACACATCTGTGCCCCTTTACGTAGTGGCATTTCGTTCTTGAGAGGGAGGGCGATTGCAGACCGGCGGGCTTGAAAACGGTGACCCACCGATGTCGGCACTGTGCCGAGTCACCACTTCCCGCTTCCTGCGTGCGCACCGTACGAAGTGAAAAGGGCCCAATGTCAAACCTTTCTAGCGCAACTGCATTATAATAGCTTGTTATAATATATTAATATAATAGAATACAACAGCAACGGAACCAAATTGCTTACTCTTTAATTGAGACCCGCCGGTAGTGAGCCCTCGAACTCGTCGGCTGCTTCCGCTGAACGAGATATAATAATAATAATAATATTTGGAGTTTTACGTGCCAAAACCACTTTCTGATTATGAGGCACGCCGTAGTGGAGGACTCTGGAAATTTTGACCACCTGGGGTTCTTTAACGTGCACCTAAATCTAAGCACACGGGTGTTTTCGCATTTCGCCCCCATCGAAATGTGGCCGCCGTGGCCGGGATTCGATCCCGCGACCTCGTGCTCAGCAGCCGAACACCATAGCCACTGAGCAACCACGGCGGGTTCTGAACGAGATCGGCACCAGCTCAACGCGGTGCGGTTGGCTGGTGCCGATCTTTCGGCTAACTTTCAGCGCGAATACATACCTGTGTATGCACAAGCGCAGTTGCTGCGGAAGCTGTAGTGTTGGTGTGTTGTTTTCGCTCAAAGACCGATCGCACGAACATCGCACGAAGTCGGCAGACTTGTTTCGTAGGCCTCGCCGGCACGAAAGACTGTCACGCTAGCTGTCTTCGGTCGCGTTGGTGTTGTTGTCGTCCTGTTATGACAAAATATTTATCAGCGATGTGGTCTGCCGTCTAACGGGCCGTTAGTTGACGTCGGCGTCATGTCCACGCCTTGTCGGCATTGTTGACGTGTCGGTCCATAATGTGACCATGCCTTTGTGCATCAAGGCTTTATTTAGCATTGGTTCGGACAGAGTACAGGTCTTGGATGGCAAGGCTAAAGGTAAAACATTGCCTGCCTGACTAAGGCCTTGTTACCCATACATTGCTCGATTGTGAGGTAGCAGAGCATAAAACATAGCATACATACATTTGAATAGCATGGATTACACATACATAGCATACATTATAAACATACGTGCACTAGACACCTGTGTCGTTATACAACTTTCTTATTAGGAATAGTTTAAGTCCGACGGAGTATAAGATTTATAAGAAAATAAACTGATAAATATAGAGAAGCACAATATGAAACAAACTTAACAAAAAACATTATAGATAAATAATTGTAGACAAAGTACACGAGAAACTAATTGGCACAGTCTCAATAAGAAAAGGAAAACAATTGCATTTTCATAGCATTTTAAAGCAGTTCAATGATCTGAAGTTTTGCGCAAGGGTGTTCGTGTTAGGGTGTGCATTTATTAAGGATGCGACTAAGTAGGCTGGTTCTTTTGTGTCGTAGTTGGTCCTGCTAAATTGAACTCTAAAATGGTCATGCCTGAAATCGCATTGAGTGCTAGCGGAAAGGTATTTCTGATAAGAAATGAGTACATTTCGCTCGAGTTCACTTCGTATGTGTACCGTGAGCTTAAATATTTATAGGTGATTAATTTTTCAAAGGCGATGTTTCAAGAAAAAAGAAATGCCGTGTGATTGCGTGGTCCGAGGTTTTCAATACAGTGAACAGCTTGTTTTTGAAGCCACACCAGTCGATCCAAATTGAATTGGCATGTAGTCCCCAATACCTACAGGCAATAACTAAGATGGGACTGAATTAACTAATAATACAGACGACCTTTTAGCCAATTAAGAACGAGGTACTTAATCCTAAACAATATGCCTGTTGACCTACAAATACTAGAATGAATCTTCGTTACATCGGGTGTAAAACTCAGGCTTTCATAAAAAAGTGCGCCTAAATACTGAAGTCCGCTCGTTTACCCAACTATAGAACCTGTGACAAATAGCACATTCATCAGGCTTAGTTCTAGGCTGAATAACCACATATTTAGTTTAATTTATATTTAATTCTATTCGGTTCACTGCCAACGAAACTAACAGCTGATATAATCAATTATTGGCTGCAATTTCGAGCATGCGTAGGCTGTTACCTCAGAAAAATAAAGTTGAGTCGTCAGCGCACAAGACTATATCTGGTGCAAGCAGTATGTTACAATATTGTTTACGTATAGAATAAAGAATAGTAGACCTAAATTTGACCGTTGAGGGAAACCGAGTGCTGTGTATTTCTCCGTGAGCAAGACCTATAATATCATGTGTTTTGTAGTCTGGCAGTGAAGTAATGCTGAATAATTTTTAGGGCCACACCACACATGAATTTCATATTAAAACAATTTATTAAATACGGTGGTTTGTTCAATGGAGTGGAAAATTTTTCTAATATATCAAGGAAAAGGCCGACTGTATACAATTTGATCTCGAATTACCGGGGATTTTTTCTTTGATTTTATCAAGTGCAATTTCAGTAGATCTATGTTCACGGAAGCGAAAATGTTGGTACAAAAGGGCATGCTTTTCATCTAGAAATTTAGTTACTCTGCACTTTAGGAATCGTTCCAGCACTTTCGAGAAAAGAGCAAGTGTGGATATTGGTCTGTAATGATTTAAATCAGCGATGGAGCCTCCTTTATACTTTCACCACTCTGACAATTTTCATAGACTCGGAAAGATGGCATTCGCTAACGCACTGTTACTGATAAGGCATAATGGAGCCGAGACAATATCAGCAACAGCTATGATTAGTACTGCTTTTATGTTATCTGTCGCTGCTGCCGTATCTTTTTTCGACACCTTAGGAACGAAAAATACTTCCATTTTAGCACAAGGTAATATGAAAATCGAATTGGAGCTACCGTAGCGTACATATTTTTTATATTCCATTAATGAACTACACGAGCGGGATGTCCCACCAGCAAGTAAAAATTATCATTGAAATTGTCGGTCAAGGAATTTTCACTGTATTCAGTACCATAAAACGTTAGAGTATTCGGATTTCGGTGTTGCCGATTTCCTTTAAACTTGCGAACTGCGTTACAACATTTCTTTGAATTGTTTCATACCGAGGAAAACAGATGTTCATAATGCATGTTTCTAGCTGTCTTGAGGTCAGAAGTCAACTTGTCCCTTATTTTCTTCTATTCGCTTAATATAGCAGGATTCCTGTAGCGAATAAATGTATCAAATAATTTGTATGGTTTCTGCATATTTTTATACATCTCTTGACTTACCTACGTCTTCTTAGGTTTCTTGTACCTTCTCATTTGTTCTAATCGGAAAGCAACATCTTAAAAGGATTTTAATATCTGAGTAAACGCATCATACGAAGTAGTCGGATCAGTTTCACTTTACAATTCAGAGCAGTCTGTGTTTTCTGTCATTGAGCGAAAAGTACTCATATTCTCTTGGTTAAATTGGCGACAGAAAGAATGCTGACATCAAAAACGCCTTGCTTTGTTTTCATGCCATGGCAAAAACAAAATAGTGGCAAATGATCGATCAAATCAGAGGAGAAAATTTCCCCAAAACACAACATTTGGATCGTGGTTCCTTATACATACATCAATTAGTGATTCAGAATCTGGCGTTATTATGGATGGTGAACAGACTGTGTTAGTGCAATTATATTGGTGTAATACGTCAACAAATTGTTGAGTTTGAGCAGTAGGTAATAAAAAGTTAATGTTCATATCGCCAATCATGACAACAGGGAGAGTCATATCGGTGATTTCCCCATTGCTCACTTCAACTCTACGGATCACATTGAGACGCGGAGATAGTGATGTCACAATAGAGTCCACTGATCAGGCTCCACGATGCACCAGTGACAAGTCGAATAATGTACCAGCTCCTTTTAATTTCCCCCTAATCATCACAGCTGGAACGGCTTGAGGTTTTGCACAGAAAGGGCCTAAGGAGGCCTCTTGGCGTTCTGCAGACTGCTCCAAACAATGCAGCACTTTATGAGTCTCTATAGACCTCTTAGCCTAGTCGCTTCCCAAAGGTGATGCAAATGGCTGCCTCAAACAGACAATAGCCGGGCGAGCCCTTTTACAGAGCCTTCGAAAGAGATCTGAGTCCCGAGCGTACTTGGCCCTTAATACTCTTAGTTACCTGGGTCTTGACGCTAGAGATCGAACTAAGAGGTTGAAACCACCTTGGTCTTTCGCGAGCCTCGATTGCTCGTTGAGAATTCCTCACGTTCATGCTAAGCGGACTTCTCCTTTGGCGGCAATGCGTTCGCTTGTACTGGAACATCTTGAGACTGAATATGCACGTCATCTTTAAATTTTTACTGATGGCTCTCCGTCTTCGCGGTGATCTTTCTGAGTGCGGTTCCATTGTCACCATTAGACTCGATATACATCCCCAATATTGGGAGCGAATAACCACTTTGGGCACCCGGGACCCGTCACCAGCGAAAAGCCGTATTTCGATTTCGGACAATGGCTTCCAATCACGATGGCCGCCACCTCTGGGTCTTGTAGAGAAGTAGTTCAGATTTGGATGGAGAACATCTGTACCCAGTGGGGCGGACGAAGCGCTAGGTCGTATCGATGGTGCTCTGCATGGCGGCCTCAACTTGGCCGTCGCTCCCGCCGACACACCAAATGGTGATGTCATCTGCGTCGATGGTATGGTTGATTCCTTGAATCTTCGCGAGCTCTTTGGAGAGCCCGGTCATTGCGATGTTAAATAATGTTGGCGAGATGACTGAGCCCTGAGGCGTGCCGCGTGAACCAAGGGTGATCTCTTGCGAGAGGTATCCTTCGATCTTGAGCTTGGCAGTTCTCTGGCTAAGGAATGATCGGAAGAAGTCGTAGGCCCTCTTCCCAAGCCCGAGCCCGGCACTAGACTGGCGAATGAATTCGTGTGAGATATTGTCGAAGGCATTCTGCAGGTCTAATCCAAGGATGGCTCTGGTGTTTCCCGTGCTCCGGACGATGATCTGATGCTTTATAAGCTTCGTGGCGTCCTTTGTCGAGAGGCCGGCTCTGAAACCAATCATATTGTGGGTGTACATGTCATTAGTCTCGATGTGCCCCTTGAGCCGGTTGAGCAGGGCACGCTCTGCGACCTTACCGACACAGGACATCAGGGAAATTTTTCTTAGATTGTCGATTCCTGGTCTTTTGCCGGGTTTGCGGATGAGTACCGTGCAGGCCGTCTTCCGTTGTGTGGGAACCTTTACACTGCGCCAGACTTCATTAATCCTTTCAGTGAGGAAGTCGATCGACTCATCATCGAGATTCCTGAGCATCCTGTTAATGACGTCATCCGGGCCAGGGGCAAATTTGACGTTGAGGGAGAAGAGGACATACCGGATCTCAGCCTCAGTAAAATCGTGGTCCAACTCTGGCACCGCGCACCGGGCGTTGTCGGGAACTTGGTAGGGACAGAGCTATCCGCGACTGGCAGGTACTTGTCTATGAGCCTGTCGACAGTCAAATCCTTCGGGGTAGAGTCCGTAGCGAGGTGGATGGCTGGCGCGAGGGATCGTCTTTTGCTGGATCTGGCGCTGCCCTCATCGAGACGGTGTTTGAGCAGACCCCAGCTCTTGCCTGATCTGAGCTGACCCTCGACGGATTCGCAGAGCTCCTCCCGTTGTTGTTTGCACAGGTTCTTGCAGTGTTGTTCGATCACCTTGTTAACCTCGGAAACCATCTTGCGGAGCCTCCTGTTATATTTCGGCCCCTTCTATCTTGTGAGGAGGGCTTGCTTGGCTTCCAGCAGGTACGCCGACCTGCTATTCATCTTGCCAACGTCGAGGTCAGTGACGACCTCCTTGGTTGCCGCCGAGGCGTCATCCCTGATGCCTTTGCACCAACCTTCAAAATCTGTCTCGGCCGTCGGTGTGCGCTCGGCTCTGATCTTGCGGAAAACGTCCCAGTCGATCAACTACAATTTCCTCGTCCTATAGCGGGCAATCGCGGGGGAGACTTCGATGACGTAGTGGTCACTTCCAAGGTCTAGAGCCGTGTTGACCCACTTGACCTCCCCTATGCTCTTGACAAAAGAGAGGTCTGGGGTAGTGTCCCGGCATGTGGTGTTGCCTCTCCTAGTGGGGAAATCCTTATCGGTGATAAGGGTCAAGTCTGCTTCCATCGCAGTCTGCCACAGCTCGCGTCCCTTGGGCGTGTTATGGAGGAACCCCCAGACACTATGTGGGACGTTGAAATCCCCGATGACGACAAGGGGATGCCCACCGGCCAGGTTGAGGGCCCTCTTGAGGAGAGAGTTCGCCCTCGCCCTGCGATAGCTGGTGCTGCAGTAGGATAAAGAGGCTGTTTCTTCTGAGGCCTTTTTTGGGTGGGTTCATGAGGATTTCGGTCATGAAGTACTCGATGCCATCACCAACTGCGCCGAGGTCGCGAGAGTCGCAATTGTACCTTTTGTTGAGGCGGGTAGCAACTCCCCTACCTCCTGCATGTGATGATACTACCAGATAACCCGCGAGTTTGATAGGGCTTCTACTTGCAACTTCCTGAATAGCTATGATTTGGGGTTAGCTGCGAGAGTTCTTAAATACTGCTGCAGAAGCAGCTTCTTGTTGAGAAATCCTCCGCAGTTCTATTGCCAGATACTAAAATTCTCGTCCACACTATCCATGTCTAGGCTGAGAGGAGGGTTGAGCGGCCCTGGGAATCGCGCCCTACGTTGGTGGTGCTAATACATGACGACGTGCTGCGACCTGCGAAGGAGCCAGGCTGAGTTCTGGCATCGATCTCCTCCAATTTGCTTATGCGTTCACTGAGTGCACCTAAGCCCATTTTTTGGTTGCGCTATAGCTTCCTCGACCTTTACTAAGCCAGCCTGCATGCTGGCGAAGGCATTCTTGAGTTCCGAGAATAATTTTATAGTCTCGTCTTCCTGTCCTTCCTATACCGCTCGATGCTGGGGTGCGCGAGACCCGTGGGATGTCTCGGATGTATCCATGGCGACCGGGGCCAAGGCGGGTTGCGGCGAGGAGGGTGAAAGCGCGAGCTTCCTAATCTCCGCCATCTCCGCAGCTAGCCTGCTCATTTCTTGCTTAACCTGGGCGCTTTCTTTCCTCAACAGCTCGTTAATTCGTCGCAACTCCTCGAGCTTGTTTTCGTGGTGTGAATCACGAGGCAGGTCGTCACGTCTTGGGGCATCACGAGCACCAATTCGAACCTTGTCGGCCCAGGAGAGCGTCAACTTCTTGCTTCTAAGGGTGGTGAGCGTGCGGGAGCGGGACCTGGTCCCCCGCGGTACACGATGCCCGTCGAAAGTGACAATGACCGTGCCGGTTTGGGCTATTCTCTTCGCTGCTAAGGCGAGTGGGTTATTGGTGCTAGCAATCTTGGCATCGATGACGTCAGGGCCGTCTTGAAGGGGGACGTTGCGGATGACCCCCTTGCACGTGGAGTGCGGGGCCGCCTCGTAGCGACTGAGCTCATAAACCTTGCCTGGGATGCGTATCTGGCTCATCAGGACGTAGCGGCTCGCATTCTCGCGCTTGGAAGTACTGGCGACCATCATATTTTGCTGTACATTCGGCCATACAGTATCTTGGCATAGATTTTCCTGACTGATGCCAGCGGCGGCGAGTATTGCGTCAGCCACCGTCACAGCGCCAATCTTGGATATATTGATTTCACCTCGCGGCCTGATCACAATCTTGATATCATCTCAAGGGAGTGACGGCATTCTTCCCGCACGTAGCACCTTGGACTTTAGCGCAACACCGCCTGATTTGCCGCGGCGCGCTGCTGGCGGCGGCGATGGTGCATTAGTGACAGCCGTGCGCGTTTTGGCGCAAACTCTTCCGACCCCCGCAGACTGCCAACCTTGATCTTGAGTAACCTCTTCAGGGGAGATATCCTCCCCCTCCACTTGATACTCCAGCTTGAGTAAGAAATTAAGCGTACCTCGCCTTCAAAGGGCCGGTACGTGGCGGACAGGTGGTAGACGAGGTGAGAAGCTCCGTCTCAAAGCTCGGGCACGAGCAGGAGGCGCGTGACCGAGGCGCGAGGCACGGGGCCTCGGGGAGCAAAGCTTGGCAATCCTCCATTGGTTTAGCTGGGAGGCTACCGCCTTGATGTTGTCAAAGTGTGTAAATCTGTGACAAATGAACTCATGGCGCTGCGGATGGTGTCTCCGAATGCCGCTTCTCAAGCTGTGTCGAATAATGCAGACTTTCTGGCGCTTCCAGGTGGCAGTCCGCAGGAAGTTCACGTTGAACCGGGAGCTCATGTGGAACAACTCCGCTGAGTTGGCCCCCTCGCGGCACTCTTTTTTTTCATACATTCGTCCCGTGTGACACGGAATACAAAACGGACGAACAAAACGAGTTCTTTGCCTGGTTTTGGGGCCCCTCACCAGGTCACATAGCAAGTTTCGGCTATACGCGGGAAGTTGTTACGTTCTCTCTAAGGAGCCTTCTACCGCAAGAACTTTTCAGATTAGTTCATTAATAGCAGAGATAGAATGTTTGAAGTGCCGCGAGCCCACCATTTCAGGAGGTGAGCGTCACCGTCTAGCCTAGCTCCGCAAGTAAAATTCTTTTCCTACACTCTCCCATACCGGAGCCGGAGGATCGCGTGACGAATACGTGACGGGCCCCGTCTTCTCTCTCTCTCTCTCTTTCTCTCTCTCGTGTTTTTGCTGAGTGGCGCACTTGCGGCGACGGTCTCGCGCGCGAGCTGTTGCATCTGTCTCGTTTTGCGCAGCGACGATCTTTGCGCACTCTGCACGAGAACACCTGATTAGCGGTATAAGTCAGTGCCGTGATCACGAGCACTGAGGCGGGCGTGACAGAATGAACGAGCATGATCGGGGTGGAAAATGACATAGTTCCATTCTCTGCGCGCGCAATGGCACGATGGGGGAACAAGCAGACTAAACGGAAGTACGTCTCTCTTGCCAGCGTACAAATTAAAACAAACTTGAAGAAAAGAGTGCTACCAAGACGCGGACTAAAAGAAGAACATGTACGACGGACAAAGCCCCTCAGCGCTTTGTCCGTCGTACATGTTCTTCTTTTAGCCCGCGTCTTCGTAGCGCTCTTTTCTTCAAGTATGCAAAACCAACTCGCCCACATCAAGCTTCTGCTGCTTCAAATTAAAACAAAGGCACGCAGACATTCGGTCTGTATGTTTTGTTCTTTCTCTAAACATTAATTTGTGAATTTAAGCAGCAGATTAAACGAACACCTGACGTTGTATCGAATAATTCTCCTAGTCGCATGTCCCTATGAGCGCGACGTCCACGAGAAGAAGGACAAACGGCGTTTGGTTTGAAATTTATAAGCTCTTTCCGCGGCGCGTAGAGATATAATACTTAGCAGACATGATCGTTAGGGCCCATTTTATGCACTGCCCTTGTCAGCTCAAAATGGCACGACCTGCCGAGGCGCCCTTTAAAGGCTACGCTATTTTCTGTATCGCTTGCATGACTGCTATGAAAAAAGAAAACATGTTTTGATGGCTGGGGCCAAATTCACAATATTTTTCGTTAGTAAGTGTGGTTCACTATTTCCCACAAACCAGTGCTAATAATGTGTTAGACATCATGACTGCTTGACGCGTCTTCTCACTAAGTTATCTCTAGCAATTTTATTTGCAACTTAGTTGTAAAATATTGTAAATTGGTTTCACAATCATTTGAATAACGGGAACAGCGGTTAGTAGGGCGTGCAAATATTTGAAATTTAAAATGCGAATCCAATAGTTTTTCTATTCCATCCGTATTTGCTTTGAGAATTCATTGTTTGGAATCGTCGAATATTCGCTGCTTTCGAATAGGTAAGGCATACCAGCACTGGTGGGCGTCTCATAGGTGAAACGACGATGAAAGTGAGGGCTGTGCCGACTAATTCTGCTGCAAGCGAGGTGCGGTTGATGCTAAGGGGCACTAGTTGCTGAGCGATCACACGGTATAGCTCCTGCTCAATAATTTTTAGTTATTCATTATGAATGCTTCACTTTTAGGCTGCCGGTATGCGATATTGTTGTGTCGATTTGGCCGAGAGAAATTTACTATTTAGTCACTTGCAGCATGTCTTCATCTATTTAACATAATTTTGGGGCTGTACTATCACACCTCTCTCTGAATAAACCAAACACTATATGTGCCCTTGGTGATGGGCTTTTTCCCTTCTTTCTTTTCTGTCTCATTACTGTCCTTCTCACGACGCACCCAGATGACTGAAAGAACAGTTTGAACGAGAAGAAAGAGGGTAAACCGAGGGGCCCGCTTTTTATTAATCATATCATGAGCAGCCAACAAGCAAAGACACAAAGGAAAACATGGGGAAATTACTTGTACTTAGCATTTGAATTAAAGACGGAGATTAAATACGAAGACGTGAGATTGTTCCCCACCTGTAGCAAGTTGCTTTTTCATTCACTTTCATTGCCATTAATTTATTATTTCTTTAATTCAATTGGTAACTACAAGTAATTGCCCCTATGTTTTCCTTGGTGTCTTTGTTTGTTGGCTTTTCATGATATGATTAATAAATATCGGGCACCTCAGTTGATCCCCTTTCTTCTTCTTCTTACATAACGAGGGCCTCAAATCTGGCAATATTGATGCCTTCAGGTAGCATGTGCTAGTTTATTGGCCAGTTGCCTTCACCCAGAGAGATCGCGTACCCGTGACGCCTGTGACAGAAAGGATGTTCCAGGTCCGCCGCCAAGGTTTGTGAGTGGTGGCGCTGGCTAACACTCCCAAGGTTGGTTCTAGTAGTAACACATAAATACCCAAGAAAGTGGATGGAGAAACTGCGCCGTGGTAGCTCAATTGGTTAGAGCATCGCACGCGTTATGCGCAGGCGTGGGAACGTTCCTCACCTGCGGCAAGTTGTTTTTTATCCGCTTTCATTGCCGTTAATTTATAATTTCTTTAATTCATTTTGAATGTACTAGTAATTTTCCCTATGTTTTCCTTTCTGTCTTCGCTGGCTTCCCATGATATGAAAGAACAGTTTCTCATTTACGAGCTCCCCAATTGACCCGACGTTCATTTGCGAACGGCATTGTATGCATTTAAATTTGCCTGTAAATAAGGAATGTAAATAATATCACTGCGCCTCTTCTTTCGCGAGGACGACTCCATGCAACATTTATTTTTCACATTGTTTGGAAAGGTAATATTCGATATTTTGTAGAATATATGGAGGTGGTTATTCTGTGCTATTAGTAATTGCTTCGAACTGGAAATATTATTTGAACCACCCCAGAAGAGCGAAAGAGAGGTTATGATTTAATTGTTCTTTTCAACCATTCCGAATTAATGGTGTACCGTATCCCATATGTGTCTTCTTGTAAAGGCGGTAGCTTTTCACCTAATCCGCTTGTGCCTTCTTTAAGGTACTCCGGCTCTTCTATAGCCCATTTATCCAGGATGTCATCATTCAAGAAAGAACACTAACGAAAGTTCTGCAAAGCCAATGCGGCAAGTGCAGCGGAAAAGACTATTAACGTTACCTTAAATTTCTTCAGGAAAATCATCAACATTACACTTAATGTAGTGCCAAACCAGTGGTGTCTTAAATAAAAGAGGGTGATCGAGGACAGGCTACAAATATATTGCTGGGATAAAGCGACGAAGTATCTGTCTTGCACAGTACGGAATACAAACAATTCCGGACTCCACATGAACTCAGGATCAAGAGGTGCAGAAGCTAGAAGAAAACTCGAGACTGCCTCTGCGCGAGTGCAAGCAACAGAAAAGGATCAGGCGGTCAGGCATTTATTTTTTTCTATACGTCCTTCAGAGTGGTATTTCGAGTATATTTAAACGCTTCCGAGTATTACCTCAGTGCATCAAACGGCGATATACGAATCTACCGTGTAGTGTCGCTCGTGCTCGTGTGTACATTCTCCCTTGACAAAGGAGGACAAGGCAGAAAGATGAAAATGAATTGCGTGACTTTGATTTTTAACTTGTTACGAATGTTAAGGCTTTTTGGTAATTTGCCCACGCTGCTATAGGCGCTAATGTGGAAAGTTGTGCTAGTTGGTGATTAATCATCATACCTTTCTGGTGAAGCAGCGCACTGACACGGACACAGTGAAGACACACCAGAAAAGACGACACTTGCTGCACTCGCAACTATTCTATTTCAGAACACATGTTTCATATTTATATACCTGCGCACCCTCAGGCGTGAAGGATAATCAAGGAAAGATTAAAGGCATTTTTAAAGAGTAATTTGCCCGCGCATACTCGAGCGTTAAAGATATGGCACCTATCTATCATGGTGTGCAATCCTATCGTATTTGTTGCACCATTAACAAACATCTTTATTACACAATTTTTTCTTCCTTTAGTGTACTTGCAAAAAAGGCTACCTCACCATGGCTTAGATGTACAGATGGCTGACTGATACAACCCTCGCCCCTCTTCTGAATGTGAAAGGCTTCGATTATTTCCCAGGTCAGCTGACCATTATGGTGCGGTAAAACTGTAGTATCATTGTGAAGCGACCAGCACATATGCATGTTGTGAGCAGTGCCCTTTAATCTGGGAATGAGTGTTTTCCCCCCAGTGACCTTTTGTGCTCCAAAAGTCTTGTGTTTACACACCGACCTGTTTGGTCGATGTATACTTTTCCAAACGATATGGACAAAAAGTAGGCAACGGACGACCTGCACGTGACAAGTTTTTCTTTATGCTTGGCCGTGCACTTACGACCATTTACTTTCATGTTTATGAAACTCTACGATCCAGTCCTACACATATTTTGCCGAGTTAGTTAGGGGCTGAAAGAACTACTCGTAGACCATATCTTCCACCTACGTTGTTAAACCTATGCGCAAATTTGTGCGCATATGGTATTGACACAATTTTTTGCTGCCATTCTCTTTTCTGTTATGCTCTTTCTGATAACCATTGCGCACATAACGAAGCAACTAATAGGCTGATGTACACAGTACATGTTTTTCATATCCTGCGTTCTTTAACCTGATAATTTGTTGGCTGAATGTTTCTTTTATTTTTTCCGGGCAAGACTTAGTTGAGGCCGCTCGCAGGCACGAGAAAGCAATGCCGCTTTTTACGACTTTTCAGTGTCCCGGATTGTAGCTATGCAAGGGTTTTCTGATCGCGGATTGTATGACCAGCAAACATGGTATGGTGTGGTAGTTAACGTCACATCTAAAAATTGTAGCTTGCCCTTCTTTGGCAATTCAACAGTGAAATACAGTCCTTGGCTGTTGTCCTTGAACATTTTTAAGACCTCATTCACTCTTATGTCCAAAGCACCATGTTCGACTATAGCCGAGAAATCGTCTACAAAACGGAACACGTTTACCGCAAGGCCTTTAGGGTTTGCACCAATCGCTTTGTCTATGCTACCTAAAAAAAATGCTAAGTACTGGAGCTACCTTTGAGCCTATAGCTATACCGGACTTTTGTCTGTACATGACATTATTCCACAGTACAAAGGTGGACTCAGGGTAAAAGGTTAATAGTTCAAGAAAGGTATTAACTGATACGGCACATTTGCTGACAAATCCCATCTCATCGATACCTTATGTTATACAATTCCTAACACTCGATAATAAGGGACCATGCGAAATGTTGTAATACAGATCCTGTACTTCTATGCTGCAGAAATCGCATCTTCCAGGGTTAGACGTGCTTAAGTACGGTACAAAGGTTTCAGAGTTTGGTAATACGAACGGATCGGTAACTATCAAGCCATTAAGGCCGTTTTGAAGAAATGAAGAAACAACCAACTGCCACGAGTCCCTTTCTGATACTATGGCTCTGAACGGAACGCCAACCTTATGTGTTTTAGCCAGGAAAATATTTCTAGGTACAGGTTGCACGAGCGCTTAACTGCTGAAGCAAGTCGCTAAAAATTGTTGCTTGCCAGTAATATGACTGCTTTATCCCTGACCTTTTTAACTGTTACGTCGACACGGACGAAATTCTTTTTGACCGCTGTCATCGCCTTCTCTTGGAAGAGACCTTCAGGCACGACCACAAAACAACCTTCCTTGTCAGAAGTAAGAAACCGTAAATCGTTCTTCATGCCAAAGTTCACTAGATTCATTACATGTTGCTCTTTTCTGTCGGAGGGCATTGTCCTAGAAAGCACATCCATACACTCTGTGATGAACGTGGACGCTCTTCTTCAGCCACAAGACGCGCCATGGACTTGGTCAGGGCTACTTTTTCTGGTTGTGTGGAGGCCGGCTCGAAGCAGAACTTCGGACCGAGCCCAAGAATCCTTTTGAAGTTTTCGGGAATGGTGTTGTCTCCTAAGGTGCTTCCTTCCGATGATTTGTGGTTCTTTGGTCTAGGTAAGTGTGGTCTCGTGTTCTCCCAGAACCAGTCTGCCAAACTGTCGCACGTCCTACACCATTGCCTGAAGCGTTTGCTGTGCTCTCGAGCGTGAAGCAAGGCGCCCGTTACTCTCAGGGAATCTTTGAAATGTTTTGCTTGTCTCCATAGTTCGGCTTTCACAATCCTAAAAACTCGTTTTGAGTGTGTTGAAAATGGCTGAAGGAAACCGCACCTGGTCTCGAGTTCCTGGGGGCACACGTTGTACCTCACAAGCCAAGATGCCACTCTTGCCTTGGAAACGCATATCGCCATAACTGTAGCCAGGGTGCTATAGGGTGATGTTGCTTGAAGCTGTTTGAACATATAAAAGGGCCCGTTGTAATGGAAATGAAGTTCAGTAATGTGGAAAGTAGGCTAGTTGGTGATTAATCATCATACCTTGTTGCGAAATAGTTGCGAGCGCATCGAGTGTCGTCATCTCTTGTGTGTCTTCACTGTGTCCGTGTCAGTGCTCTGATTTACCAGCAAGGTATGACGACAGACGCGCTGTTTCCTGAGGTATTAAAGGATTCCATTGCAATCTTGTTCCCATTATTGTTTACACTGTTGCTTGCTTGCTGAATTTCATTCGTTGCGCGCAAGAGCACTATGGAAACGCTGCCTCAATGTCCATTATTATAGTGCAGCTCCAAAAAGCAGCCACATAAATGTCTAAATTCTAAGTTTTAAACAAATAAATACTATACAACGTAAACTTCTGTCACTATTAAGCTCCCATGGATTACTTGGGGAAAGCTCTACTAGAAGAAAAAAAAAAAAAGAAGTACAGAAGTAAAAAAAAAAAACAGAAGTAAAAAAAAAATTGTTTGCTTATTGATCTTGAAGAATCGTTATGCCCGAATAATTGAGTTAAGTCATGTGTCGGAAGGTTGTACTGTCACTACTACAAAAAGGACAGACCTGTAAATTTTTTTGGTATTGACAATACAACGCATTCACTAGCTCTACGATATATTTGTCCACCTTTGTACTAGCTGTTGACGACTGTAATTAATGCGACAATGACCATTGGGTTATCAACAAAATATTAAATATCTCAATAAATGAAACCTTGGTGACAGAAAATAAAATGTTTGCAAGGAATGACATTTCGTTAACAGTCTGAAGGGATCGCGTGTACACGGAGTAATTATTTGTAAAATATTGCTTTTGTAACTTCGACATCTGGACGCACTTTCATTTGATTAAGTTTGCAACGTCGGCATCAAGTTCGGGCCAGTCATTCCGTATTTTTGCTTTTACAGGTTGGTTTAGTTATTTCCAGGTGGTAAATGTGTCCTGTCATACGAGTTTCCGTTAGTGTTTTGTTATCTCATTGCTTCTAAAAGCTGCCTCTACGAAGAGCAGCTTTTAACCACAGCTTCCTTCATCAGTGTGAGGATGAAAAATAAACATTATTATTATCATAAGTCTTGTTTAAATTCTAGAAAGCAAACATGCGAGGTAATGAGATTTTTAAGATAACTAAGTGGCGTTTAAATTGAAGAAGGGTACTTCCGATGTTGATGCTGGCGGGGCCTGAGAGTTGGCAAATCGTATTTCTGGTTTACATTTATTTTGCTTGCATCGCCCCAGCGTCTACCTTGGAAGTGAAGGGTACTAGGTTATCTTTTACTTTGTTGGAGGAAGAAAGAAAATATAAAGGATTAAGAATGAGTTCAATTAATTTCCACCTTGTCGTTGTGCAAGGCTACATTTTCTACAACTTTCTTATTGTTTTTTTGCGGGTTCATTGTATAATGTTCTGTGTTTTTTTTTCTTAGGAAGATGACGAGCTCAGGCAAGAAAATATTTATCCATCGAACATTTGCTCTCATTCAGTCCGTCAAAATATTTGTGGCGCGTTTCTTTTTCTAACTTGATAGTCTGAAAGCCAGAGAATCATCGGCCTGTTTTTCTTAGTGCTAGGCTTCCCTAATCTGTGTATTCTTTCCAAGGCGACAGCTTTGATTTCGAGAGCGTTTTTGTTATTCTTTATCAAGAATTTCTGTAACCTATCGCTGCTGTCTCTCGCTCTAACTCCTAATAACATACGGTTGTTACTTTCGGACCAATTTGAATATTTCATTTCTTTTTTGCCATTCGAGAACGTGCACGACTTTTTTGATGGTTGCCCCCCCCCCCCCCTCATTCACGCCTTTGGTTTATTTTGCTTCCCTAGGTTGTAATGTGCGTCATCTTCGATTCCACAGACGTAGAGCGCTCCTCATTCATCTCATTTAAGTGATGAGCAATTCTCTAGAGCTGTTTGGAGAGGCTGGTGAGGTCGGATCCGGGGTTTGCTTTGACCTCTTCAGTGAGTAATGGTAACATGTTAGCCACTTTTGTGTACCCACTTTACCGTTAGCCACTTTACAGGACAACAGTGAGACCAAGTAAAGAGAAAACGCGCCTTTGACGAGACAGCATGATCGAAAAGGCGTTCTTTCTTTTCATTTTTCCACATCACATTTTTTTTTTTGGTAACGACAAGTGACTTGCTTAATGCAGTTGTAGAGGGAAGAAATCCGTCGTTACGGAGTTGCGCTGCTCAGCTCGAGGTCTCACGCTCGATTCCGGCCGCGGCGGCCGCAGTCCGATGGAGGCAGAATGCATAAATGCCCAAGTACCGTGCATCGGGCGCACGTTAAAGAATGTCAGGTGGCCGTCACTACGGCGTGCCTCATAGTCATATTCAGGTTTTGGCACGTAAAACGAAAAAAAAAATCAGAGCCATTCTACTCTGTGAAGGCGGATGACGGAGCCGAGGTGGTCATTATCATATCGTGATAAATTGATAATAAATGTGATGGTTGAAAACGAAAAAAAAAAAAACATACGACAATGAATTTCGTTTTTCCACGATTTTTTGTTGTTTTGTTAAATTGCATACGCAATTCTTCTTTTCATTTTTAACCTGCTTTTGTTTCCCTTTTTTTTAGATTTGTTATTTGGTCATCAAGGGGACTATCGCTTTATGATCCCTATGATATACGACCAGTGGCGCTGTAGTGACACTGGAAAGGTTATTGGCCAGTGTGAGGTCTATACACTACCGATGATGCGTGGTGAGCACACTGATGTTTGTGTAACATTAAATGCCGAACCCTTCCAAGAGAGACGGCCCGAACCACTTTGCGTCTGGCCGAGGCACGTCTATGTTGAAATCACCCACAATTACAATGGGAGTGGAGTCGGTAGGGGTGATCCAACCAAAGGTGCATACGCTTCGCGCTTGCGGCACGATCTTCGTTCGTATTACGTGCCGCCCGCCGTCGCCGCGCATAATTCCCTCTTCTGTTCACGACGGTGTTCGTAGGCGCGCTGTTCTTCCGCAGTCCTAACCGCACACGGCCTACCCATTGTACGAGTGGAAGTTAATTGAGATAAGGTTACGTATTTTCCTATAGAGCCCGTGACGTCAAACCGCAATTCATACTAAACAGTGTTTATTGCGGTTCTGCTTTTTCTATCGCAATATTTTTTTATCACAATACGTTAGGCGCTTCTCGCGATTAAACGCGCGCTGGAGCATATTCAGCGATGCGCTTTTGCTTTATGCTTTAGCTTCTTTAGCTCTGGTGTAGCCGCCACATTTTTTTGCCTGCACACACAAACCACCAGGAACTGGAGTATAACAGCTCCGCTGTAAAGAAAAAAAAGAAAAAAAGAAATTAACTTAAAACTCATTCCTGTGCCCTGCTATTCTTACCTCATTGACTGCCGCTGGCCGATAATCACCGAGCCGCGCATCCCAGGACGAGATTACATTCCACTTCGCGTCTCGATTCGACGTAAAACAACCGGTTTCATCTGGATAGTAATATCGCTTGATGGCGCGTGCGGGCTGATAGCGACTGCGCCGGGCTACAGCGCATCATCAGATAAGGGCGTCATGCTCCCCTGGTAACAGCAGAACGAGGACGATCTGCAAGAAGCGTCTGATGAGCCGACCACCTCCATGCGTTGCTGTTTGGGTAGAACATGTCTCTTTCAGATGTACTGTCAAAATTATCGAGCGCGAAAGTTAGAGTAAGCCCTACTACTCTCCGCACTCCAAATATTTAAGGGGCTCCTCGCAAGGCTCCATCGAAAATTTGGGTTGTATACTGCACGTTGCAATGCCCCCCGTCCCGGGAGCATCATATGGTACAGAATCTTTAGAAAGTGTTTAGTAGTAGCGGAGGCAGAAGGCAGATGAAACGTTGAGGGGTGATGGGAATAGGAGGCGAACTTCTGGCGCCTTCTCCCTTATGCAGACGCTCCCACCCATTGCCTCGCTACCAGGGTCCACGAGTGACATCTCTCCCTTGAGGTTTCTCTCCCTCTGAATGACAATGCAGCCTTTGCGTCACGATCCCGTCTTCTTTTTTCTCTGTACCTCTATAAAGACTGAGCCCTGCAGGAGTTCTCAGCAAGCGACGCCGACGTGCTGCTGCAAAAGACTTACATGGCGTAACTTAAACGAGCGAGGGAAAACAGCATTGAGGCGAGGATTAATGATAGTCGTGTCCTTAGGCAAAGGTAACGTTACAGTATAAAGTACAGAAAGGCACAATGTAACAATAGTAACGTCTGATGATGATTAGCTTACTCGAGGTAGGCGACTTTTTGTCGTTACCCCGCTTGAAAGGGGACCCCTTTAGATGTCATCGCGATCATCGCGGCAGTATTAAAAGCAGAACTGGGAGTGGGTTATGGGCCGCAGTTCGCGAGGGAAAACATTAAAACACACTTTCACAACGGCTGCAATAACGAGCGTAGTTGCTACACGAATGGCGTCCGATTGCATGCCACCTTTTCGCTAACGTTGACGAAGCTCCTCGCGTGCTCTCTTTTTGTGACCGTAGTTTAGCCGGTAACAAAAGAGCACGCGCAGTGTTTCATGCAAAATACCGCTTGGGCCTGCAGCGCACCTACGGGCGCCTGTGAATTTGGTGACAGCAGGCTTGGCTAAAGCAAGTGAGTTCCTGGGAGAAATAGTTGTCGAATCTGAGTACCGCGTGTAGTGGGATCCTGGCATGACGTAATGAGCACGCGTGTCCCAAGGTTTCCTGATAACGTTCACCTCCCGTAGACATTACTTTTTGATAGCCTCGGAGAGCCTATCGTATGGACCAGGCAAATGGTGTACAACATGTTTGGGAATCGCGTACCTAATTACTGAAACGTAAGAAAGCCGCATTAGAAGAGCATCAACTGCCGCTGCTCACGCAACATTATACCAGCACGATAATGTAGACAATCATTTTTTTTTTACCAAGCTATTGCTGATGGTATCGCGTTTCGTTTCCCGGGAGAAACAGTGCGCAAGAGAACGTTAGTAGAGATTGCGCGAGAATTAAAATGAGGTCAGAGATGAAACTTTAAAAATATACACTGTGAACTTTGCCGATCACATGTTGAGAATAATAATAAGGATCGGAACTCTCGAACAGTTTTAATGATATGATGCTCTCGAACAGTTACTTAAGCTTCGCCAATTGCACATAACCCCAGCGGGGCGTTTAAGCTGTTGCTTGAAAAGAACTATAATTGAGATCGGAACAAAATTTCGAAGGCCCAGAAAGCACTTTGCATACAGCATGAAGTTAGAAGACATTTAAGAAATTGCCCTAGGTGAAGCGCGCTGCAGTAATGACTAAGGTAATAAATAAAAAAATAATAAATAAATAAATAAATAAATAAATAAATTTACACTTCAATGAAGCGGAGGGCACAAAGCTAGACTGAGAGTTGAAGGCTTTAGCACTCCAGCCAGGTTGATTCAAAGGAAACAGTTTCGAATACGCTACACGCGATAACATGGACAATATACGCAAAAGCCCCTTCTTACTTTGCTACTTGACAATGATATTTTGGACACATGGTAAATAACCTAGTTTACGTCAAGAGTACACTCAGGCGGAGCAAGCGCTGTCCTCAATCGCCAGGTTTAATCCGCCTGCAGCTATACTACACCACTATCGCCGCCACCAGGCTAATTTACGCTCACATATCCGTTGTCTCAGCGAATGCTTTCAAATATTTTCAAAAATTGCCTGTGGAAGAAGTGCAATTATAGTTCATGAGCTGGTCTGCTCTAAGAGGCAGACATTACTTGCACAAAAAATGAAATGCATAATCGACTTAATAACAAAAATCACTGTTTAAATTCCTAACTAATTACATTATGGCACATATTGCAATTTACAAATTCCAGCTGGGAAGTTCGCAACGCGGATGCACTTGGAACGAATTCTCAGAATGACATCAGTTTCGAGACATTAATTCACGAACTAGGGGAAGAAATGCATTGGCGTTCCAGTTACAGTTCCAGCCGTTTTAGTTACAGTTTCAATGCATAAAACTACGTTTTGTTATGAAAATAAGTGGAACGACAGTGCACTCTTACCGCAAGTTTGACGGCGCACATATCGTAAATGGTGTCATCCACACAATTTATTTGAAGTGGATAAGCCTTGCAGTATTACCCGCTAGAATTTGTATATTGCAATATGGTTCATAAGGTAGTTAGTTAAAACATAATTATTTGATTTTTGTTAATTAGTCTGTAATGTATTAAATTTTTTGA
This sequence comes from Dermacentor variabilis, assembly GCF_050947875.1. NCBI lineage: Eukaryota > Metazoa > Arthropoda > Arachnida > Ixodida > Ixodidae > Dermacentor > Dermacentor variabilis. The sequence goes on from NC_134569.1 coordinate 121,971,705, forward strand.
GCAAGTAATGTCCACCTTATCGAGTAAACGAGCCCATGGAGTAGAACAGTGCAATCTGCCCCCACGCAATTAAAAACAATTGGAGAACGCTTAAGCTTCGCCTTCAAGAGTGGAACGCGATAGCGTTATCGCACCCCGTTCGCATCGCCCACTCATTCTCTCGGCTGGCTCTTGAGTCACACAAAGACATAACGATCTACGCGAGCCAAACGTCGTGATCGGCACGGACAGCCGGGCCGTGACGCGCCATGAAGGCGGACGCGATCATGGGGCTGACGCCTCGATGGGATCGTCCTCTATTTCGCTTGGGAGCACCACGCAGACGCATGACTCTTCGCCAGCAGCACGGCACACATCGCAGGGGACGCTTTCCCACTAGACGCACTACGGCGCCGCAATCACGTCAGAGGTGTCCCACATCGAACGCTGAACTTAGGAATCGCGCTGTGAGCGGAAAGAGGAGCCGCGTCCCCTAAACACGAGAGTTCGAGTGACGCACGCTGGAAGTTGAAAGGGGAGAGAGCGAGAAAACTTATTAAACGCAAGGGTATTGGCGCATCCTGACACCGGTCCCCGCACGGCCGCAATGCGCTTAAAAGGAGACGAAGGGGATAAGCGGGCGAGTGGCGCGCCACCTGTTGGGGCAGCGCCATATATTGCGAGGAGGGGTCTTCTGTGTTTGCCGCAAGATGGCTCTGCAGGTGCGCCAAGCGCAGAAGAAATGTAGCGGAAACGTACTGCGCTACTCGTTTAACTGCGACTTCTGTAATTTACGTGCTCATAATTACCGATATACAGCGCAGTATAACATTCTACGGCAAGTGTCTAAGGCAACACCGCATTCAATAGAGGCGCTTTTGTCCCGCTTTGAACCACCGAACTCAAAACTGGAGACAATTGAGCATGTCGTTTTGGACTGTCATGACGCAGTGTTTTTGTGGGATATTCTAAAACGTAGCCTTAAAAAGGAATTGCCGTTAAGTGCTTTCGGAATACACTTCCTGCCATGCGCGGAGCCAGAGGGAGTGCCTGTCGATCTGTTAATGCTTCTGTGCATGCACAGTGTGTGGCGAACGCGTATGGATATTAGACATGAGCGCATTGTTCAGGCCCCAGCACATGAATACTTCATTGAAAGTGTGTTATATATACGCGAATTTTTCTGTGCACAGAGTGATCCTCCTGATTGGCTAAGTGCTTTGGACAAAGTGACTAGCCTACATCGTTCTTATCACACCACACTGATCCGGCATTGACTAGTTGTTTTTTATGGCCATGTAATACTCACATTGTATTTTCTTTTGCCAAGCCGGTAATAAAGAAAAAGAACTCATGGCTGAGCGGTAGCGTATCCGTCTCACACTCCGGAGACCCTGGTTCGATTCCCACCCAGCCCATCTTGCAAGTTGTTTTTATTTGTGAATTGCCTTCCGGGATTTTTTGCTCACGGCCAATGCCACCGGTGCCGATGACACCGGCTTTTCTGCGACACGAGCTACTTAACGCTGTCGCGTTAGAAGTATAATGTGCTCGCTGAAGCACCCTGTATACGGGGTGATGATTTTTCAGTTTCATGGAATTATTAAAAGTCGCCTGTGGCAGAGAGGATAATTCTGTTCTTTGGAAATTGAAACACATGTTCAACTAATTAACAAGTCAATAATTAACACCCTTATTAATTTCTTTACGGCATGAATTAGCAAATCACCAATTCTGGCCAGTGAGGTTACAAAAGGTATCCACTTGAAATGAACTTGCGGGATGACGTCACTTTCAAGATATTATTTCCCAAAGTGTGGGATGAAATACATGGCCGTTCCAGTTACTTTCGTGCTCTAATACATAGAAGAGCGTTTTATAAAAAAAAATAAGTTGCACAGCACTGCATTTTAACGGCGAGTTTGATGGCGCATATCTCTAAACTGGTGTCATTCTGGAAACTTGATCATACCAAGTGGATAGGCCTTGCAAATACACCGGCTACAAATCTTAACTTGCAATCTGCGCCGTAAAGTAATTATTTATCAAGTTAGTTAGCAAACATTTGTTAAATAATTCATACGTGTTTCGACTTCCCGTGCAAGCAATGTCCGTCTGTCTGAATAATCGATCTCACGAACTAGAATTATATTATACAGAACGGGCAGGCAGTTCTTAAAAATTTCATCAGCTTAAAAATTATGAGCGATTCCACGCTGTTAAGGTGGATCACCAGAGAAATCTGTGTAGCACAAGACTAAGAGGTGACTCAGAATTCTGAACAAATGTACGAACACATTTATTGCCTTGAAAGGAGGTCCTCGTGACGAAAGCTACGCATACACATTCATTCTTAAACATCCGCGTTTATTCATGTTATACGTTCATTATGTACATTCCTGTTCTCATTTCGCGACACGTTTAGGCGAAGCATTTGAGACCGAAATCACCGCACCGATTGACAGTGGGGCTGTGCCGTCAGTGCCTTCGCAGAGGGAGGGGCAATATGGGAACGCTGCCATGATGAGCGGCAACGGAGCCAGCTGTGGAAGAAGACGACGACGACGAACGCGCGAGCAGTGGCACGAGCCATTACTGATGGTAATAGTCCTTTGCTCACGCATATTTAATTAGGGAAAGGAAAATTGCATGGAACCCTAGCAACAATCAGCTTCACTGTAAAATGTTCAACCCTGTACAGGGACGCGCGTACATTTCTTAAAGTAATAGAAAATACGATTTCGCGCTTACCACAGCTTTTCGGTTGCTCATATTTCGGAGAAATGTAGCGTGTTATAATGCTGATCGTCGCACTTAACACTCGGCACAGTTATTTGCTTCGTTTTTAAGTAGCTTTGCTGCATCGAAGACAGCAATAGCATTGATATAGTGTAAGCTTGTGTCAGCGCATGTCCCTAGCTGAGAAGGCAGCAAATCCGGGAGGGTTGTGTCGTGTTGCCCGCTCCTCAGGAAATGGGGCAACCCTCCCAGAACAGCCGTTTTCTCCAGCTGCCGACAGGCGGCGACATAAGTTTATGGTAGCACCGTATTCGGAGCAGCTAAGCTGCCCCATTGACAAATGCAACTTCGCATATTTTTCCCCAAAGGCCAGGGAAGTAACTATGCCAAGTGTCACATGGAGCAATCGCAGTTATAAAATGCCATCTTCCTGCTAAATATAAGCAGCAATAGAGAAGCGGTAAGCGCAAGATCTTATTTCTACAATTCTGCGCGATATAGGCACCTCATTTTGAACGCAGTGAAATGCGAAAACGCTTGTGTATTTAGATTTAGGTGCACGTTAGAGAATTCCAGGTGCCCCGATCCGGTGTGCCCTACTAGAGCGTGCATAAAAACCAGAACCTGGTTTTGGCATGTAAAATCACAGAATTTACTATTATTATTCTTTTATGGCTCTATCAAAGGGAAATGAATTTGACAACAGGCGGTCCTAATTGGATATCCTGCACAACAAGCAGGGATTACAGAAACAGAAGATGAGCGCGAAAAAAGTGTTCTGCGTACGTAATCCAACAGTATTGTAACACAGCAGTAATACAGCAATACAGCGTTGTCAAATTGTATTATGTAGGTCCGTTTACCTTAGAGACTTCAACAAAGCAAAAATAATTTTTTTTTTTTGCACGAAGGTATTTTGGTAGCCCTAGCCCACCTGTTTCAATAGTTGGAGATGGTACTGTCTATAATGTACTGCACACGCAATTTATCTATGGGCAAAGTAACATTGGCAGAAACAAAAGGGTGTGAAAATGCCTCTTACTTGTTGCACGTCTATCACGTGTGAAAGCCGGTCATTCCAGTAAAGAAAGTGTAATGACTGGTACGTACAACGCCGAGCCACAAAAAGTACAACACAGTCTGTTCGCGTAGTGGCGGAGCAAGTGGTAGATGTACAAATTGCAGGTTCTGGTGCGACGGAAAGCAATTGAGACCTTGGTTAAGCGTTCGAGTCCAGCAGGTGTGCTGTACGTACACACAGGACATTGAGCGTAGCACAGGTGCAGGGTCAAGGACACTGAAAACTGGCCAAGGTTCTGCTAACGGATTGTTTTCTTCTCTAAGCTTCGGTTGCGCTCATACGCGCAACGCAGGCTCTAGAGTCAATAGCGAAGGTGATTTCATACGCTGGACAGCACCATTCAGTTGAAGCGCAGGTCCAGATTCTACAGTGAACGCATTCGACGACTGGAATTCCCTTTTTGTTTTTCCAGAGTTGTCTACAAACAATATGCGCCAGCTGCAAACGTGGTGGTTCAGCCAGCATGAAAATCAAGGGTATTACACGAATTTAGCAAACCTGATCTTCCTGGCTTCAAAGGACTTCGTGTGTTCGCAAACTGATGATATCCAACAAAGTAACGCGTTATAGATGCAACAAATTTCAATTGTGACACTTCTGCTCAGAGTCCTGTGGCCTTTTGCGTTAAAAAGAATGCAAGTGCTCGAAAATTTAGGCCATTATAGACCGATAAACCCTAATAAATAAAGCCACAAGAACGTCTCAGGTGACAAGGACGAATATTTGACAAATACATCATGCCCAAGGTCACTGAGAGATCACAGCGCCATGGTTCCCTTTAGTAATTTTAGTTAGTAGAACACTTTTTGTTTCGCTTTGGGAATGGCTGAGCACCTCTTCTCTTGCAATTAGGTTTTCATTTATTGTACGACGCAGCTGCATATTAGTGGGCCGAGCTGTTTAGCAAGGAACAATGAAGGATTTAGGTTGAGTTGGGAAGCTGCTTTATTTTTGTGTAGTGACGACGGCGATATCACATTAAAAAGTAGTTGCCGACAGGATTACTGATAATATTGGGAATCGAGCTTTCGAAAGTTAGTGTTGCTTTGTTTTCTCTCTCACCTCTTATCGTAGTTCGTGGGAAGCGCGTGCAAGAAGTGGAGAGTCAGCTGACTTGTGCTCAGGTCATCACTGAGCCCAAGAACGATTTTGTCCTACGAATACGTCGCGTATGAACAGGTGTGACGTTTGTATTGCGGTTAGTTTATGGCAGTTTCACTCCGAGACCTTCGCGCATCAACGAATGCACATAAGGCCGTTGCTGAAACCAAGGCTAATGTATGCCTGATTAAATAAGGGCGCTCTTATCAATATAAGGTGGCGAGCAGAAATGTAGAGACCACTTGAATCAGAAAAAAGATATAAAAAATTATTCTAGGCCAGTCATTCATCTGGAATTGCCTCAATGAATTGCACTGGCCAACAGGCCCACGTGAAATATATCACTTGATTTCAGCTTGCATGAGATAGGCAGCGAGCAAAAATAAAATGTCAATTGGTCACGCCTGTGAGCCTCAGACCATGGCTAGCGATTGTACGTACAGTAAGTAGGCGGCATGATGGAAACTAAGCTGCTGCGATCGATCGTGACGACATCACGCGAAAGAAGTGCCGAGTATTTCAATACCAGCGCCTGCAGAGGAAATAAGTGCAGGTTACAGCACCAGCAAAGAACGAAGAACAACGAGTGTACTTCTTGCCTTCATGTGTGCATAAGAAATCTTCCATCTACACTTTCACGATATCGGATGATGCGGATTTCTTCGTCCACAGAAAAAGAAAAGGGGGAATAAAAATGAAGGCAGCAGTTGGCCATGTCATGCAATGTCTTTTCTGAATGCTCCTCGGGGAGCTCCTTAAGCCGCCGTAAGCTCTATACAGGCAGCCGTCGATCGGCGCACGCACCGCCAATATGTGTATAGTATACATAAGTGGAGCCACTATACTCGGCGAACGTGAGTACGCGAATGGCATTTCTCCGCAGTGCGGCCTTCGGCGCCCGTTATTTTCTCGGCCACGGCCGTCCAAGCCGGCATGGCTGGGCGCATCCAAACGCTGCCAGCCAATACAAAGCCAGTCGGCCGAAACAATCCGGCTTAAGTGACTCTCGGGGCGTTCGTTAGTACGCCTCACTGGCGTCGCGCCCTCAAGTCACCCGGGGTCTAATTAGACAATTCCAAATCCGTTCCCTGTGCCGCTGGCTTCCACCCCCCCCCCCCCTCTCCCCGGCCCTTTCGGCCTTTCGAGGCTTATGAGCTCACCTCCGTCGTTTCCCTTTCACTCCCTTGATCCCCCTCGCTTTCCCTCAAATTTGTCCTTTTTTTTTTCACTCTTCTTTTCCTTCCAGAACACGTGCGCGAGTCTTGGGATTGCAGTTTTTTTTTTTGTGCGTGTGTGTGTGCGTGCCATAGCATTTCCAACTCTTGCGTTGGTGTATACCGCTAACGAGGCAAGAGGATCGGGCGCCGGCGCGCGCGGTAGTTTTATTCCGCCGTCGCGTTATGTTGCTCTCTTTTTTTTTTTTTTTCATCTCATCCGCTGTTCTGCTCGCGAAGACGAGCAATGGTGAAAAACAAACGCGCCGATGGTTTGTGCGTCGACCCTGCGCAGAGTTCGTGATTCGTTCTTGGTATTCGCTTGCTGTTTATTAAGGCAAAACTGAGCAAGAACCGGGACGTGGGAGCAGTCGTTTCGCATTTGTGTTTATGGCGCTGCACGTACGACTAACAAGCGAGAACTTGAATCGGCTCAAATGCCTAGTCCGTAACTGCCACGTAGGAAGCGACTATTTTTTTTCTTTCTATTTTCTTCCGTGAGTCGAAGCGAGGAATGTTGAAACCCGTCTCTCTGCAACGAGCATGCGTTGCGTCGGAGAACGCGCGTACGTATAAAAATATGTCCTTCAGTCGAAGCTCAGACAAATCTTCGGCCTCGCAATTTTTCTTTCTTTCTTAGGGAACATTTTAATCAGCTTTAGCAGGAATGAGTATGACGGTCGTGTTTACTGAGTCGACTGCAACAATTCGTTATGTGGATTTTGTACCATACCTACGCCTTATACGGGCTCGCTATTTTGATTTTTCGCTGAAATAAATATAACGAGAAAATGTTGATCCCACTAAAGTGGCGACGGCCACTTCCATGCGCCGTACGGAGTAAATAAAGGATTAAACGTGTAGAAAAAATGTAATAAGAAAAAAATCGTACGCGCACGAGAGAGGACAATTTATTTAAGTAAATGCCAGGAGCTCGGCACGAGCTACGAGTACTCTATAGCCTGCTGCTTTTCCTATAATGAAGGTGATAGATGAGTAAAAGAGAATATGAGGAGTTATGATAAGGATAAGCAATAAGATGCGACTATATGAAAGTTCGTGTCTGAAGGGCCTGTTGACGGTCTTAAATATAAGCTTGCGAATAAAAAAATCCTAAGAGAGCCTTGATGGGTCGCTTCATTAATATGATGTCGTTCCATGGCTTTAGTAACAATTCTTCACTGAACAGTCGGTTGTCAATTGGCGCTAACAAAAAAAGCAATATCTGCCATTCACGTTGCATGTGCACAATGTACGCAACATGAGCTACGCGAGCTAGCTGGAAGAGGCCTAAATAAGAACGTGAACCTCGATGTGGTCCGGATGGCGTACGTCGACAAGAAAATGTCGCGATGAAAAGGACCAAGACGTGCAAAGCAAAGGCGATGACGATGACATGTTTGTTGCTGCCAACGCTTCCGTCGCCATGTTTTAAGGTGTCGGTTTTAGCCATCCGTGTTCGTGCCTGCGCTCGTAAACGTCACTTGGGCTTGTTTCCGCCACGCAACCGTTTTGGTGGAGGTGCGGGGAACCAAAAAACAAAGTGCCGCAACGGACGCCGCGTAAATATTGCCGTAGGGGCCGACAGTCATAAGGGCCGATGGCCGATGCACCACGCCCACCTCCGGCGCAGCAGTCTCTGACTTACGTCGTGCTCTCCCAGCCTAAAGATCCAGTGATCTTCGGTGGCACCGATTCAACTGCAGTTGAAGATTGGATTTCGTGGTATGAGCGCGTAAGCAACCACACTCGGTGGGATGCAACGGTAAGATTGGCCAATCTAAAGTTCTACCTCGGAGGCACAGCGGGAGTCTGGTACGAGACTCACGAATGCCACATCACCAGCGAGGCGAGGGCTTAACTCCGTGACCGGCTTGAAAGGCCCATGGATCGGCAGCTGGCAGTGAAGAAGGAGCTTTCGACCCGCGCGCCAATGTCGACCGAGTCTTACGTGACGTATACCTCCGTGAGTCACAGTTCACGCATTTATGTCCGCTACTTGTTTCTGCCAGTTCTGCAAGCGGTGGCAAAGAAACAGAAAACGTACATACTCAACTTGAGGCAAAGTGAACCCTCTTCGTAATTAAGACATCTTTACTTTCTTATATGTCTTGAGTAGACTGCTGAGCATGACGACTTTACTGGAGGCAGCGCCATTTTTGGCTGAATGTTCGAATACAGCGCGTTCCTTCAACAAAGGTGAATTTTTTTCCTTCTGTTATAGTAACGCTTGCAGCCAGTAATTTATGAGTGATTTGAATATACTTAGCAACTAATGCGACGGAGCTGACTGTGCAGTAATCCAATATTTTTTTATACTGTAATTATGAGCACCCACTAGGAGATGCACCAAGTTTACTCCTACCACCTTGACATTCTTTCAATGGAGCCTGGAGCACCTTCGAATACACTTATATAACTTTGTCACATTTATCGGCAGCCCATCGTAATTCGTGACTGAAGAGGATATTCAAGATATGTTCACCCTCTGCCATAAAGTTGACAACAACATGAAAGGGACGGATGAGGCTGACTGCATCCTGAAGCGGATTGCAGATGATGCCTTTAACCTGCTCATCAGCAAGAACTGCGACTCAGTCGAAGCATCGACAAATAGTGTCGGAAGTTGGAACAGGTGAGCAGCCGCCATACTACGCCGCAGTTCAGCAGGCTGCCAAGTGCGGCCGCGACATTGTAGTGTGAAGACCACCCAGCTGGAGCTCATATATAGGTGTGGCCTGGAAAATTTGACGCAATTGATTCGCCGCTCCTAGTCAACATTTTCTGGGTAACGCATCTTCAATCTCGCTTATACAAGCCTTTGTCCGATAAGAGATGGCAAATTTGGGCCTTCCGTCTGTTTGCACCATTCGTGATGGTAACGTGAAGTAGGACTGCCTAACCACTTTTTCATAGTTTTGGGCGTTTCTCGCTAGCCATTGCAACCCCAGCCGAGTGGAGAACACCGGACAATAACACCGGGTATCTGTTTGAATTGCTCGCGCGTTGGGCATATCACTCGCCACTGCAGCAATCGTTGATCATCGTCACCCATATGAAGCTTCCCGTACAACCGCCCAGAATCAGTCGGTCCTCGTTGTTTTTCTGCTTGTCTGTACGCCCGCCGGCTTCGAATACTGTCGACTCACCTAGTACTTTTCGGACCAGCCGATCACCTTTGCCCATAAGCCGTCAGTGTCGTTCACCGCAGGCTCGCCCCTCTTCCTCCCTCACGTATAAATCGCATCGAAGAACTAGCCGGTGTAGCTCCCGGAAGTGACGATATATCAACGACCCGGCCTGGAAGAGAGAGAGAAACAGAGAGCAAAGTCGGGGAGGTTAACCAGAGGCGAGTTTCCAGTTTGTTACCATGAGCTGAAGAGGGGATATAGGGGCTGGAAAGAGGAAAAAGGGAGAGAGAAAGAAAGAACAGAAAAAAAAATACAGGAACAGGCAACCGGAAACGCGTTCCAATCACAGGCGGTCACATAGGCTGTACGATATCATCAAGCGCAATAGTGCTTGCACGGGCTTCTAATGCTATGTTACGCCACGTTGATCATGCAAAATTCCTTATTCCGGCAGAGGCTGGTCGTCCAACTGGTCCAGCATGACGGAAAGCGATTGCCTCTGCACATTGAGGTGCAGGCACTGGCAAAAAAACATGCCCAATTGCTTCCGCGTTGCCGCAATCGCCACATGGTGTGTTGTCGGCCGTCTCTATGCGGAACGCATAGGCATTGGTGAACGCGACGCCCAACCACAGCCACACAAAAGAGTTGAATCTTTTCGAGGCAGTCTTGGATGAAATGACAGGCTTTCGCTTGGATCCAGGGTGTATAAAAAAGCGCGCATTAAATGTGGCTAATTCCATTCTGATATATTGCGATGTCGCGCAAGTAGGCGCAGCATCCTTGCAGCATCTGCCCTATTCGCGAAGGGCTACACTCATGACAGATGGCACCATTGTCGACCAGGGACTTAACTGGAACGCCATCCACCGCAACGCCTAAAATGCTTCCATAGATAGGCACTGTCGACAGAGGATTTCCAGGCCGGGCTGGAAATGCGCGGGGAATGTCTACAAGCGCTATACCGCTATCTGTCATAAGTGCCGCCCTTCGCGAGCGACTCATCAAAGTCCTCACACCTACCGTACCGTGCACAGTACGCGTTGGGGATGGCAACCTGCCTCCCCTTGTCGGCATGTGTACAGCCCAAGGACGAATGCCGGCCATCAAACGACCCTTTTTGTTTATTATGATGGAGTAGTTTCCGCATGACCTTACCTTTGGTTTAGTCTTCCATTGAGCCCAATCTGCCCTGATTGTATACTCCACTGGTGTTGTTTAGTTAGACCTTCCCTCCAACAGTGATTATGTTTCTAAAGCGTTTCCCTCCTTGTGTTCCGCCGGCTTTGCCCGATTGCCGCCGTCAGCCGCTACTACTGAGCTTTTGACCCCTCAGCCATCTGTTCCTGACGGCGACTACATCGTCTCTCCGCTTATCAACATCATTCTGCAGCATAGTGTCGCGCTCCCAACCTGGCTCATCACCCCTGCAGATGATTCTGCTTTTCATCCTCAACTTTTGACACCTTGTATGTGTTCTTCCCCGTCACACTGCAGTGACCCATCTGACAACTGTGCACGAGTGCCAGATATCATCGCTCACACCCGCTACTTGTACCTCTATCAGCCCTGTCCAGTAGTGCCCCCGTTTGGCTTCTTACGCGCCCTACCACGACGTTGACAAGATGATCGCTAGCAACCTTGCTCCAGCCCAAGCTGGTGGGCTTCGCGCCTGCTGCTCAATTACCGCTACATTTTTTTTTATTTCGACGACCGCCCTCACGGTCACAGCTATCGTCGCTCATCGCATTCACACCGGTTACATTTGTCCAATCTACCGACGACCCTACCGTATTTCTGCTGCCGAGTGAAACACTGTTCATAGCGAAGTCGCAAAGATGCTGAAAAAGATTATTATCGAACCCTCAGCTAGCCCTTCGGCCTCGCCAGTTCCCCTCGTCAAGAAAAAGGCCAACACCTGGAGGTTTTTCGCTGACTACCTACGACTGCACAACATTAAAAAAAATGCGTGTATTTCTTGCCTCACATCAATGCTGCACTTGATTGTATACATGCGGAGAAATATTTTTCATCGATTTACCTCTGCGCTGGCTACTGGCGGGAGATAGCTGTTGAGGTGGAGGACCATGAGAAAACCGTCTTTATTACGCCAGATAGCTTCTACCAGATCAGATTTAAACCCTTTTCGCTCTGCAATGCGCCAGCGATGTTTTAGAGAACGATGACACTCTTCTGCGACATTTGAAGTGGTCAATATGTCTTTGCTATCTTCATGACGTAATCGTTTTCGCACCAACAGAAGTGAGAAACCTTCAGCGCCTCGCGACTGTGATTGCTGTTTTTCTGGCTAACGACCTTCAGCTCAACTTGTCGAAATGCCGCTTCACCCGCAGCAAAATTATCGTTCTCGGGTACCTTGTGAACCCTGAGGGTACTCAACCTGACCCGGACAAAATTCGCGTGGTGAAAGATTTCCCGGTCCCATGCTTGGTTAAGGAAATTTGAAGCTTTGGTGGCTTGTGCTCGTATCTCCGTCGCTTTGTTCAAAAGATGCCGCTTTCTCATGAGGACAACGGATGGCTGAAGTCGTCTCAACACTCATCAAACGCCTTACCGAACCCCCTCCCGCCCCCATTATTAGCTCATTTTCACCTTTCCGCAAGTCTTACTTTTTCTGAAGCCATCAGCGCTCAAGCAACTAACTTTACTTTTCTTGTACGAGAAACACAGTGACTGCACACACGTATATACTGATGGATCAACTACATCAACCAGTTCCGGTGGCGTTGTAGTTATACCAACAATGAGAATAACCCAGCGGTTCAAGACTTCCCATGTCAGTACGTCTACAACTACAAAGCCCGCGGTTCTCCGCGGCGCGCTTCATGTGATAAATACTGAAAGTCCTAGAAAATGGGCAGTCTTCTGCGATTCAAGGCCGGCCTTGCAATGTGTTCAGTCGTTTCTCCGGTGTGGAACTCACGATCAGCTCACGTGCGAAATCGTGTAACTTGTCCATCACTTATTAAGAGAAAAAGGCCATGATACTTTTTTTCAGTGGATACCAGGTCATTGCGGTATTATAGAAAATTATGACGCCGATAAGGCAGCTCGGACGTCAAACCAAGAAGGCCGCTGCGTCCCCATTTCTCTCTCAAGGACCAACGCCGCGAGACAAGTTGGCATTCTAGCACGCACGATCTCCTTAGCAGAGTGGAATACCGCACATACATGGCGCACAAAACTGCACAGACTAAATCCGTCACTTCTACTCAGACCTCCAGCCGGTCTGCGCCGACGTGATGCGTCTCTTCTGTGTCGGTTGTGGCTGGGAGTTGCCTTCACGAATGCCTACTCAGCACTAATTGGAATGGCTGATAGTCATGCATGTGATGTTTGCGGATGCGAGGAGAATATTGAACACTTATTGTGCCATTGTCCTCAATTTCAAGCACAAAGACTATCTTTGTCCAACACATTGAAGAAATTAGATGATCGTCACCTGAGTGAACAGACAGTACTAGAGCACCGTCCCCGCCGATCATCGGCTCAGAAGGAAGTGAAGGCACTTTTGTGCTTTCTCAGAACTTCTGGTTTTGCGCGAGCGGTTGTAACTCAAGTACTGTCCGTTCACCTATCTACTCCTTCGCTCTCCCTTCTCCATCTTCCCCTTCTCTCTTTCTCCAGTGTAGGGTAGCCAACCAGACTCTTGACTGGTTAACATCCCTGCCTTCCTATATTCCTATCTCTCTCTCTCTCTGTCTCTTCACCTTTCCGCACCTACCAAGGTCCGCAGAGATGCTACTCGTCACGGCATCGGCGCTGTTCTTGACCAGATTCAACGTGGCCAAGAGTGCGTTCTCGCTTATGCCAGCCGCCTTCTCTCCACAGTTGACTGCGCCATTGCAGCAACTATAGCACAGATAGGGAATGCCTCGCGTTGGTTTGCGCAACAGCAAACTTTCGCCCATCCCTCTATGGCCGCCATTTCAGCCTACGTGCTGACCACCACGGCCTCTTTTGGCTGTATCCGGTCTGCTGGAAGATATTTCACAGAACGACTCTCGATGTTCAGGGGAATGCAAAGACGCCGGTGTACTTATTCTGTACCAGTATGCACTTGTAGCAGGGCAATAATAATACGTCTCCACGTCATCACATTGAAACGCTCACTGTCACACGATATTATCAACAATTGCAGAAAGTGCGCGAAACCGTCAAATGTTGATGGTTTTCGCGTACTGAAATTATGAAATGATTATGTTACAATATGAAACAATATTGTCAGCTTATAATTCGGGATGTTTTGAGTATGTTGTTCGTACCATACGTAGTAGCTATAAAAAAAAAGAGCAAAAAATAATAATAAGTACGCTCTGTAAAGCAATGATTCCGCTCGACGAAGCCTCTTTTTTTTTTTTTTACACAGTTTTAACTGCCTACGAACAGGAATGCAAACGGCTGGGTCATTTGTCTGCTTGAAACGTCATTTTCAATATCCCGCGCCCTTCATTTTCCGCCTTTCTTGTCACGCGCATACCTCGCATTCACTTTTATTCTGGCGTGTTTTTTTCTCTGTTCTTTTTTCTTTCTCTCTTGGCCTGTCAGTGTCGTAGTCTTTTTCGCACCCAAGCAGCCGTGATAACTGCGAGACGGAGGTAAAAGAAAATTGCTATCTCGCCGGAGAACGAAGTTTGCTTATTAAGCTGTCGCGCCTATCTCAAGAATACAGACCGTCGTGAATAGAAATGTGTCAGGGCGCGGCGCACGGGCTTGGATTGGCAGTGCGCTGTCTCGTAAGAAAGCAACTGGCGTCGACAGGACGTGTGAAAAAAAAAAAGAACAAATTTTTTTCCGGCCGTTGAGCGGCGATGAAAGCGAGTGCACCGGAGAGGCCTGCTGACAAGGTGCATAACACTGAGGGGTGCTGCTGCACCGCGCGGATACAAGGCGTGCAGTGAAACGACAAAGAGAACATGTAACGAAATAAAATGAATCAAAAGTCAACACTGAAGCTGTTAGTCGGTACAGTAACGTGAATACAGATGCTAGAAGTTCGCCTTTAACTGGAATGAGATGCTCTAGAAAGGATTCATCCCTTGGGCGCCACATGTTCAGTTGCGCTAATCTGTCAGCGCCGTCGACAGGCTTGTTCACGGAAGCTTATGTCCTGACTTGCACGGTGGTTTGCATTGGTAGACGTCATAATATTATTGATGATGATGATTTATTGGCAGCCCCTTTGAAACAGGGCGGAGGCATGTCGTCACCGAGCATGACTGAGTTACTCAGCTATGCTATCAATGCTCTTTCTTATGGCATTCTTGTATACATCTATTTAGGCTTATCTACCTTGTGCTGCTGTATATGCTTGTAATGGGTCAGGTAATATCAGTCCCTTGCCTGCTTTTTTTCCACCAATACTCTAAACGTCTCTTGGTTATATCAAATGCTGACCGGTCGACACTTACGTGTACTTTAAATCCAAGCGCTTTTCGAAGTTGTGTGTTACGTGCTGGTATCGCTGGGTGATGGGTAAATCCCTTCGCATTCCATTAGGGCGTGCTGAGTGGTCTGTTGATTTTTTGCTGGAGAACACACACGCCTAATCTAATTCCGAATATTTGCTCCGGTGTGTTTTGTCCTTAGGCAACCA